>NC_034599.1:101614253-101628214 GCF_900095145.1 Mus pahari
CTGGCTGTCCTAGAACTTACTCTGTAGACCAGGTTGGCCTCGAACTAAGAAATCCTCCTGTCTCTGACTCCCGAGTGTTAGGATTAAAGGTGTGCGCCACCACGCCCGGCTCAGAGCAAGGGTTTCTTATGTGCTGTAAAAACAGAACTGATGCCAAAATGAAACCCTCTACATGGTCTTTTGGCACAGTTCCTAACAGGTGAAATCTTTGTAATTTAAAAAAAGATTTATTTTTATTTCACGTATTTTCCTTGTATGTACATCAGTGCACCATGTATATGCAATACCCATAGTGGCCAGATGAGGGCACCAGATTCCCTAGGAACTGGAATTATAGGTGGTTGTGAGCTGCCTTGTGAGGTATTTGGAAACTGAACTCAGGTCCTCTGCTCTTGTGTCTAGCAGAAAGTACTCTTAACTGTTAAGCCATCTCTCCAGCCCTGAGGTGAAATTCTTTACCTGCCCTGAACTGAAAAAAAAAAATCCAAGAAGACATGACCATTTTCCAGAGGAGTGACTAGCCCAGCCTGAGTTAGAGGTGTGCAGACTAGAACTGGTTTCTCAGGACAGATGAAACAGATGGGTGCGCAAAGCCTGCAGAGCTGACTCCTCTTCACATCAAGGTATGACCAGGGAGGTGGCTCTGCTTTCAGCACGTGACAGAGGGCAATGGCACCAACGTGACCATTATGCTTTGCTGCTCCTCAGGAAAATGTGCCAAGGTTTAGCTTTCCTTGACAGGAATACCCCTGAGAGCCAGCTCCAGGAAAGCAAAGATCCTGTCTGGAGGCCCCAGCAGAATAGACTGTCGCTGGGCATGGGCCTGCAGAAAAGACTAAGGCGGCATTTTTCCAGTGGGGAGCTGTGGACCAGAAGCTCCACCCATATTCTGTAGAAGCAAGCCTGGGAGAGGCTGCCAACTTTCATCACTGTCTTAGAGCTCTGGATGCCCCAAGGATGCCAAAAGCTTGTGCTAAAGGACCACTTGACTCGTCCAGCCCAGCATTGGTTTGAAGTATTTGGCCAAGAGGGTTGCTCTCCACTAAACACTGTCAATTTGCAGTAAGTTTGACGCCCTCTTTCCTCCTGGCCCTGAGCCCCAGCTTCCGCCCAGCACAACGAGGCAGATGGACTCAGTGTCTCCAGGTCCTCCTACTCTGCTGTTTTTCTAGGCACAGTCAAAGGCTGGCTCCCTTCCCATCTCTCTAAAGGTTCTGGGCTTGAAGGAAGCAGGAGGCTAAGGCTGTGGCATAGGGGTGCTGGGATACCCACCACATGTTGTTCTTTGCTCTCACCCACCCCACCTAGGGCTACAGCACCAGAGAGCATCTTGTGGAGTTGGGAACCCAGAGGGTTCACGATGAGGGGCCATCAACCAGGTCTTCCTGCTCCCTGGAGGCCAGGCGTGGGTGGCTTCTCAGGCCGTAGGATCAAACAGGTGAGCTTCCCGTCTTTCGATCACACTTTTCCCAATATGGAACAGCTAACACTTACTTAACTGATCGGTGCAGGGCTGGGTCTGTTTCTAATCACAGATGCAGTAATCACGAGCGTGCACGCCTCCTCAGGAAGCCTCCACATTCCAGGAGCAGCTCCAAACGCACTGAGTCATCGCCCCACACCAACAGCTCCTTCCTCGGCATCTCACACGTACCTCTCACAAACCACACGTCCCACACCCACAGCACCTCATGCTGGCATATATAGACCCTGACCTGTTAACAGTTATTCTCACTTATCCCCCTCCCACACGGTCCAAACAACTCCAGCTGCCGAGAATCCCAGTGCTGCCTGCGGCGGCTACCCTGCGTCCTGTCCAAGGCTGAGATTTCTATGGGTCACCCTGCAGGAATACAAGGATGCCAGAAAACCCATTCATTGTATTTCAAAAGTATGGCTTTCCCTTAGCTAACACATGGGAGCCCCCAAAAGCTCTGTTAGGCAACCGCTCCAACACAGAGCAATCCCGAACAAATCCACGATGGAGATGTGAATCCATGGTTCTTTGGGGCAAAAAGAAGCTAAACTCATGAGTATCGTCCTGTAGCATAGCTCTCTGGGAGAATAGGACGTGGATACCTTAAGAACATCTGGTCTCTATCACAAAATTGGGAGGGCAGTCTAGTCCACAGCCTTAGGCCCCCAGACAACTGGAACTGAACCCAGCGGGGAGCTGTCCAGACCCCTGCTGGAAGGCGGTCCCAGGTCCTCCTAGAAATCTGGTCCTTTTATGAGCCTCCCTCGGCAGGACTTTCAAGGAGCTCTAGAGGCAAGCTAGGGAAGCTTGCCTTCCCCTCCCACTCCCCCCACCTCCACCCCCAGCCCAGAGGCGTGTATGGTCATCTCTAATGGAGGAGCCACTAGAAGAACGTGTCCTTTTCTTTTGCCCTCTCCAAGGCCTAATTAAACCAGTTTCTTTTGAATTTCTATTCTGAGATTCTAAGTTTGTAGATTGGTTGGCTGGTTGGTTTTATTTGGTTTGGTTTGGATTTTTGAGACAGGGTTTCTCTGTGTAGCCCTGGCTGTCTTGGAACTCACTCTGTAGACCAGGCTGGCTTCAAACTCCTGATCCTCATGCCCCTGTCTCCTGATTGCTGGGATTAAAGCCATGCGCCACCATCACCAGGTTTAAAGTATTTATTTTTGTGAGTATGGTTGTTTTCCTGCACAAATGTCTCTGTGCATCCTGGGTAGAGAGGGCACTAGAACCCCTGGGACTGGAATTACAGATGATTGTGAGCCACTTTGTGGGTGCTAGGAACTGGACCCCAGTCCTCTGGAAGAACAGGTGGTGTTCTTAACTATGGAGCCCTTACTCCAGCCCCTTCTAAGTTTTTAGGGTACAGGGATCTCTCAGGAGACCTGGGGCCAGACCTTGTCCTCTGATTCCACATCCTGGAACCACCACCACTCCACCCCATCTGGATTCACAGCCCTGGTGGGTAAGGGAAACAGCCCCAATCAGGGTTGGTAGAAGTTAGGGAGGGAAGGAAGCAGAGGAGAGATGCTGAGACAGTGGCCAGACATAGGTGGCACTGAGATCCTTACCTGGGTGAGGTGAGGGTTGGGGTTGAACCCACATTGGTTGCAGACCTTGTTGTGACACTGGGTGCAGGTGTTGAAGTTTGGCTGGCTGGGGGCTGACGTGAGGTCCGAGGTCTTGCATATTGGACACAGGGTGCTGCTGGGTAGAGGGGCGATCTGGGGGACAGAGTAGGGTGACGTGGGAGTGCTGCCTCTGTCCGGTGACACCGAGGGGGACCGTCCTGATCTCTGTGTCCTGCTGTCTACCTGCAGTGTCCTGCGGGGACTCTCGGCCTCCTGGCCTGATGGGCCTTGGGCCCTTGTCTCTCGGGGGCTCTCTCGGCCAGGAGCAGCAGCAGATGCTTGCTTTGGGGTTGGAGAAGTTGTTCTCTGGCTACCCAGGGGCTCCTTGGGGTCCAGTCTCCGGGGAACACTGAAATGACATTTAAAACGGTTGTTAGAGACACATCTTATAGAAGTAGCTTCCACAGGTCCCTTTCAACCTAGAGTGACCCCAGGCCCCATCGCTGTCCTTTCTCTTGCACAGTGACATCATCACAGTTGCCATTTACTGTACCCTGTGCTCAAGCCCTGACAAGCTCCTTGGCATGGGGCCGTATGGCAGACGGACATGACTGTCCCTCTTTCACACGCTGAGGAAGAGCAGATTTTAGTCAGTGATCTAGTAGCGCATCTAAGGTGCATGGACTTCTTTGTTTGACGGAGGGTCTCATGTGGCCCAGGCTTGCCCTCAACTCACTCTGTAGCTAAAAATGACCCTGGATGTCTGACTCCCTGTCTCTACTTCTAAAGAACCAGGATTACAGGTAGGCACCACTATGCCCAATTATAAGTGCCAGGGCTCTGTGCATGTTAGGCAGGTATTATACCAACTGAGCCACACTCCTAGCCACACACTGCGCTTTTGAGCTTCATTTTTATTTCTCATGTTGGTGTTTTGCTTGTATGTGTATGTTTGTGCACTACTTGTAGGGAGTACACATAGGGGCCAGAAGAGAGCACTGGATCTCCTGGTTGTAAGCAGCCATGTGGGTACTAGGACTCAACTCCAGGTCCTCTGGAAAAGGAGCCAGTGCTCTTAACCAGATGTGGTGCTTTGAATAAGAATGGCCACACAGGCTCATATATTTAAATACTTAGTCACCAGGAAGTAGCACTATTTGAAAGGATTAGAAGGATTAGGGGGTGTGGTCATGTTGGAGGAAGTATGTCACTGAGGGTGGGCACTGAGGTTTCAAAAGCCCATGCCAAGCCCAGAGTCTGTCTGTCTGTCTGTCTGTCTATCTGTCTGTCTGTCTGTCTGTCTGTCTGTCTCTCTCTCTCTCTCTCTCTCTCTCTCTCTCTGCCTGCAGATCAGGATGTTGCCCTCAGCTCCTTCTCCAGTACCTACCTCCACACTGCCATGTGCCCAGCCATGATAATGGACGAACCTCTGGAACTGTAAGCCAGCTCCAATGAATGCTTCCTCTTATAATAGTTCTCATAGTCAGGATGTCCTCTCACAGTGACTGAGACAGGCCAGCCATCTCCAGCCCAGGATTGCCCTGCTAAGAAACCTCTAGGTGGTACTGATGTCCCACCCCGCCTATTCCTTCTGGAGATCCTGCAGCAAGCCTGGTGCCCAACCGAGTCTCAGAAGGTGGGATTTTTTTCATTGGAGTAAGACTTGGTGGGGTTTTAAGTCTAACCCTTGAGAAAGCTCTGAAGGCGGCCCCAATGTGCTTAGCACCACATCCATTCCAGAATGACCTGTCTGCAGAGTTGGGTAGACCCACGAGGTAAAAGAAACGTTCACGCTAAAATCTAATCCTCTGAGTTCCTTCTTTGGACCAACTTAAGTTTGTTTCTGCTAATTTATGTCTTTTCCAGTGTGAAAGAGGGTGAACGCAAAAAGCCAAAGACCAAGTTTCCTGTTGCTTTCCAGAACATTCTAGGCAGGCTTTGGCCTGTATTCCTTGGGTGGCTGCTGACAGCCACGGGACAGACCGGGTTTGTGGAGACACTGGGAAAGTTTCACTTCTGTAGCCCACGTTGGTCTCAAACTCCTGGCTCTGCCCCCCCCCACTATGATTATAGGTGTGGACTGTGAGCGGCTGAAAGTGACTTTGAGCTCAGCGTTGTATCACAAGTTAGTGGTTCCTCAGGGACGCTGGGCACACTGAGGGCCTGGCACAGACTGTCACAGACCTAGGAGAAGACCTGTGGCTGGTTTTCTCCCTGCTGCACACCAGGGCCCAGCACGGTGCTCCGCACAGTGGATAGTCACTGGGCACACAAAAATGAACGGAAAAGTGTGTGAATAGTTTGGCGAGCTCAGGAAGCTGGGCCCAATCAGTCAGCGGTGCCGTCCAGTTATGAGCGTTTCATAAGGAGTTTGCTTAGCAACAGACTCACAGGTTAGCAACGGAGACATAGACTCTAACAACAGCCTTTCCTCTTTCCGCCTGCCTCTCTTTCAGTTGTTCGCCCTGACCTTGGTTCTAGGTCCTTTGACTTGTTTTTGATCTTATGGGCATACCCAACCTTCAGACTATGAGCAACATGTGATAGCATTCGGCTGAGGAGAGCTATGAATTCAGCCCAACACAAAAAAGCACAAGCTTATTTCAAACATTACGAGATTCCCGTTTGTGAATGGGGGCAGGGCACTTGACTGGTTCCTGACTGAACTTTTTTGATGGCAACATGATACGGCAACGTTAAAGGGTGGGACACACCTGAGGCTCTTGAGTTCCTACAAGGCAGGTCAAGTCTCCAGGTGCGCACGCGGTTACTCTTTACACATATACATATTTTATAAGTCTTCTTATATTCTTTATGAATACCTACTCAATATTTAATTAAAATGAATTTTTCAAAAAGCAGATCAGACAGGGATCCAATCCTCAGTCTAGATTAGAGACAGACGTGCAAACAAATCACTGCCAGACATACTGCCACGGTCATAAGGAAGGTGAGGAGACCTCTACACTAAAGGACAAACTGCTCTCCCTGAGGTGGAAGAGCAAGCTAGACTTAAGGGAGGCTCAGTCTGTCAGAGCATGCTCAGCATGGCAGAGGAAGGCACAAGAGTGTCGTGGGCAAACCAGTGTCACGCCCACCACCTAGAACGCTCCTGACAGCATCTTAGGATTACTTTAATTAGTTGGGAAGCTCAAACAGAACTTGGGGAGGGCCTGGACAACAGGGCCTTTAAGGTCTCCCAACAGAGGTGCATTTGGGCTCTGTGCCACAGAGAGGATGATGGAGGTAGGGGATCCAGTGAGGAGGAAGCAATAGAATTCTGCTTTTCCCTCCCTTGGGGAATACAGAGCAGGAAGCCAGTCAGGGCTGGGGAGTGCAAAAGCAAAACCGAAAGTTTGGATTTGGTTGTGTTGAAGATTGGAGGGGGGTGGGATCTTATGATTTCGGTCTAGATAGTTTTATGTGAGAGAGTGAGTCCAGGTCACAGGCAATTCTCTGGAGCAGAGGTCACCCAAAGAGCAGTGGCCCAGGAAAGCAGGCGGGGTCCAACAGCATTCATGGGCTCAGAGGAAAGCCCAGAGAAAAGACAGAAGAAAATGACCCCATATAACTGGCCTTAGTGGCACACATCTTTAATCCCAGCACTCTGAAGGCAGAGGCAGGCGGATCAGTATGAATTTGAGGCCAGCCTGGTCTACAGAGAGAGTTCCAGGACAGCCAGGGCTTCAAAGTGAGACCTTATGTCAGAAAAAGGAAGGGAGAGAGGGAGGGAGGGAGGAAATTACCACATAGGGTTAGAAAGGCTCCAATACTGGAGAGCAGCCAACAGTGAAATGCAGGGAGGGTGGGAACAAATCAAAAGGAGTCTGTTCCCCCGAGGCTGAGTTGCAGGAAAAAATGGCTGCACCTATGAAACCCATACACCATCCCATGGGAGCCCAAGGTCTCCCCAAATTTAGTACAGTTCTCCCTCCTGCTTAACGAAGGTCCCTCCATGATGGAGCTCAAGAGTCACGACTATTTGGATCCCACGACAACTCAAGCAGCAGGGACAGCCTGAGGACAGAGGAGGTAAGACCTATGGGACCTGCCTTCACGGACAGACATCACCACCAAAACGTGACTGCTGGAAGCAAGGAAAGAGAAAGGGAGACGTCCACATGCAAGACTGTCCTGCCCCATGAAAGAGCTGACCTTTCAGACACTGGACACCAGTGAAGCCCCCAGGCCTTCACTCCCAGCAGCCTTAGGGAGACTGCGTCTTGGGAAGTCCTGCGATAAGGATAAAAATGAGAGGAAGGGAGGCAGATACTCCCACAGAGAAATGAAGGCACAGAGGGTCAGGCTGCAGAGAGGGCAGACAGGAAGGGGCAGCTGGAAGCCAACTGGGAAACTAAAAATGCCTGCTTTTTATTTTTTTCTTTAGATTTTTATTTTATGTGTATGAGCTTTTTGTCTGCATGCGTGTATATGTACCATGTGCATGTCTGGTGCCCAAGAATGACAGAAGGGGGCATGAAATCCCCTGGAGCTATAGTAAATGATGGTTATGAGCCACGTGTGGGTACTAGGAAGGAAACCTGGGTCTTCTGCAAGTGCTCTTAATCGCTGAGTCATCCTTCCAGCTACAAAAGCTAAATGCACGTTAAAGGTGGCAAAGTAAGGCCAAGGATAGGAAAAACGCTCTTTTCTCTTAGCTTGCCTTCAACATTTAGGGCTACTAACTGCTCACAAATAATGTTAGCCCAACCCTGTTTGCCAAGGCAGGAAGGAGCTCTTGACTCCTTTCAGGAAGGGTAAAAAGCTCTCCCTCACCAGACCTAAGAAGCTCCGTCCACACCACCATTAGGAGACATAACCCCTAGTGCATTAGTCAGAGAGGCAAACAACTAATTTGTTTGAATGGCTGAAAAAATGCTGCAGACACCAGGTCACAGGCGGGTAACGTGGGACGGAGGTGGCTGCCTGGCCCATAGCAGGAAGCAGCCAGAAGCTGCTCTGGGTATCGTGGTCAGCAAGGGCCTGCTAGCACTGGAGTCTCCAGAAGGAAATGCAGGCAGGAGTTGAGCCAGGGCGGAGGCAGAAGGAGACCATGCTGTGGGCTCCACATGGCGGGCAGCCTCCAGAGCATGCCCCACCCCTCCTCCAGGTGAGCATTGGAAAGAGCGATGACTCACATTAATAAGCCATCTCTGTCTGTCAGGAGGGGGGGTACCTTAAACACACGCTCTATAAGTCAGAGCAGCTGGAAGAACCCCACAGCTTCAAATAAGTCTTTCAAACATTCATGGCTGACCTTTCAATAATGGGCAATTAGAGGCAGACAAACACAGTGGGACCCCCACCTTTGGGGCCATCCAAGCGTTCTCTGGGCGCGCTGTCAGAGAAGCAAAGGCTGTGCAATGGTGGGCGCCAGGGTGCAGCTCCTGGATTCTGCAGCTCCTCCCTCAGGAGTAGGTTCGTTCCCACATAGGAAACACCTCCTTAGTCAGTCTGCAGGCCAGAGGCTGCCTGCATTTTTTTTTTTTTTTTTGATCACGTGATCCTGTCAATACTGTGTTTCTGCATTCCCAACAATATTTATCTACAGTTACTGATAAAATCCCTCCCCCCACCCCAAACAACATAGGAAGGTTTTAGAGGATGGTTGATAGAAAATTAACCTAAGAGGTCTGGGGGTGCAGCTCAGCCAGTGGCTGTCATTTCCGTACTCTGAGGGTACGGGCAGGAAGATCCGAAGGTCAAGGTCACCCCAACTACATGGAGGACTTGAGACTAGCCTGGGCTAGAAAAAAAGGGGGACATAAATAGTGTTCATATTTTCTCCTTTGTTCCACTTCCTCCCCAACATGTGCCCTAGTTTAGAAACCACCACTGAGGAAATTCGTAAGCGCCCAGTCTCCAGTCTTTTTTAAGATTGTATTTTTAGGTAGGTAGGTGTGTGTGTGTGTGTGTGTGTGTGTGTGTGTGCTCATGTGTGTTGAATGCAGTACTTTCAGAGGCTTGAAGTGTGGTGGTTTGAATAATGCGTCCCCCCCCCTCCGTGGGCTCATATATTTGAAGGTTTAGTCATCAGGGAGTGGCTCTGAGAGAACGATTAGGAGGCGTGGCCTTGTTGGAGGAAGTGTGTCACTGCACGTCTCTTCACAGCAATAGAACACTGACTAAGGCAGGAACCAACGATGGCAAAGGCCGCTGCCTTCAGTCAGGCACAAAGGTCTTACCAAACCCTGAGACATGTCTGCAGTGATACCTAGCTTTTAGAGGGACACACTCAGGCACACCTCAGGCCAAATTCATTCCCCACTACAGAGAAAACAGAAGGCATACAGTAGTGGTGTGTGGAGTATTTACCTTTGACCTTCCCCAAGTCCCATTCCCCACCCCTCTCTTCCTCCATCCCTTCCCCCACCCCTTGAAGCTCTCCCTGTCTGCATGTGGAAAACAGAGAGCACCAAGCCACAAGCTGCATCTAACTTTGAAGGCTGTGTGGCGCCTGTGTCAGGCATCTTGTGAATGGCACCTTTCCTGCAGGCTAGTGAGGGGTGACGGCCCCAGCCTAAGGACTACTGTGCCACAGGCTTATCATTGGTTTCTACAGACTACAGTCTATATCTCTAGAAACAAGTATTCATTCATTTGTACAAAAAGAATTCATGGGAATCACATTTTCTGAGTCCTTGAATGTCTGGATTTATCTTTGTGCTCCTTCGACTTGAACAGCGGTTTAGCGAGACATAAATCCTGAGTCCACACTTGCCTTCCCAGGACTCAGCTGGATCAGACGCTGTTTTCTATCATGCACTGCTCCCGCAGAGAAGAATGCTGGTTCAATCTGACTGTCTTCCTTTAGTATAGGTTAACTTTCTCCCTCTAAATCAGCTGTTTGTAACCTGTTCTGCATATCAGATATTTACATTAGGATTCACAGCAGGAAAATTACAGTTATGAACTAACAATGAAAATAATTTCATGGCTGGGGGTCTTTTTCGAGACAGGGTTTCTCTATAGCCCTGACTGTCCTGGAACAGACTGGCTTTGAACTCAGAAATCTGCCTGCCTCTGCCTCGGGAGTGCTGGGATTAAAGGCGTGTGCCACCACGCCCGGCCACACACATTCTTAATGTGTTCACTGGAAGGATTTGTCTTTAATCATATCTTTGACTATTTCTACATTCTATTGTTTTGTTCCCCTTTTTCACAGACACTAATTATATCTATTTTCAATTTCCTTTGTTGTTCCATGTCCCTGGCTGCTGACAATTGGTGGTTTCCTGCCACCTGCCACACCCTGCAAATGCCAGCCACCTCTCTAACACTGCCTGGCTGCACAGAGCTAACCTGCCAAAGATGGTTACTGACTCCAGCGTATCCGCTAAGCCCCTTGTCCTCATCCTGGAGGTGTATTTCCCTTCCTAGCATCCTCCCTCATGTTCCCCATGGGTGTTCTTGTACTTGGAAAGCATTCTTGGTTCATTGTGTTTCAGTCCATGGGTGACAAAGGGCAGAGTTTTCCTTCTTTTTTTCTTAAAGCTTTGGGCTAGATCAGTAAAGGAACTAAGCAAAGAGGTGCTTTGACTTAGTATGTTTAACCAGACACATTTTACAAACCAAAACAAAGTCATTTTTCTCTTGAGTCCATCTGTGCAAGTTCTGAGTTTCCTAAAGCCAGACCTCTTCTCTTTATTAGACATTTTCCTTAGGTGGAGAGACAAGTCAATCAGGAACCTTTTTATTTTTATTTTTTTTAATTTCAGGAAGTTCCCAGATCTCCTGAGGCCCTCAGAGAGATAACCATGTTGGTCTAGCCATAAACATAAGCGTCTCTCTATTCATAAGCATCCATTGGCATGTAAGCCCTGGGTGAAGCCTGGGAACTCAGACCACTGGGTATGCTACCAAATCTATGTCCACGAGTTCACCCGAAAGCCACAGCGCCATGTAAACCTGACCTCTGGTGTGAAGCCACCCCAGGCCACCTTCCCAAGGTCACCTTCCATAGGTGTTAGGTGCTCGAGTCTCCTCCCTGCAGGATATTATTGGCTTACTGTCTGTCCTCCAGGTCAGGATGAGAGCGCCCATGAGAACTTGGGTTCCCTGAACTTTTATAATGCAAGCTAAAGGAAGCAAGTTTCATAGCGTGTTTTAATTCACTGATGAAAAAAAAAAAAAAAAAAACTATAATTAGGCAAGGTTTGTAGAAATGACCGTGCTAGGGCTCCTTTTAGGTGAATTAGACAGACATGTTTATACCATTCATCCATTACAAAGTTCTGGTTCAACTGGTTAATTACTCCTAAATTCCCAAAGGAGGTGAGGCAAAGAACTGGATTTACAACACTGTAGGGAAGAGCGGCAGTCTTTAGCTGCAGCTTTGCAATCGCCCATGAGACCTCATTCCCTGACTCCCTCCTCCCTCTACACACCTGCACCACTGCTCAGCACTCATCAGCTCTCACTGACTCCCAGAGACAGGGCGGGTGGGCATTCCTGCTGAGAGCCAAAAGGGCCAGAGAAGGAAGGGAGGACAGGCAGGCATCCAGGCCAGAGGCACTACCCCAAACTGAGGCCCAGGCCGATAGCTCCTTGAAGCGTTCTCCCTGTTGCCTTCTGGGATGGCCCTGGTATGGATGGCCAGATGAAATGAAGGGCCAGTCATTAGGAATGCTTCTTTTTTTTTTTTTTTTTCACTTGTTAAATACTGAACCTGGAGTACTGGCTTTTGTCTGGACACATCACAGTGCTCCTCTGAGCCCAGAGGTGTGGCATACACTCCATTTGAGACCTAAGGGACGTCCTGGCCCTTCCCTTCTGTTGTGATTGGGTTGAGACCCACCAGATGTCTCCTTGGACTTCTCTTCCTGGATCTACTTAGTTGGCCCTGTCTCCACAGCCTTCTGGGAGCCGTGGCTTCAGTGTGACCAGGTCGCTGGGGGTTCTTGCTCCTCACCCAGCTTTTGCCTATCTCTATAGGGATTCCACGTAGGCAATTTTGAGCTGTGTCCTGTCCTAGTTTTCCAACCGAAGGGGAAAGGCTCCTAAAGCTAGGACACCAATTAGGAGTCATAAGTCACTGCCTAAAGCTGAGCCAGCTATCCCCAGCTGTCCCCAGGGGACAGTGAATGAGTCTTCCAAATCCCTACGCAACTGGGAAGTCAAGATCAGCCCGGGAATCTGTACGCCTTTGTGACTGTGGTGGAAGCCAGCCCCAGTCCCCAGCCTACTGGAAATGAAAAACCACGGACTATGAACTAGAAACTCAAGATTCTGCCTAACCTTCAGAGTCTGCTGAGAGACTCAGTCTCAGCCTGCTTCCACGGGCTTCCAGAAGTCTCCTCGGCCCACAGATATGGCCGGGGTCCTGCTTTCCACACAGGAGGGAAGACATGGCCAACAGCACAGTTGGTGGATAACTCAGGGTTTGTATCACTAACCCTGAATAGGCTGAGCATCTGTGATGCTTGGGGTATGGCTTAGACCCAGATACGCCCTGGTTAAAATGCTACAAAGCCTGCTGCTTGGAACCCAGGGAGAGCTGCTGGCCTGACTCCTCTTGACCTGGTCTCCTGGGGAGTCAGCAGAATTTAAAACCTGTTGTAATTTTTGCCTACTCCATATTGAAAAGCTGTCCTTTATACATAATGGGAGGGGCAAACATATGAGCAAAGTGAGATATGCAGTAAGAAGTGTCGTGATCGGGTCGAGGCAGCCCACACTGTATAGAGGTGTGAGCCTCGGCTACATGGTGAGTTTCTAGCCAACCAGCAAGATCTTACCTAGGAAGAAAGATAGAAAGAAACAAAGAAAGGAGAAAACTCAAGTTATAATAAAACCCCTTATTTTATACTTTATACTAAAACAATAATAATAGCTAAGATAATAAAAAGGAAAAAGATCTAGCAATCTTCCTGTTTCTTTTTATTTTTTCTATGTAAGAATAAGAAAAAATGTGTCTCAAAATGGTAAGAAAAAAAAAGGATTAGGGGATTGCCTATTGACTTATTTATTTATTTATTTATTGGTTCCTTTCAGTTTAAGTTCTGAAAGAAAACAAATTGGAGGACTGTGAAGTAGCTTAGTAGGTAAAGGCACCTGCCACCAAGCACATGTAAAGGCACCTGCCACCAAGCACATGTAAAGGCACCTGCCACCAAGCATGAAGACCTGAGTTCAACACCAGGGCACACATGATGGAAGGCAAAAACCAAGTCTTGACAAGTTGTTCTCTAACCCTCTACCCACATGCCATGCCAGGCATGTACTCACGCATGCATGCACATATGTGTGTGAGAGCACACACACACACACCACACACTACCCACAATAAACAGAAAGGTACAAAATGTACAAAAGTTACAGATAGGGTCATAATTTCCCATTTGCACTCACATGTCACCCTGTGAGCACCGTACTTCAGTTCCTGCAGCCCAGGACGCTATGCTGGCTCGCCTTGCTCCAGAGGCTGCAGAGCCCCACCTTGACAAAGGGCCTCCAGCACTGGTCTGCAGCAAGACTGGGGTTAACAGGAGAACAGCAGGCACGGGGAGCAGGGAATGGGCGAGCAAGTAAAGGTCTGACACCCGCACTCTGTCTCCAGAGTCCATGGTGGCAGGGAAAGGCAACTCATGGAAATTGCCCTCTGACCTCCACACATGGACGGTGACACATGTCTACCCACCCCCATCATATACATACACAATAATAATATTTTTAAAGAGATAGTAGGTGTCAAAGAGAAATAAAATCTTTGCCTTACATGATCAAACTTACTACAGTCAAAAGAATGAAAAAAAACAACAGTATTTTTACACACAAAACTCAACCTTTCACACATGATATAATGGGAACTTGAATGTGCGTGCGTGTGTGTGTGTGTGTGTGTGTGTGTGTGTGAGAGAGAGAGAGAGAGAGAGAGAGAGAGAGAGAGAGAGAGAGAATGAGAGAGAGAGAGA
>NC_034599.1:101628354-101645033 GCF_900095145.1 Mus pahari
GAGAGAGAGAGAGAGAGATTGATCTAACGTTTTCCACAGACAGGCAGAGTCCTCAGAGCCTGCTGCAGGGTCCAGCCAGCGGCTCTCTGTGTTAAGGGCAACACCATGGGCATAGGACACAGAGGACCCACTGTAATATGTGGAGTCTACCAGGCATCCCTGGCCAATGACAGACAGGAATGGGGAAGGACTCTAAAGCTTGGGACAGACATCACGACAGCATCTGCTCAGAAGTCTTACTCAGAAAGTCTACTTGAAAAGACTTGGGTTTCCTGTGGCAACTACCACCATCAGCCACACATGAAGGAAGCCTGGAAGAGCCACACTGCTGAGCCGTCGCTTCGATTTCAGAAGCACCTCCAGGATGACCACCCCACATCCTCCAAAGCAGTGGGACCCCTAGTCTAGGCCGTTTCCTTTTCCCATACTGCCTGCAGACAAGGATGTCTGATGCCACATCTGACCTCGTCCCACCCCAACTCACCCTCCCTTCTCTTTCTGTGGACAAAGCACCTGCCAGGCAAATGTGAACAGATACAGTACACATCCTGGAAGCAACATAAAGCTTTGTACTCCCAGAACTTGGGGGACCCTCAGGGCAAGGTGGCTAGTGAGATTACCCACAAATGGTGAGCCCCAGGATTAATGAGTGACTGAGCCTCAATAAATAAAGTGAAGAACAATCACCCACACCACCTACATAAACACTAGACCTCCTCACAAGGGAGAACAAACACCTACAGTCACACAAGTATACACACATATACAAGCCCTACGGGACATTTGTCTGATTTCCCCTGTCCTGACATCTGCCGTATCTTACTGTAGACTCCAGTAGCTTCCTGAAGGGAGGGGTCTTTGGTGGCTCTCTGACCTCACCTGCACACAGTATGAGCCCAGATGCCTACACAGCGCTGCTGGTGCTAAGAAACTATTGACTACAGGATGTGATTCGATTTTCTCAAGACAATAAGACAATACACACACACACACACACACACACACACACACACAAACACACACACACACGGATTGCTTTATTATGTTTTGTGTTTCAAAACAGGGTTTCTCTGTGTATCCCTGGCTGTCTGGAACTTACTGTAGACCAGGCAGGCCTCAAACTCAGAGATCAGCCTACCTCTGCCTCCTGAGTGCTGGAATTAAAGGTGTGTGTCACCACTTCCCTGCATATGTATTTTTTTTTTTAATGCTGTCTCTAAATGGTAAATGTGCTGGCTAGTTTTATGTCAACTTGACACAAACTAGAATCCTCAGAGAGGAGGGAGCCTCAATTGAAAAAATATCTCCATAAGATTAGGCTATAGGACATTTTTTAAATTAGTGATGGATGGGGAGAGCCCAGCCCATTGCAGGCAGTGCAACCCCTGGGCTGGTGGTCCTCAGTTCTACAAGAAAACAGGCTGAGCAAGCCATGGGGAGCAAGCAAATGAGCAGCATGCCCCCACAGCCTCTGCATCAGCTCCTGGGTTGAATTCCTGCCCTGACTTCCATTAATAATAGACGATGACGTGAAGTGACGTGAAGTGTGAGCCAAACAAACCCTCTCCTTCCCAACTTGCTTTTGGTCGTGGTGTTTCTTGAACCCTAACTAGGGCAGTACACGAGGTGGAATTCAGCCAGAACAGCATCCTCTCTTGTAACTGATACTCTCTGCAACACCAGGGACGTGTGCACAGCCACCTCCTTCCATCTTCGACATCGCCACATCCATTGCTTCACACACTGTCAGCCTCCGTGCAGAAAATGAACATGGGTGGTGACTCATCTCTCGTTTTTTCCAACTGTACTGTCTTACCTCTGTGATTTTTCTGTTTTAGAAAATGCATTTTTTTTATGTGTATGAGTGTTTTCCCTGTACATATTTCTGTACATTGTGTGCATGCCTGTTTCCAATGGAGGCTAGAGGAAGGTTCCAGGTCCTCTAGACTGGAACTTCAGATGGTTTTACAGCTGCAAGTGGGTGCTGGGAACCAAATCCAGGTGCCCTGTAAGAGCAGTGAGTGCTTATAACCACTGGGCCATTGCTCCAGCTCTTCCTCTGGGGCTTGTATTGCTTTTCAGGGTCTCAGGTAGTCAGGTTGGCCTCAAATGCTCTATGTAGCCAGATGACATTGAACGTCTGATCCTCTTGCCTCTACTACCCAAGCTCTGGGACTATAGATGTGTACAGCATGCCTGGTTTATATGGAGCTGGAGAGTGAACCCAGAACCCAGGCAAGCTAGGCAAATGCTGTGCTAACAGAGCTACATCCCATCCCTGCATTTACAGGTCTGTGATGTCCAACTGAGGCTCTAGGCTCTGGCTTTTCCTCTTCCTCAAACCTGGGAGCATAGGAATGGCGAGAGCTCTATGTCTATGACCTTCCTGTGGACAGTTGCCCATCAATCAGAACAGTGACCAGTGACTGACTTCTGGCAAAAGATGCCTTTCCATACCACCTCTGGCTGTGGAGGTGGGGGTCTCATACCCCTCCTCTGCTACACGGTAACTAAAGTTCCATAGGTCTGACTTAGGTCAAAACTGTCATTTAAGGTTTTAATTTAATTTAGCTTGACATTAATAACTTTCAAGTGCCTGGACGCCCCCTCACCAAGTGAAGCCCTCTTCGTGGCTGGCCACCCAGGGCTCTCTCCTTCCTGGGGTTCCTTGTCTGGGCCAAGGCTCGGGGACATTTCTGTTTCTATCTAACATGGAGAGAACATTAAACTCCATAAAAATAAATGTTCAGAGAAAAGAAATAACCCCTGGAAAGATGTTCCAGGGGTTAAAACACGTTTGCTCTTGCTGAGGACCTGGGTTCGGGTCCCAGCATCCACACAGTAACTCGCAAACACCCATAAATCAAGTTTCAGAGGATTCAACGCTCTCTTCTCACTTCTGCAGACACCAGACACATATGTGGTGTACATACATACGTGTAGACAAAACTCTCCCACGCCTAAGTAAATGTAAACACTAATGTTCTAGTTTAGTGCTTCCTAATGATGTGATCCTTTAGTACAATTCCTTGTGTTGCAGCGACCCCACACCCATGCCAACCATACATTTTTCATTGCTATTTCATAACTGTAATTTAGTTAATGTTATGAATCATAATGTAGATATTTGTGTTTTCTGATGGTTCTAGGTGACCCCTATAAAAATGTTGTTTGACAACACCCCAAAGAGGTTGTGAATGACTCACAGGTTGAGACCAGTGCTCTAGTTAGACCCATGGTGACAAACGCTTATAATCCCAGCACTAAGGAGGTTGGTTGAGGCAGGACTATCCTTTTGAAGCTAGCCTACACTACAGTGGGACACCATATGTACATGTGTGTGCATGTGGATCACAGTAGTGCTCACAAGTGTGTGTATAAGCATGAGCACGTGAGTACATGTGTGATCACATTCGCCATGACTCAGGGATGGCCACTGAATTATGAGGGAGGTCTGATCCCAAAGGGAAGGGCAAATGCTCCAAACAACAGCCCAGGCCAGTCACCATGCCAGTCACCATGCCAGGGCCACCCTGGGCCAACAGAACGCAGGGCCATGCCAGCATCAGCAACAGAGATGCCAGGTGCACAGTAGGCATGGAGGAAAACATTAGCTTTCGCCTTCCTCCCTTCCTTCCCTGGCTTGGTAGCAAGTAGAGTGGGCAGGAAGCCTGCGGTTCTGATGCCAAAGTCTCAGGGAAGTGGGAAATAACAAGAAGTCAGCCAGCAACTCTAAGAGAGAGAGAGAAAACAAAACAAACGGAAGAACTGCATGCACTGTGTCTGAGAGGCGGAGAGACCAGGGTCTGAGCCAGGTTATAAAACAGGTCCGAAGCCTAACCAGCCCCACTGCCCAGGGTCGGGTGAGTGTGTCCAGGCCACACAACCCTGCAGAGAAGATAAGGGCAACACTGCATGCTCAGGCCATGGCCTGAGGGAGGAAGGAGCTGGAGACCTGGGCACAGTGGGGTTTCTGGAAACAGAGTGGGGTGTCAGAAATAGAGGATGCGGCGGAGACTCGGACACTGGCGGGAAACTCGGGAGGAAAGGGATCGGCTTTTACAAGGCGCTGCTCCACTGAGAATCAGGCTCTCCCAGGGAGCAGGTGCCTGGCATCGAGCTCCTCTGCAGCCTTGATGGCCTGGCACTGAGCTAGGCAGACACAGCTGCTCATCTTGTGGAACTTGCCTTATGGTCAGGATGCAGGAAAAAAAACAAGAAGACAAATTCAGGGCATGAGAGGTGTTTGGAAAAACCTGAGGGAGGAAGTGGGAAACTTCTGAAGGAGGGCGCACAAGGAGGGCGCTGCAAGCATCCGGGAGTTGTACCACGCACGGCCCAGGGGAGGGCATCTGAAGGATCAATGGCAGAGCCATAGACTTTGAGACGGAAGTATGCACTGCAGGTAGGGACCAACAAGCAGCCAGTGATGCTGGGGGACATACCACGGGAGACTGAGCAGGGGGAGGATCTGGGAGCACTGGACATAGGACCTTTCCAAGTCATCAGGGTCACTCAGATGTCCACTAGGCTGCTGCAAATATTCAAGGATCTCTGCAATGCTCACAACATCTCAAACGTATTAGCAAACCATGTGTCCATTGACAGATGCCTACATACATGTTTTATACATACATGTGGCAGAAATTTACCAGCTCTACAGAGTGAGGAAATGAGAAAACATGCCACAATAGGGATGACCCCTAAAGACATCATGCTAATGAAATAAGCAGTCTCAAGAAAGCAGGTGTTCTAGAAGGTTCCCTAGAACTATACATAAGTCGAATTCACAGAGACAGGGGAAAGAGTATCACTGCTCAATAGCTTCGGAGTTCCGGTCTGAGACCATGAAAGGGTTGGGGAAGAACGGCAGTTGTGATGTCACGATAGGAACAAACCCCACCCCACTAAACTGTACGCTCCCATGGGTCAAGCAGGGCGTGGTGGCTCGTGCTTGTAATCCCTGCACTCAGAGGCTGAGGCAAGAGGACTCCTTGAGTTTGAAGCCAGACTAGACTACAGACTGATAAAAAAGAATCTGGGCCACCAAGGTGGTTTCATGGGTAACTTGCCACATGTATGAACCATCTGAGTCTGATCCCTAGAACCCAAGTAAAGGTAGACAGTAAGAAAATACAGAGTTGTCCCCAGACCTCGATATGCACATGGTGGCATGAAACCAGCCCCCACACAGGTCATACATATAACGCAGTAATAATAATAAAATGCAAGGAACAAAAACTTGAAATTATACAATTTGTATGACGTACGTTTTAGCCCAGTAAAAAAGGCAACAGAGGTTCTGCTATAATGTAAATAAAACTAAAATACCTGCTCAGTGGAAGGGTGAAGCACAAACAGACAAATTTTATTATTCCATGTTTATGAAATGTATAGAAAAGGCAAATGTGTAGATATAAACAGTGGAACCATGAGGGCCAGGGGTGGGGGTGGGGGTGGGGGCGGGGAAGCAAGGCAGCAATAAATAATTAGTGGAAAGGGGGGGTTCTCTTTTAAACATTAGTAATTTCTAAATGTTTAGTATTCTTTCAAGATTTATTTATTTTGATTTAATGTGTTTTATTTTATGTGTTTTGCCTTCATGGGCGTCTGGGCACCACGTGCCTGCCTTGTGCCCGTGGAGGTCAGAAGAGGGAGCTGGATCCCTGGGACTGCTGCCAAGTGGGTGCTGGGAGCCAACCCTGGGTCCTCTGCTCTAGAAAAGCAGCAAGTGCTCTGAGCCAGGTGGAGCCAGCCCTCCAACACTTTTACTTGGATTTTAAATTTTATTTTTAATGATTTATTTTGTTTTCCTGAGACAGAGTCTTTCCATGTAGCCCTGGTTGTCTTAGAATTTGCTATTTAGGCTGGCTTTGAACCCACAGAGATCTATCTGCATCAGCCTCCTGATTGTTAGAATTAATAGCATCAGCTATTTTTATTTTTTAACAGATTTTAAAACCTTATTTAGTTAATTTATGCAGGGTGTGTGTGTGTGTGTGTGTGTGTGTGTGTGTGAGAGAGAGAGAGAGAGAGAGAGAGAGAGAGAGAGAGAGGCTTAGATTTAGTTCTCTCCTTCCACTGTAGGTACCAGGGATCGAACCCCGGTCACCAGGCCAGTCCAGGGAGTACCTTTACCCTCTGAGCCGTCTGATTAGCACTAGTTTCCTTTGAAGAGATAAAACAGACCCGCACAGATGCGGCTCCAGTGCAGCACTGTGGATATATTAGGGCGGGGAGTCACTTTAAATAGTTCATTTATACTATATCACTTTTACTAACAAGGGAAGAGACAAAATGAATCCTTGTGTAAAATCGGAGGACGTCTCTCCCGGGGCTGCAAAGGCCTCTTCTGCTCCCTGTGAGCCAGGAACAAACCTGCCAGCAGCCATGGTCCTCCAAACCCAATGGGCCAGCTCCGCCCTTCTCTTACACAGCCCTTGAGACAAAGATCCAGTCATTTGCTAATTCAGTAACTTTGAAACTATCCAAAATATCCAAAAATGGCAACCCAGGCAAGAGCTTCCAGCCGTAGCTGCATTATTAGAAAGGCGAGTGGCATTTACACATCCACCACTTCAGGTGGCCCCATTGGAAGAAGAGGACCTCGTCCCACACCGGCCAGACAGTGTATCTGCAACAGGCAAAGACGAATGAGGTAGAGGGACATGGTCACTTTCTCTGTTGTCCCCAGGAGCAGGAATGAGACCAGCAGAGAAGGATCTGAGCACCTCAGGGGTCCCAGGAGAGCTGACCTTCAGGAGGCAGCAACAGAGGGGTGCAACCTTGACTAGGTGTGCAGGGAGGGAGATAGGACCAAGCGGGTCAGGCCAACCCGATGACTGAGCATAAGACTCCAGGAGTCACTCTACGGGAGTTGTGTGGGATGTCAGCGTCCTCTGCACTGTGGCCCAACCCACAGTACACTTCCTCTCACCCCAAACAGAGCAATCTGTCACCAAGGAAAGGGCACAGAGTACAGGAGGGAGCAGGCCAGACCATGGGGTTGAGTGAGGAACCTAGCCACTTATAGCCAGAGCCTTTACATCCACTATGGCGGCCAATCTCAGCACCGTGATGACAGTCTAGATGAGGAAAAAGTTTGAAGAGAAGAGTCAACACATGAAGGCAAAGTTAGGATCAGAACTAGGCCTCCCCCTGCAAAGCCACCCCCTTCCTTTGAGTGTCTCCCTGCTCTCATGACCTTTCCTGATTTGGGGCACTGCCACCAGCCCTCAGAGAGCCTGATCAGCCAGGTCGAGTCACCCTGCTCCTTGAGGGGGAGATTATGTGGGCAGAGCGGGCTGAGGGCCTAAGGAAACCTTTGTGATCTCCAAGAGGCAAACTCAAGGACACTCCCAAAGAATTAGGTGGCAGAGCAGAGTGGACATGAAGCCCTAAGCTCATGTCCCCTCACCCATCCACCTCACCCTTCCAAACATGGTAGGCCCAGTGCAGAAGCCTTGAACAGAGAGCCCCCTTGGCGTTGCTCAGGAGAGCCCTGAGTCTGAAAAGGTAATGCAGTCCTGTCATGGTGAGCTCCCAGAACACCAAGTTCTAGCTCGAAGAGAACAGAACTGGGGACCACGCAAAGGCACCAGATGGAGTCTTCTCTATTTTAGCCAAATGCTGTGACTCATTTAAACAAATCCTAGCGTTTTCAGAAATCTAATACATACCTCCTATTGAAAAATACAGAAGATAAATTCTTCAGGAGCAAACCATCCTAGCGACACATACAAAAAGCTGTTGTTTTTTTTTGCTTTGGGGGGCTTTTGTGGGGTGGGTGGTAGAAACTAGGCTAGTACAGAATCAGCCTTCATGAAAGATGGAACCTGGAGCAACTTTAGTGGAAAACCAGCTTGAGAGGGGCCTGACCCTGCAGCTTTCAGAGTCCCTGGCTCTAGCTCTTTGCCTTGACGTCAAGACGGCAGGTTCCGCGGAAGGAGGGGTCTGGCTCAGAGTGCCACACTCGTTACAGACACATCTAGACACTTATCTTTAGAAGCCATTGGAAAGGAAAACAGGGCCGGGACACAAAGAGCAGAGCCCCTCCCTAACCCCACCCAGCCTCTGGGGAAGGTCTTCGGTGTGGCATTCAGACAGAGCTACTTCCAGAGATGGCCTCCCCTGCCTGTAATCACCTCAGCACTTGAGAGGAGAAGGCAGGTGGATCAAAAACCCATGGTTATCCTCTCCAGCACCAGGAACTGAAGGCCAGGCTGGGAGGCACGAGACCCTGCCTCAGTAAAATAAATACAGTCACAAAGAATACCTTTGAATTAAAACTGCAATGACTAAATTTTACAAAATTTAAAAAGAAGCCCACAAGCCTATATTCTAGCATTCAGGAATCTGAAGCAGGAATATTGTGAGTTTAAAGCCAGCCTGAGCTACCTTGTCAATTTCAGGTCAGTCTCAGTTACATACCCTGTCTCAGAAAATATTGGTTTTTTTTTTTTTTTTAAATGTAAGTCATAGAAGGGCTGGAAAGTTGGCTTGAGAGTTGCTCTTCCAAAGGACCCAGGTTCAACTCCCAGCACCCACACGGTGGCTCGCAATTGTCTGTAACTCCAGTTCCAGGGGATCCAATGCTCTTGTCTGGCCTCTCTAGGCACCAGGCTCACACATGGTGCACAAACATATTTGTGGGCAAAACACCCATACCCAAAATAAAATAAAAAATTTAAAAACTGAAGTAAGACATAGAAGGACATGTCTGTAATCACAGCAAGTGGGAGGTAGAAGAGGGAGGATCACATGTCTAAAGCCGGCTTGGGTTACATGCAAACAAGCAAGATGATGATGATGGTGGTGGTGATGATGATGAATGATGATGGGGGAGGAGGAAGAGGAGAAGAAGAAGAGGGAGAAGATTATTTGGATCTCAAGCACAATGTTGTTTTACCATGCACAAACCAGTAACTAGCTACTCAGTTGACTGAAACAGAAGACCACTTGAAGTAATGCTTGTTAGATAGGTGTGGTAGTTTGAATGGAATTGGCTCCCACAGGCCCACAGGGAGTGTCACTATTAGGAGGTGTGGCCTTGTTGGAGTAGGTTTGGCCTTGTGGGGGGAAGTATGTCACTGTGGAGACTGGCTTTGAGGTCTCATATATGCTCAAGACAGGCCCAGTGACACAGTCTCTCCTTGTTGCCTTTGGACAAAAATGTAGAACTCTTAGCTTCTCCAGCACCATGTCTGCCTGCATACTGCCATGATGATAATGGACCGAACGTTTGATGCTGTAAGTCAGCCCCAATTAAACGTTTTCCTTTATAGAGGTGCTGTGAGCATGATGTCTCTTCACAGCAGTAAGACATAAACTAAGAGAATAAGTTAGATCGAGTCTATGTGTAGGAAATTCTTTTTATACAATCTATAGACTAGGAGAAAATTTGAAAGTGCATACCCAACAAAGGATGCGAACTCACAAATGTAAAGAATTCTCAAAGCTCAACAGAGGTGAAAAGCTGAAAACAACAGACAGGCGCAGACACACTGGAGGAGACTTACACAGGGAGAAGCAGCAAATTGAAAGATGCTCAATATGATTGATTAGCTATGAAGAGAAACACAAACTCAGGGCTGAGGAGATATATACCCTGGGTGCTGGCACATGTGCCTAACATGCTACAGGCATGACTTTCAGTACCACCTTGCCACCACCACCAACAACAACAACAAAAAAAATGAAACAAAACTCGTAAGATTCTCTACAAACCTACAATAATCACCACAATAAAGAATGAGAGCATGAACCAGTGATGTGGCTCAGCAGTAATGATGCTCACCACAAAAGCCTAGCGAACGGATCCTGGGAACAGACTATAAAGGCAGAGGAGCAAAACAACTTCACGAAGTTGTCCTCTGACCTCCACATACGCAGCATGGCAGGCCCGTGGCTGTACGCACGCACATGTATACACACATGCACAATAATAATGGATAAACATTTAGATATGTTTTTAAAATGAGGACAGGCCGGGCAGTGGTGGCACACGCCTTTAATTCCAGCACTTGGGAGCCAGAGGCAGGCAGATTTCTGAGTTCGAGGCCAACCTGGTCTACAGAGTGAGTTCCAGGTCAGCCAGGGCTACACAGACCCTGTCTTGAAAAACTACAAAAAAAAAAAAAAAAAAAAAAAAAAAAAAAAGAGGACAGTTTGGCATTGTGGTATATGTCTTTAATTAATCCTAACACTTGGAAGTCAGAGGCAGATGGATCTCTGTGAGTTTAAAGCCAACCTGGTCTATATAGTGAGTTTCAGGACAGCCAGAGCTACATAGTGAGACCCTGTTTTGAACACGCACACAACAACAACAACAACAACAACAACAACAACAACAACAAAACGAGGGTGGTATCAGCACTGACCAGGATGCAGGGAAAGGATTGCTCAGGCAATGCAGGCAGACATGAATGTGCTCTCTCCAAGGTGCAGGGAGCAGTGTGGGAAGGTGTGTGTGTGTGTGTGTGTGTGTGTGTGTGTGTGTGTGTGTGTGTGTGTGTGTGTATAACTGTGAGTGCCATGAAACTGCTGTTCAGACACCTGATGCAGTCATGAGCACACAGCAGCCGTGGGTCCCTGCGCAAGATTGGACCCGCCAACATTCTATCATGGGTTGAGGGGTTCCCCACGAGGCCCTATCCCTTTCTGCGGAGCTAGTAGTGGGAGAGAGAGAGAGAGATGTATACCAGTCAGTTGCCCATTTGTGACCTTGGTCTCTCTACATAGCCTGCTTCTACGTCCTAAATGCTGAGGTTTGGGGGTTAAAGGTGTGTGTCACCAAGCCTTGCCTGAAACAATGGCCTTCTGTGACTTTTGTGTGTATGTCTGTTGTGTGGGTGACATTCAGGTGCTAGTAGAGACCAGAGGAGTGAGATCCCTGAGGTTCAGAGCTACCCACCTGATGCAGGCGCTAAGGCTCCGGCTTTGGTCCTCTGGAAGAACTGTGCATGCTCTTAACTACAGTGACATCTCTCTAGCTCCTTCAACTTGCCATTTTTAAAAATTAAGATTGCAACTATAAATTAGCCTAGCATTTAAACTCCTGAGAATTTAACCCAGAAAAACTAAAAAGTATGTGCAGGTGGATATGGTGACAAACACCCTTGGCCCCAACACTTGGGCAGGAGCATCATGATTTTAGGTTAGTCTGGACTACACTGAAAATTCCAGGCCAGATTGAGCTCATAGCAGGATATTGTCAAGAAAGAAAAGGAATGAAGGGATGGAAGAAAGGAGGAAATGAAGCAAACTATCCTTGTATAAATGTTCAAAAAGGCTTATTTGCAATAGATCACAACTTAAATCGTCCCAGATGCCCTTAAACAGCGAATGTGAAAACAAACTGACACAAGTATGCCATAAACCAATAATCAGCAATAAAAATGAATGACCTGCTGATAGATGCATCAGCGTGGATTACTCTCTAGAGAACTATGATGAATTTAATAAAGAGCTAGTCTAGGGATATAGCCTGGTGGTAGAGTGTTTGTCTAGGCCACGAGGCCTTGGGTTTGATCCAGATAACGATAACTACACCAAAAAAAAAAAAAAAAAAAAAAGCCAACTTCAAGGTGTGTGTGTGTGTGTATCTGTGTGTACATATATTATACACACATATACTATATGGTAGTAGGATCAAACCTAAGGCTTTCTGCATTTAAGGTGCACTAATTCACTTTTATTATCAACTTGACACAAGTAAGAGTCACTGGGAAGAGAAAACCTCTATTGAGGAATTGCCTACACCAGACTGGCCTGTGGGCATACCTGGGGGCCATTTTCTTGACCGTTAACTGATGTAGGAGGGCCCCGCCCACTATGAACAGCAGCATCCAGAGGCAGGTGGTCATAATCTGCGTACAAATGTCGGTAAAGGGCTGGAGAGATGGAGGCTAAGGATACATTCTGCTCTTACAGAGGTCCTGTAGAGGTCCACAGCACACACCTCACAACCACCTGTTAACTCCAGCTTCAGATGATACAGCGTTCTCTTCTGGATTCCACAGTGATCTACATGCACATGCACACAAGCGTACACATACTCAAAAATAATGAGAAATAAAGAGAGAACTCGTTGGTCAGATAACAGGGAGGGAGCCAGTAAGCAGCATTTCTCCATGATTTATACTTCAGTTTCTGACTTCTCTCAGTGATAGACTGGAAATGTAAGCGGAAATAAGCCCCTTTCTCCCCATGTTGCTTCTGGTCATGGTGTTTATCACAGCAGCAGAAAAGTTGTTAATACACTCGGCAGGTGTTCCATCAACTGAGGTACAGTCTAGCCCTCCCTTTGTACTTAAGATCCAAAAGGATCGGGCTGGTGAGATGGCTCAGTGGGTAAGAGCACCCAACTGCTCTTCCAAAGGTCTGGAGTTCAAATCCCAGCAACCACATGGTGGCTCATAACCATCTGTAACACGATCCAACGCCCTCTTCTGGAGTGTCTGAAGACAGCTACAGTGTACTTACGTATAATAAATAAATAAATTGAAAAAAAAAAAAAAAAAAGATCCAAAAGGATCCTCTCCTAGTTGCTCAGGCTGCCCTTAAACCAAGTCTATGGCCCAGGCAGGCCCTGAACTTGAGACCCTCCTGCCTTCAGACTCCCAAGTACCTGGGACTATAGTCCTGACCCATCAGGGCTGGTCAGGGTCAATGATCTCTCAAATAACAAACACACAGACAGCACTCAGGAGGTATAGGAAGGCAGACTTCTGGGAGTTCTGAGCCAGCCTGGATTACATAGTAAGTTCCAGGCCAGCCAGGACTATCTAGGACCCTGATTCAAAAATAATAGGACTGGAGAGATGTTCCAGCAGCCAAGAGAACGTAGTATTCTTGTAGGGACTCAAGTTCAGTTCCTGGGACCCAGGCTGGGTAGCTCAGCTCACAACCGCTGTAACTTCAGCGCCAAAGGATCAGACACCTGTGGCCTTTGGAGGCTCCTGTCTTCACACAAAACACCCCCCCCCACACACACACACAAATATGTTTACACATAATTAAGAATAAAATATTTATAAATAAATAAATACATCAAGTAAGCTTAAAAATCTGTAGGAAAAAAGATAATTGTTAATGAAGTCAGAATGAAACTGTTATCTGATTAACAAGATTAACAAGAAAGCAAAACCTAAGATTTAGCAGGAAGAACATAACTGATCGCAGATCGCCTTACAAGAAACCACAAAGGGAGAGGTTGAAAGCAAGCGACACCAGTGGTCAGTCTAACCTGCACACAAAAACCTGAGGGAGCCACAGTGTGCCTAAGAGCAGGAGAAAGTGTGACCACAAATTCCTTTCACTTCCTTAACTGACTTGGGAAACAATCGAGTAAGATAAAACATTTATATATGTAAGGTAGTCGAATCTAGACAGAAATATATACAATATATTGAAATACAGAAGGCACATTAGACGAAAGGGAAACAAGTCCACGGGAAACAGCAGGGAGTAAAGACAGCAAAGGAAAGGCTGTTATACAAACTCTGGTGTGTGAGTGTGTGTGTGTGTGCACGTGCGTGTGCCTGCTGTCCTTTATCTCTTAGCTTGTAAAGGAGAACCTATGAGGTTATCTGTAGCACTATATAAAGTGACAGTTATAACTATATAATTATGATGTGTTTTCCATTTGTAACGTGATACAGAACAATAATAGTGTAACACGGGAAGAGGAACGCAGCTGCGTATGGAGCCAAGTGTCTACTCTCAATGTTTTTCTCAGTGCAGGATCAAACCCCAGGCCTTGCACACAGTAGACAAGAACTAACACTGAGCCACATCCTTAGTCCACATCACTAAAATTAAATTAGCATAAATCTGAAGTACATCCTGGGTCTGGCTAGGTGGCGTAAACCTTTAATCCCAGCACTTGGGAGTCAGAGGCAGTTGGATCTCTATAAATTTAAGGCCAGCCTGGTCTATCTAGCAATTCCAGGCTAGCTGAAGCTATTTAGTGAGACTCTATCTCAAAAACAAGTAAGTCTGAAGTAGAGGGGTTTTTGTTGTTGTTGTTGTTTGTGTATTTATTCAAGACAGGGTCTCATCATGTAGCCCTGGCTGTCTTGGAACTCACTCTGTAGACCAGGCTGGCTTCAGACTCACAGAGATCCACCTGCCTCTGCCTCCCAAGGTCTGGAACTAAAGGTGTGTGCCACCATGTCTGGCTTGAAATAGGTTAGAAAATAATAAGACATAGATTGTAAGCCCTAAATAATTTAAAAGCATGCAATTACAATGTTATACTAGAAAATGTCCACGTAATACAAAGTGAGGCAATAAAAGTGGAAGAAAGAGGTAAGAAAGCTTGAGACACATAAAAAGCAAAAGGCAAAGTGCACTGCAAATCCTACCATATCAGGAATTAGATTACATGATCTAATCCAAGGTCAGAGACCACCAAATTTGATTGAGAAAAAGAGATGAAAGTATTATCCACGAGAGACATTTTTAGATGCAAAGAAAAAAAAAAAAAGACGAAGCCTTGCTCTCTGTCTCTGGTTGGCCTAGAACTCACATCTAGGCCAGATTCTCCTTGAACTTGTGAGTGATCCCTCTGCCTCAGCCTCCCAAGCAGAATTATTACTTAATGGGAAAAAACAGTCATGTGACCACCTCTCCAAGAGCGGAGAGGGGGGAGGGGGGAGGGGCGCTGCGGAGCAGGGTGGCTGTGCTGATGTTTGATGATGTCAGACTTCAGAGGCATGCTGGGAAGTGAAGGCCTCCAGTCCCAGCAACTCCCTGGCTAAGCCTAGAGGAGTCCGAGCACAGAGGCTTGAAGGTAGCCTGAACATTGAAAGACTTTATCTCTTTAAGGAGGGGAGGGGAGGAGCTGACGGAAGATAAAGGCTAACAAAGGGGCTGTGGAATTAGAAAGCTGCCTAACAAACAGGCCCCCAAATACATAAAGCAACTAAGTTAAGAAAGCAGGCAATTCAACTCTAATAGCTGGGGACTTCAGTTCCTTACAGGAACAAATAGAACAACCCTGTGAAGATTAAAGACTTGAAACTCACAACACCTAACTAGAACTAATAGCCGTCTGGGAACACTCCACCCAGTATCAGCATGCACACTCAAGTGCGCGTGGATCACTGGTCCCAGACCACAGCCCAGATACACGATAAACCCCATCCATTTTAAAGTACTGAAGTCATGATATGGATGTTCTTTGAACACACTATAATTAGCAACAGAATTGGCAACGGGACAAGTTTGTAAAATTCACAACTAAGTGTCCTAAATAAGCAATGAATCTGGGAAAAACAATCCTTAAGGAAATATTTCAAGGTACTCTTTTTTGATTTTTAAGACAGGATTTCTCTGTGTAACAGCCCTGGCTGTCCTGGAACTTGCTTTATAGACCAGGCTGGCCTCCAACTCACAGAGATTGGCCTGCTTCTGCCTCCTAAGCACTGGGACTAAAGGTGTGCACCAACACACCCTGCTCAAAATATACTTTTAAGATGAGTGAAAATGAAAATGTTCTGTACTAAACACATGGGTGCAGCAAAGCACGTCAGTACGTATACTGGGAAAATAAAGATCGATTATCAATAACCTAACCTTCCTTCTGAACCCCCAGGAAAATAAGAGTGAACTCCAGAATGTAGAGCTCGGTGAGGAAATGTTGGCTACGTGCTCACCCATCCTGGAGTGTATCCTGCTGCATCTTATCTCCCTCCACCTCTTTAATGTATATAAATAGCCTTTCCCTCTGGAGCCAGCTGTGGTGGCATATACCTGTCACCCCAGCAATCCAGGAGTGAACAGGAAAACTCAAAGTCTGATGTGGTGACCTTGAGCTACCTAACAAGGTTCTGCCAAAAGCTAAAGTACAAAACTAGAAAGAAAGAAAACCTTTCTTCTTAATGAACTCCAGCTCTGCTCTAAGGAGTGGACGAGGCTAGAAAGGTGGCTCAGTGGTTAAGAGGACTTGTGATTCCGAAGAGGACCTGGGTTCTGTCCCCAGCATCCACATGACGGCTCGCAACCATCTGTAATTCCGGTTTGGGGAGATCCACTGCTCTCCTCTGGCTCACAAGGCTCTGCATGCATGTAGTGTGTGCAGACACACAAGCATACAAATACAACAAAAAGAAATGAACACAACTTTTAAAAGTTTATTTGTTGATTTCTATGTGCATTGGTGTTTTGCCTGCATGTCTGTCTGTGTGAGGGGTGTCAGATCCCTGGAACTGGAGTTACAGACAGCTGTGAGCTGTCATGTGGGTGATGGGGACAGAACCCAGGGCCTCTGGAAGAGCAGCCAGTGCTCTTAACTGCTAAGCCACCTTTCCTGCTCCAATGAATAAAAAATGTTTTATTTATTTTTATTCCATGTGCACTGGTGCTTTGCCTGCATGTACGTCTGTATGAGGGTGTCAGAGCCCCCAAAGCTTGAATTATAGACAGCTGGGATCTGCCATGTGGGTGTTGGGAATTGAACCTGGGTCCTCAGGAAGATCACTCAGGCTCCTAAAGTCTGAACCATCTCTCCAACTCCTGAATAAATTTTTTTTTAGAGAATAAGAAATAGGGGAGAGGCTCATGGGGGTCCCACCGTTCTTGAGGGAACAGGCTGCTAATGTTTGCTGGGAAGGGAAAAACAGGTTCTTCTGTGTTTTTCTTCTTCCTCCTCTTCCTCTTCCTCTTTCTCCCCCCCC
>NC_034599.1:101645473-101647315 GCF_900095145.1 Mus pahari
AAAAAAAAAAAAACCCTTGGGAGGCAGGCAGATTTCTGAGTTCGAGGCCAGCCTGGTCTACAGAGTGAGTTCCAGGACACCCAGGGCCATACAGAGAAACCCTGTCTCAAAAAACCAAAACAAACAAACAAACAAACAAAAAACAAAAACAAACAAACAAAAAACCTCAGTAGGTACTGGACACGACAGATGCCTTAGCTGTGGCAGAGGACCCAGATTTGGTTCCCAGCACCCATATTATGGCAGACCACCAGCTGTACCGTCAGTTCCATGGGATCTAATGGCCTTTTCTGGACTCCATGAGCACCAGCACACATGTGGTGTGCGTACACATGTGCAGATGCATAGTCATCTAACACTCACACACATAAAATAAAAAGAAGTCTCTTTTTAAAAAACCGACTTTCGCCGGGTGGTGGTGGCGCATGCCTTTAATCCCAGCACTTAGGAGGCAGAGGCAGGCGGATTTCTGAGTTCGAGGCCAGCCTGGTCTATAAAGTGAGTTCCAGGACAGCCAGGACTACACAGAGAAACCTTGTCTCGAAAAACCAAAAACAAAAACAAAAAACTGACTTTCTAGGCTCGAAATACAAAGAAACCTCTTCAACATGATCCAGAGCCCTTGTGAAAGCTCACAGCTAACATCATACTTAGATGTGGGTTTTCATAGGGTGAAAGGCCAGGCGCTTTCTCTGTAAGATCGGGAACACAAGCCACGCAAGTCTCAGCACTCAGTTCCACACAGTGCTAGAGATCTGAGCCAATTAGGCAAGAAAAACCAGCATCCAAATTGGAAGAAAACTGATGTCTGTCTGCCAGTCACATGACTTTCCATGTAAGAGGTCTAAGGAGCTGGGCACCATGGCACAGGCATGTTATCCCAGCCCTGGGGAGACTGAGGCAGGAAGATCATGTGGGTAAGACTACCCTAAACTACAAAGTTAGATATCTCAAAAGATAAAGTAAAAATTAAGAGTCGGGTGGTGGTGGTACATGCCTTTAATCCCAGCACTTCACTCAGGAGGTGGAAGCAGGTAGAACTCTGTGAGTTCAAGGCCAGCCTGGCCTCCAGAGCGAGTTCCAGGACAGCCAGAGCAAAAAAAGCAAACAAGAAAAAGAGCCCCTCGCATCTAACACATTTATCGGTGAATGAATAGATAAAAGATGGCACAGCCATACATTGGAGTGCTGTTGGGTAAGAAGAGGGAATGGGGTGCTGATGTGAAAGAGCCAGACCCCCAAAACACACACTGCGAGGCCCCAAGTATGCAACGTATCTAGAACTGCCAGAGGGGAGAGGGACATGGGAAACCAGGACATGAGAATGCAAGACACACGCAGGGTACACTTTAATATTTGAGATTTGAAATGTTTATTATAGTACACAACAATGTTTTAAAAAGAATTATCTCGAATCAGGTTATGGTGGGTCAAGCCTTTAATCTCAACACTCGGTAGAGGTAGCCAGGTTTCTGAGTTCCAGGCCAGCCAGGAATTCTGTCTCAACAAAGATTTGCTTTATGTCCTCTGTTCATCCAGCCTGTCAAAGAGGGCACCCTTGTTCTTAGCAGCTCTGTCGACTTAGAGATGAACATCAGGCTTCTCTGCACAGGAAAGCCTTCCTCTTAGAGCTCTAGACTCCAGGCTGTAAGGAATAAGTTTCAATTCTTTAGGCTACTACGCTTTTTCTATAGCAACAAGAACAGTGGAAAGTTAGCCAGGCAGTGGTGGTACCAACCTTTAATCCCAGCACTTGAGAGGCAGAGGCAGGCAGATTTCTGAGTTCGAGGCCAGCCTGGTCTACAGAGTGAGTTCCAGGACAGCCAGGGCTACACAGAGAAA
>NC_034599.1:101647525-101660561 GCF_900095145.1 Mus pahari
AGAAGGAGAAGGAGAAGGAGAAGGAGAAGGAGAAGGAGAAGGAGAAGGAGAAGGAGAAGGAGAAGGAGAAGGAGAAGGAGAAGGAGAAGAAGGAGAAAGAAAGAACAGTATAAAGCATGGACTGAGGTGGAAGTGACTCACCAAGGTGAGTGAGTGCTTATGGAAGAAAGAACAGGAATGGAAGCTGAGGCCTGGCCAGGGGAGGCCCTGGAGCAGAACAAAGGGACCTGGAAGCAGGCTGCTGTCATAACCCTTGGTGACTGGAGTATGTTTGCTTACTGAGGTTCAGGCGCCTCCTTCCACACTTGGGAGCACAGGCTTTGGCAACCAGCCTGGCCTAGATGGGCTCCCCCTTTTCTGTTAAAGTTTATTTATTAATTATTAATGTATGCGGGAGCGATGTGTGCACATTGGAGCACGCGTGCCACAGTGCACACATGTGGAAGCCAAGGGATAACTTCACCCCTTCCACCTTTCTGCGCCAGGCCACCATGGCAAGCACCCTCACTGCCAGCCTGCAGCTGGGCTTTTCCATGGCACCTGGACACCAGGGTCACCATGGTGTGAGAGAGAAAGGCTCCCAAGGAGGGGACAGCAGTGCAGAGTGGGAGCTGAGCATGGGGACCCTGGCCTTTAACCCTGAATCCTCAAAATCAAACACCAAGGAAAGGTCTTCAAGTGGGAGACAGTTTTAGATTTTTGAGGCTCTTTTGCTTCTTAGGGTTTTGAGGTTGTTGCTTTGAGACAGGGTCTCAGTGTAGCTCAGGTTGGCCTCCACCTCCCTAGTATTGGGACTGCAGGCCTGTGTCACCTCATGGTACTGGAGGTCAATCCCCAGCCTCCAAAGTGAAAGGGCCTGTGAAGCTCTCGCACACTGCCAGCACTGGGGTCTTGCAGTCGATCTGAGAGTGAACAGGGAAGTTTTTGCTTAATGGGGGGATGAGGTGGAATGACTCTACGTTAGCAATCATGCCAGACAAGGCCTCTCTTCCTTCTGACACCCAGGAAAGCATCAGAAACAAGGCTACTCACCTGAAAACATGGCTTAGCCATTCCCAGTTCCTATGGCCTTCACTGTAGCAGGGACAGTAAGCTAGACAAACAACCCCTGAGTCAGGAGTGGATAGGGCTAATGGAGTCCAGAGGGAAAGACTGGGGGGGGGGGACGACAAACAGACCATCTGTACAACCAACCCCAGCAATCACAGCAAGATGTCCTGGCCAGAAATAAATCGGCTATGTATATTATTTCCTCCCTTGTTCCCACACATGCTTCTGATCCATCTCCCACTGAAAAGGAGCCTCCTGCTTCTTTTAATGGGAACCTGGGTGTGTGTGTGTGTGTGTGTGTGTGTGTGTGTGTGTGTGTGTGTGAACTTCCTCCCTCCTAAAAGGCCCCACCCTGCTGCACCTCCACCTAGCTGCTCATCCCTCACACTTGTAACTCACTCGGATGCCCATCAGCGCCACTTCCTGGGGCAAGAGCTCTCACGATTTCTGGTCCTGCCCTTTCATTAGCACGTTTGTTCCTGGGTGATTAAAATCATTCTCTCCCACTGAGCCTGGAGCTCTTAGAGAACTGGATGCACTGACTTTTCTTATCATTGTATCCTAGGTGTTGGCCCAGTGGCTAGGAAGAAGAGGATGGGCGAGTCTCCACAAGCCCTGGTCATGGGTGCTTCTCAGATCTGAGTACATGACAGTGGTTGCCAAGGGAGGCACCTGGCAGAAGCTGCCTGTCTGCTGGCCGTCCGTCTTTCTTCTGCACGCACACTTGAGGGATGTGGAACCACAAAAAAAGGAAGTTGGGCCGGTGAGATGGCTCAGTGGGTAAGAGCACCCGACTGCTCTTCCGAAGGTCCGGAGTTCAAATCCCAGCAACCACATGGTGGCTCACAACCACCCGTAACGAGATCTGATGCCCTCTTCTAGAGTGTCTGAAGACAGCTACAGTGTACTTACATATAATAAATAAATAAATCTTTAAAAAAAAGGAAGTTGATCCTGGTAATGAGAAAGAGTCTAGTAAAAGAAGCCCAGGGCTGTAAGTGATGGTGCACAAATCCTGGCGCTCAGAAAACAGAGGCAAAGAGGATCTCTGTAAGTTCAAGACCAGCCTGATATACACAGTGAGACTCAAGCTAGGATTACCTAGGCATTGTGGCTCGTGCTTATAATGCAAGCACTTGGAAGGTAGAGATAGTCGGTTCATCTTTAGCAAATTCAAGGCTAGCCTGGGCTACATGGCACTCTGTTTCAACAAAGAAAAGAAAAGCAGAGGCAATGAGGTGTCCTACAGAGTCCGTTTTATGTAGACCAGGCTGGCCTCAGACTCACAGCGATTCTCCTGTCTCTGCCACCACGCCCAGTTCACAGAGTTAGCTCTAATCCACAACAGCTGAGCTCAGTGGACAGAGACAGGAAGTTTCTTGACCCTTGAATGTCAGACTCAAGGTGAATGAACAGGCCATCAAACAGCTGGAGAGCATTTCTCGGTCACCAGTCCCAGACTGCAAACCACCCCAAGTTCTAAAGGATACTGCCCTGCTCACTCCATCTTGTTGCTCTCGATGTTTCCCACCAGAACTGCCTTTGATCCGTCAACCACACCCTACTCAGCTACTCACACTGACCTTGCCCCCCCCCCCCCCCCGAGGTCGACCAGATGTCCGAAAGTTTTCTCTCCCCCCCCCCGGGAGCCCAGGACTAGGAAAAGGCTCCGTGCCAAACAAAAGACTTGCTAAAGATCTCCTATGAACATCAAACAAAGTCAGTGATGTCCCTAGCCTTAGAAAGCCTTCCCTGGCATGGTGGTAAGCTCTTATAATCCCAGTGTTCAAACGCCTACAGCAAGAGGATCACCAACTCAAGGCCAGCCTGAGCTTACACAGTTTCAAAAACAACCTCCTCCACCACGACGAAGTCTTCATGTCAGTTCACTGCACTGCACAACAGACTCAGTTTTCCCAGGAAAAGAGACCCTGCGCAGCAGAGTTATGTGGTAGATTGCTGTTTCCACAAAAGCAGGAGAGCGAGGGTACTCTGTGAGGGTACTCTGTGTGGCCCATACCTGGGGGACCCAGGTCAGGGACCTAAGCTACGGAATTTAGCGAGACGTCAGCACATGGCAATTTTTTTTTTTTTTTTAAATGTGGCTGCTCTAGCAGAGGCCTAGTGAGTGGAGGAAGACTCAGCTGAGGGCCGAGACCTGGGAATCCATGCAGGCAGAGCAAACAAGGCCAGAGGAGACTGAAGATAGCCAAGGAGGTGCACAAAACCCAAAGCGACTTTGCAGAAGGCAAGTCCACAGGATCTGAGCCCAGAGGGAGGTCTGGGGCGGCTGGAAACAGGAACATTATGCACTTATCCCACCAGTAGACTATCCCCAGAGTCCGAGGAGGTAGCAGGGTCACAAATGCATGTGTGCGTGAGTGCATGCATGCATGCATATTACAGCTGGATGTGTGTGAAGCTCAGGGGTCACCTGTGCAGCGAGGCACGGCTTGTACCACGTGTCCACCCTACCCCTTCCACACACCGTTGGACTCCCTAATTGGGCTATGACTCACTCACTCACATCGGGTTATGGCCCTCATTCCTGAAGGCCAGGCGCTCTGTGAATGTTCAGAGCACGATGACGTTTGCCTGAGGAGCGGAGGCATACTTTCTCTCCCTGGCAGGTGGATAAAGAAGGGATGGCATGAATTCTGTCCTCTTCCCAACCAGGCCCTGAGGCCTCTGGGACAGTGACCCAGATTAAGTGGACTGGCCTGGGTTCACATGGTAGCAAAGGCCACGCCTCCAAGCCCCACCCAGTAGGGCTAGGCCTTTTTCTTCTGCTGGAGTCTTATAGGCAAGGCTACCAGAAGATGGTTCTGCTTCCCTCTGGTCAGTTCTCAGAGCCCACACACAGGCAAGCAGAGTATCTGTGGTGCACTAGGCTCTCTATCCCTTCCAGACCATAAAAGCTTCTTCATTCCCAAGAGGCAAGAATCATTCACTGAACAGGGAGACCCTTCTTCCCCACCCCATTTCTGGCTTGCCCAGTACCACTCTGGAATCACCCCACAGTGAACTTGACCTTCTGTCAGCCAGAGACACACAGGAGTACAAACACATCCCTTGGTTCCTACCCAGTAGCACTACTGTTTCCAAAAGCAGTGTGTGTACTGGGCCTGGAGAGAGAGGTAGTCTGTAAAGTGCTTGCTGAACAGGGAGGGAGAGACTAAGGATCCCTGTGGTTCAGTGGCCTGCCAGTCTAGTCAGGGAGCCCTAGTTCCCAGTGAGAGACGCCTCCTAAGCAATGTGGACAGCGGCTGAGAACCAACACCCAAGGTTGGCTTCTGGCTTCCATGTGCACCTGCCCAACTGTACACAAACACACACATGCACACACACACACACACACACACACACACACGTGCGCGCGCACACACACATGCACACACACACATGCACACGCGCACACACACACACACACACGCACACACGCACACACAAAGCAATGCATGTTTCACCTAGGATTTTGTGCTTCCCTGGGACACCAATGTACTACAAAAAAGGCAGCCGAGGGAGTGTAGCTGAGGCCTGTGTCCCCTGGCAAACCTTGCAGCCCAGTTCAGCCCTTGTCACGCTTGGGTCTTTACATCGGAAGAGAAGGTATCACCCCGTGGTCCCCACAAAGATCTCTGATATCTAAGAGCATTTCTGGTTTCCTTCCTCAGTGTTAAGGAGTATAGAGGATTTAGCCTTTACCATTTAGGAATGTGATGTCTATCCCTGGAGTCTGGGAAAGTTTAGGCCTCTGCCCTTCAGTCTGTGTATTTCTACAGCTCAGGCTAGCAAAGACTACAGCAGAACGGCCAGGTAAATGCAAAGCAGCAATGCGAGCAGGGACTACGTGGTCTCCGGTATGAACTCTAACAAAGAAACAAGTCAGTAGGCAGTGTGGTAGGCCTGGTCTCTTGGGAACATGGAGAGCAAGCTGCCAGGGTCTGTCTGTCCCTCCCTCCCTCTCTCCCATCAGTGCATGCACCACAACTCCCCAGAGTGTCCTCGTAGGAACCGCCCAGTGACTCTGCTCTGTGGGTGGTGTACCTCGGACACCAGGCAGTCAGTACTGATCACAGGAGGGAAGCATGGGTGGACATCTGGCCATCGGGAAAGTCCTACTCCAGTTCACTGGCCTCTTAGCCAGCCCCAAGAGCCACACAGCCCACTTGCTGGACTCTGATGGATTCCTAGCCCGGGTGAATGGTGGTGTCTGTACCCATGTTGGCATCGGCAGGGCACAAGGTCAGAACAGCAGCAGCCTCCTTTCCAGCCCCCAGATATGCCAAGGCAAGCCTGTCTCACTTCACTCTCAAGCTGAAAGCCAAAAAAAAAAAAAAAAAAACCTTAGTCTGATTTCATGGAGTGTCATGGGGAAGAGAACTAAGGAGTCAAAGCAGCTCCTCCGGTGGGATGCTGTCCTCAGAGGCTCTGCTGGTCTGGGCTGAAGCTCTGAGTAGCTGGCTGTGTATTCTGAGATCTTTGGGGCTTGACAGGTCTTTTAAGTTCATTGTCTAGTCTGAGCTCTAAATGCTGCCTTAGCAGCTGTGTGTGGGCATAAGAAGGACGATCCATGGCCCTCTGAGCCCATCAGGCATCACCCGCTGCCTAAGAGCCCCCAGAGGCCAGGGAACAGACCCTTAATCAAGTTTAATTCAAGCATGCACTAAAATAGGAAGTCAGGAGCACCAGCCTATCTCATTCACCTTTCGTTCCCAGCCCTGTCCGCGAAACCTGGCTTCAATTAACAGTCACGTCACGCCAGGCCTCGCGCGGAGTGCTTTCCTTTCCAACAAATCATTTGATAAGACTAATGTTTGTCCAATTGAATGTGCTCGACTCGCTCTCCTGGAACGCCAGCGCTGCCTAACGTTCCTCCTCGTTCTGTCTCTCTTCCAGAACCAGGTGGCATTACAGGAAAGCTCTCGCAGGTGAAGTGCTGCCTAGTGGTGTAGCCTGGATCTGACTGCCCAACATGGCTGGCACCTCACTTGGCTGCCTGCCAATCACAGCCTGGTTGGGGGGGGGGGAGCTTGGATTCCAGAGTACCTCCCCGGGTTTGCTCTCAAGCACCAGGGGAAAGCCAAGCACAATGACCCAACATGGGACTCCTAAATTTAGACTCTGCCCACTTCTCTCCACATACGACACCAGACGTTCAGGCTGAGCTCAAAGGTTCTCCGGATTATTCTCCTTCCTGGCTCTCCGCAGCCAATTTAGGGCAAGCACCTGCTGCACCTGCAGAGCATGGTGAGAATATGGTTACTGTGACCACATTCATCCCTTCCAGCTCTGCATGTCACCTTCATCCCTGCTGTATGGACCACCGCTGAGTAGTAACTAGCCAAGACAACACACCAGCTCCCCGGTTCTATTTTTGTCCTGGACACTGACTTATGCATTTGCCATTTTGTTTCAAGCAATCCACTTGAGGAAATTCCACAGTGATGGAAACACAAACTAGCATGTGTGTTCTGTTATTGGCCATTATTCCATGAATGGAAGGGACAGGGCCTAAGGTGAGAAGTTCAATGGTGGGTTAAAATAACATGTCCCTCACTGTGATGCTGCAGCCCAATGTCCATGGATAAATCATGTGATGTCCACAAGGGGGCCAGGGTGCAGATGTAAAGAGAAGGTTGGAGCCGGACGTGGTGGCGCACGCCTTTAATCCCAGCACTCGGGAGGCAGAGGCAGGCGGATTTCTGAGTTCGAGGCCAGCCTGGTCTACAAAGTGAGTTCCAGGACAGCCAGGGCTATACAGAGAAACCCTGTCTCGAAAAACCGAAAAAAAAAAAAAGAGAGAGAAGGTTGGAGTTCTGAATCAGGCTACAAAGTGATGATCATCAAGTACAACATGTAAGTCAAGTGCAATAGCCTCTGCCTCTAATCCCAGAACTTTAACCCTTGCATACAGGAAGCAGAGGCAGGTGAATATCTAGTTCTACACAGTGAGTTCAAGGCCATCCAAGGCTCCATATGGAGACTCTGTCTCCAAGAAGGGAAGTGAGGTGGCGACAGGGAGTGCTGATGAAACTGTTTCTTACCACAGAAGGAAGGGAAGAAGGAGCAGAGATGAGCCACTCCCAGTGTGCCCTTCCTGGGTCCCTGCAGTATAGACCGTGACCAAAATTCTTGTTTGCCATCACCAAGTTGAGGCATATGGTGACTACAGTACCACACTGGGCTAAACCACGAATTGTGTTGTCTAAAGGAAAGTGAACAATACATGAGTGTCAGTCACTGTTCTAGTGCTGTGAGGAGACACCATGACCAACAATCTCTTATAAAAGAAAGCATCTGATTGGGGGCTTGCTTGATGTTTCAGAGGCTTCGTCCATTGCCACCATGGTGGAGACCATGGCGGACACATGGCACTGTAGCAGTGGCTCAGAGCTATGTCTTGATCCACAGAGGGAGATACTGGGCTTGGTACAGGCTTTTAAAGCCTCAAAACCAACCCCTAATGGCACATTTCATCCAAAAAGGCCACACCTCCTAATCCTTCTAATCCTTTCAAACAGAGCCACTCACTGGTGACTACACATTCCAATAACACTACCCTATGGGGGACCACTATCAGTCAGACCACCACAATGAGTAAGTCAGAGGCTTATGCAGTTCGAACCACACTCCTGTGTCTGTCATCTTTATTGCAAGAACCAGCAGCTAGCCTGCTGCCCAGGGAAGTTGAAGCACACACTAAGTGGAGCCTGGAGTCCAGCCTACATCAGTGAATTCTATCCAGCTTGTAAATGTCTGAGTGAGATTGTTTTTTTAAAGAACCGTTATTTGAAGCCACTGAATTTTGGCTGATTTATTGCACAATAATATGGTGAAATCAGATAAGTAATCAAAACCAATCCTCACAAATTAAAAACAAACTAGAATAAAGGAGCTTAATTTTTTATCTTATTAATGGCATAACCACATGGGGAAGACTAACTTCTAATAGCTCCAAGACATGAACCTATATGTCTCTGGAAAGATATAACCTAAAGACCAAATATACCCCAGGGGATCTTAAATTATATTCACTAGTATTATTGCTAGGGAAAAATAGCTACATTATTACTTTAAAATAACTATGCACATGTGTACACATTCTACACTCTACCTATATTCATGCATACATATGTGTTAGAATAAAGCCAACACTTAATAATGACAATGTCTTGAGACCATACAGGAGTGAGGGGGCTTTTGGTTTAGTTTAAGAGAAGTGATAGACTAGGCATACAAGCACACCTGTAGGTCCAGGACTGACTGGCGGAGGGAGGAGGATCAGGAGAGGTTCTGAGGATGAGACTCAGTCCTCACATCTGGCAGTGAGCCCTTTTCCAATGAGCCACCTCCCCAGCCCCTCACCATTCCACATTTCTCTTTCAGTGTGTATCTAGAATTCTTGTCGCTGAGCACCTGCTGCTTCTGTGAGCACAGGCTCTGCAGATCCAGAGACTGAAGTACCTGAGGAAAGGCCAGCAGGAAGTGAGCAGGGCTGCACAGTGTTTCCTCTGCAGTGCACAGGGGGGCTGTGGCCAGGGTAAAGGGGTGCTGGCCTCTCCAAATGACTTTGACTCTCCCTCTCCCCTCAGCTGGCAACTCTCCAAACACCAACTAGCAAGGCCTTGGCTGTGAAACTAACACTGGCCACTCAAGGTCAGATGTAGGGCTCGAGAATGTGGGCTCACAAGGACGAGGGAGAGGGACATGCCCTCAGAGGATGACTCCTGAAACAAACACTGCCTTAGTTCTTACCCTTGCTCTCCAGTGGAACAGAGTCGGGATTCGAAAACCTCACTAGGTTGCAAAGAATCTCCAGGCATATACAGAGCAGACATGACAGGACCTACGCAGGCTCCCCTAGATGCACACCTGGGTTCCACATTTCCAAAATGGGGGTCACTCAGCCTTCGTGCAGAGATGGCCTGCAAGAGGCTAGACAGCCATTGGGATAGCTTCCATGAAGATCTCAGAAAGGCAGAGGAAGAGTTTCTGCTGCTTGCATGAGTGAAGGCTCTGATCTTCAGACTCTGTCATTCATAAGCCATGTGACATGCTAAGCCAGGAGCCGGTTCTCTGAGTCTCCCTGTCTTCAGAGTCCTGAGAGCCTTGGGCACACCAGCTAGGTAGGCAACTGTCCCCACGACAGCCAAAAGAGCTGGAAGTCTCAAAATCAGAGAAGACCAGACTAAGGAACCGTGAGAACATGGCAAGTAGGGAGGCTCATAACAGATACCCGTAAAACCTCTGAGTGGAGGACCTGCCAACAAGAAATATAAGGAAATCCACTTCAAGTAACCAGAAACAGGAGTTTCTCCACAGAGGAGTCTGCTGAGAAAGACCAAAGACTGCTGAGCACTTCAGTGTTCAGTCCATTTGAGGGCAGAGCTCTGCCCCGGAGTTAATAGCAGCCATCCTAACATCTGTTAGGGCTGGGCTAGAGGCAGACACACATCATCTGCCGAAGCCAAACCATATTCCTAAAGGATCACCCTCATGTACTGGACCTTGACACTGAGAAAGTCTGGCCTAAGCCCACAGAGGCCTGGCGCAGCTCTTCCCACTAAAATGCAGGTGTCAACCTCACTGTCCAACTGCATGAGTGCAGTAGACCAAACTAGCCTCTGCTGGGCTCGCCTTCCCTTGTGCCAACCTCCCCCCTCACAGTTTTGCCCAGCTCCAGCTCCCCCTGGCAATCAGAGGCACATAGACCATTGCCAGAGCATCCGCAATGGTGAGAGAGATGCTCAGGAGATGAGGGGGTCCAGAGCAAGGAACGGTGAGCCCGCAGCAGGCTCTGCTGGCCTAGGTTTTGCTTGCATCTGGCTACCCCAGTGCATGGAGGTCAGTGACTTTCCAAGCAGACACTTGTAGGGAAAGTGCCAGCAAGCCACCACCTGGCTCCAGGCTTGACTTCCTTTGTCCATGCTAGGAAGTTTCTAGAACATAGTAAATGAGCCACTCTCTATTTACAGCTGTTTTTAATTCCCCTGAAGGATACTTATTGTGCTTTTTATTTATCATCTTGTTTTGTTTGAGACAGGGTCTCATTCTGTATCTCAGGCTGATATACTATTTAACACATGCTGGCCCGGAACGCAGAGTGACCCTCCTACCTCAGCCTCCTGGATGCTGGGACTACAGGTGTGAGCCCCATGGCCAGTTTGTGACCTTGACGTCTATTCTCAGTGGGGCTGAAGAACAGTGGAAATCATCCCCTCCCTTTTTATTCATCTCATAGAGGTCAAATGTCAAGGGTGAATGGGGCTTTGGAAATTATCCGGTTAAACCCTTCATTTTAGGGATGATGAAACTGAAAACTTGGGGGCCTGGGAGTGGGTCAATGGTGGAGCCCTTACCAAGCATGAGCCTCAGAAGCTCAAAAATAAACCAAGAATATCCTAAAGATCTCCTCGGTGTGTGTACTCAGTGTGGCATCTGGGGCAACATCAAATGATCAAAACCTGGCTTTCTGATCGGCATTCAGGAGGCCCACTCTTCCGCACCCCACACTGTCCTTTATCCAAATGTCCTACTTCCTGATCCTTTTGCCTCCCCACAGCCCTCCCCATCCTCTTGCTAAATTTTCCATCTTCTCTGAGCAGGAGGAAGGGAAATGACATGGCTCTCCAGCTGTGCTCAGTGTAAGGCATTTTGGTTTGCTAGCGTCTGCTTGCTAGCTGTTCTGAAATGCTCATCTTAGGTCTTTGGAGCTCCCAACAGAATAAGCTAATGTTTTGAATGTGTCTTGTAAGCTGTAAAGCACTATACAAATATATGTTCTACTATTTTAGGATATGGAATAATACGATCCCTTCAAATTGTGCTTCTGATTATCCTACCTCCGTGAGACAAAGAGAAGCAGAGGCGAGAAGGACAAGAAGGAAGAGGAAAGAGAGGGTAAGATCTGGACATGTCTGTCTGTCCCTCCTCAGACCACAAGTCCATCGAGAGCAGAGTGCACTCATTCTATGCTATTTCTTCTCTTCTCACGGCTCACCAAGCATAGGCTCAACGAATGGTTCCTTTAAAACCCTCTACTCTAGGCGTGGTGCTTATGATCCCACCACTCAGAAGGCTTAGGCAAGACCAAAAAGGAGTGTGGGCTACACAGTGAGACACTGACAAACGAAACAACACTGAGGTGGACATGTAGCTCAGATGTAGAGCATCCACCCAGTGTGCTTGAAGCCGTGGGTTCGATTCTCAACACTGCATAGGGGCACATACATGGGGTCCTAGTACTCTGGGGGTAGAGGCAGTAGATCACAACTCCAAAACTATCCTCAGCTACAGGGGAGCTTGGGGTCACCCTGAGCTACCTGAGATCCTGTCTCAAACAGGAGAAAATTGACTTGTAGGCTGAGGATTTAGCTCAGCAACAGGGGGTTTGCCTAGGATGTATGATGCCCTGGGCTCAGTTACCAGCATCAAAATATGTAAGTAATAAATTTCAAGTTAATAAAACCACTTCTATTTCACTGGAAAAAAAACCCAAGGGTTCCCACATGTAAAATATACAGAAGAGGAGAGTGCAGAGACTTTGGCCAAGAGATAAACAACTCTAAGTTAGACAGGAAGAATAAATTAATAACATTATATTCTTGAAAAAGCACTGAGCAGATTTCAACTATTGTCCACCACAAGAAAATATGTGAGTGACTAAACACACTAAATTATTTTTCTATGTTTTAAAGCATCACATGGTATATAATAAATACTGTCAATTTAAAAACCTGGTATACAGGCTGGAGAGATGGCTCAGTGGTTAAGAGCGTCGACTGCTCTTCTAAAGGTCGTGAGTTCAAATCCCAGCAATCACATGATGGCTCACAACCAGCCATAATGAGATCTGATGCCCGCTTGTGGTGTGTCTAAAGACAGCTACAGTATACTTACATATAATAAATAAATAAATCTTAAAAAAAAAAAACTGGTATAATGGCACATGCCCAGAACCCTAGCACTTGGGAGGAGGAAGCAAAGGGGAGGGTCACAAGTTCAAGGCCAGCATGGGCCACATGAGACCTTGTTCCCACCACACCCTCCAAAACCCTTTTTAGGCTCAGGGAGTAAAGTGCTTGCCACAGAAGCATGACCTCCATTTGAACCCCAAGAACAAACAAAATGCCAGATGTGGTGGCAGGTGTCTGTAATTGTGGTGGTCCTACAATGAGAAGGGGGCTAGCCTGGCTTAGATGGCCAGGGACAGGGACGTCCAGAGGGGCAGAGTTTGATTTTCAGCATCCATGTTGGGTGGCGGCTTACAACGCCTATAACTGCAGCTCCGGGGGCGTCCGTGCCTCCTGCTTCCACAAACCCTCATACAGACACAGGCATACACATAAGTAAAGCCAACGTATTTTAAAAGGGTCAAGAGAGCTGGGTATAATGGTGCGAACCTTTATTACCAGGACTCAGGAGGCAGAGGCAGGCAGATCTAAGTTCAAGGTCAACCTGGTCTACATAGAAAGTTTGTAAGGCTCCCGGGGCTATACAGAGACCCTGTCTCAAAAAGATAAAGGGTATGGAGGACTACCGTGATTGTTCAGTGGATAAGAGCACTGGCTGCTCTTCCAGAGGATCAGGGTTCAATTCCCAAAACCCACATGGCAGTTCACAACCATCTGTAACTCTAGTCCCAAGGGGCCCAATGTCCTTTTTGGCCTTAGTGGCACCAGACATACACATGTTGCATAGACTCACATGCAAGTAAGCACCCGTATGCATAAAATAAAATAATTTTAAGAAATTTAGAGAGAGAGAGAGAGAGAGAGAGAGAGAGACCTTGCCTCAAAGTAAGGTCTAACACCTGTGGCTTTCCTCTTTTTCTAAATATGTATCACCCAGTGCTCTCTCCCATCCCTCTGTCTCTGTTTTCTGTCTGTCTGTCCCCGTCTGCCTCTCTCTCTCTCTCTCTCTCTCTCTCTCTCTCTCTCCCTCTGCCCCCTCTCTTTCTCCCTCCCCCCTCTCTCTCTCTCTC
>NC_034599.1:101661448-101674266 GCF_900095145.1 Mus pahari
CGGCAGACACCCACCCACTAAAGGTCCGGCCTGACAAGAGGGAGCCACAGAGGGCAGAAAGCCAGAGTTCCAGCCTCCCTACCACAGGGAGCCACAGGCCATGGTCCCAACTATAGCCAACCTCCCTGCGGTGCTTCTAAGCAGAGATGGCAGATGGTCCCTTAGGAGAGGAACTTGGGCAAGTCCATGAGTGTGGTGCCACTACCGGCATGACAGCTTCTGGCAACCAGAGGACTGAGGGAGGAGGCCCCACAGCTAGACTGTTCACCGAGCCTCACTCATATCCCAAAGTGGCCCTCCGCCCCTACTGCAAGCGGGCAGGCCTCAGTTGCCGTTGTACTGTTTTCAAACAGTTCCCGGGCAGGAAGGACAAGATACCAGGACAGATGGGACCTGCAGGGTTTGCACGGCATGGCAGGTCAAGAGAGAAATAAAACACCCAGTAACCACGGTGAGACCGAATGTGACGCTCTATCAGCCCCAGCTCAACAGGAAAGGCCATGGGCTCCCGGAGTGAGACCAGTGAGCTAGGGGTTGCTTGAACCCCTCAAACCTCGCTCCTAGCAGCTTCTTATTTCAGATCTACCGAGGACTCATGTGAGCTGGGGTCAAAGGGCAGGACTCTGAAAGCTTTGGCTTCTTAAACTCAGAGCCAACCCAATTCAGAAAAATTTCAGAGACAGAAGAAAAAGTGACCCAGTACATTGTTCTTTGGCTCCCAAATTAGTCCAAAGCCTGGCTCTATTTTTAGCGACTTCCTCCTCTCTCCATATCTGAATCCTTTAACAAATCCCTTCTTCTAACGGTAGAATTTCAGCCAGGCATGGTAGCACGTGCCTCTCTGACTTAGGAGGCTAAGGCAGGAGAATTGAGAGTTTGAGGCCACCCTGGGCTAAATATGTTTAAGATCAGCATAGCAAGTCATGGTCTCAAAAATAACAACAAAATGAAGTCTGGGCTTGTGACATACAATTCAGTGGTAGGGTATTCATCTAGCATGTATGATGCTCCAGGGTTTGAAATCCAGCACTATGAAATAATAATAATAATAATAATAATAATAATAATAATAATAATAATAATAATGTGTGGATTGGAATAGATTCTAAATATAATATCCCATTTTTTTCAGGAAAACACTAGCCAAGATACATCTTAAATGACATCATAAGAATGCAATTAGCTCAGTCCAGAATATGAAGGATCAAAGAACAAATGACTCAGAGATGCAATGCATAAATTACAAAACGAACAACTTAAGAGACAGTCTATCAATTTAAAGGGACTAGATTTGCCTTATATATCACAATTTGCACAAACCAACTGTCAAAATCTACAACACGATCAGAAGACAGAACCACATCCAAATAATCCCTGAGATTAAGGACAGATTGCTGGAGGGCTGGAGAGACAGTTCCACAGTTAACGCCGTGTACTGTTCTTGCAGAGGATCCAGGTTCAGTTCTTGGCACCCATGTTGGGTGGCTCCTACTACCTATACCCAGCTTGAGGGAGAGCCAATCTTTCTGGCCTCTTCGGTCACTTGCACTCAGATGCATATTCACGCACAGAGACACACAAATGTGCATAATTAAAAATAAATATTTTTTTTTAAAGAACAGGCTGTTGGGCTGCATGTTTTGCTGAAGACAGAGTGCCTGTCCAGCATTTCTGAGGCCCTTGATTCCTAGCATACCCTCCATGGGAGGAAAGAAATAGCTACTCAGCTATGGTGGTGTCATGGATACGTTTATTCAGAGCTCACTTCTTGGAAGGATACAGTGAGATGCTGATGATGGGATGTAGGACTGTCTGGAATTTGTCTCAGTGAAAAGGGAGGTAAATGAAACTTGATTGGCTGAGTTGGGCATGCTTGTATCCTCGTAATTGGAACATGAGGCTTTAGTGCATGATCCCCTCTGTTGTTACATATGCTGAGGTGTTCCATAGTAATCCTGTTTTGTTTGTTTGTTTGTTTGTTTGTCTGCTCGCTTACTTGTTTAAATAGCCTGTCTTCTCCTAATATCTCCACTTGAAAAAAAAATAATAACTCAGAGCCAGGCATGGTCACTCACATCTATTGTCCCAGCACTTGTAAAGCAGAAGCAGGCAGGCCAGCCCTAGTCCAAGGCCACCCTGGGTTATGTATGTGGTGAATTCCAGGCTAGCTCAGGCTGCAGAATAAGATTCTGTCTCCAAAAAAGAAAAAAAAAATAGCAAACCACTGACAACATCCTGACAGCCCCACTGGTGCTGGGGACAATGTTACCAAAGTTGCCCTCTCCAGGTAAGATTGACAATGTCACTATTCTAAAGGAGGGTCACCTTAATTCACACCTGTACTCCCAGAAAACTCAGCCACTGAGGCCAGACAAGGCTTCTAAATGACAAATGACGGTTATTTCCAAACCTGGCAATTCCGCCTATCATTCTGCCTTCACAGGTTCACCGTAGACTGCTAGTCCACGGCTATCAGCTAATGTGGTGGACCTGGATTCAGACACTGTGCCTAACGAATTTGTTTTGAGAAAAGAACTCCACGTGGTTCATGGGCACTCTCACCTATCCAGCAAATGACAAGGGTCTCTGTCGCGACTTCTCCACGTCGTATGAACTAAGAGGGAACCGTGGCTTTTGATGGGCATTTAGAAAGAGATGTCTCAGCTGGTTTGTCCCCGTCTCTCCCCCAGTCTCTTGCATTCAGTCTCATTCTTTGTCACTGTCTCTGCCAAGGAAGACCACATTCCTCTTTCCACCCCTACCCCTGAATTCCAGTGATTTTCCCATAATGCTTTGTGTGTCTCCCTCCCTTGAAACCTAAATGTGTCTTTCTAATCTTCCTACTTGAAAACCCTTCCATACGTAGACATTAGGCTGCCCAGTCTTTCCTAGAGATTAGCCACGATTTGGCTCTTCAAGGGGGACCTAACCAAGCAGACTGAGTGCTAGTGGGAAGGGACCTAATGGGTTTTCTTCCATACTGTCCATGTAGGGACCTAATGGGTTTTTTTCCATACTGTCCATGTAGGGACCTAATGGGTTTTCTTCCNCATGTAGGGACCTAATGGGTTTTTTTCCATACTGTCCATGTAGGGACCTAATGGGTTTTCTTCCATACTGTCCATGTAGGGACCTAATGGGTTTTCTTCCATACTGTCCATGTAGGGACCTAATGGGTTTTCTTCCATACTGTCCCTGTAGGGACCTAATGGGTTTTCTTCCATACTGTCCATGTAGCCAAATCCAGTGCTTGTTCTTGGTAGCTAAGGTACCTCAGCTAATTTATTGAAGATCAATTTGCACATGACAAAACATTTACGAGTTCTTTCAGCTAATATGGGCAAGATAGGCTGCCACTGATTTATGTGGACCCTTTGTGCAATTTTAAAGTAGTTGCTTAAGATTTATTTATGTGTGTGAATGTGCCTAAATCTATGTGCACAGTTGGGGGAGGGGGTGTGTTCACCTGTGTCCACACAGGGAGATGCCAAAGGTAGATGCTGGGGGTCCTCTTCAACATTCTCCACTTGCCCCCTTTGAAGCTGGGGCTCCCTTCTCAGAGCAGCTGGAAGCCAGCAAGTCTTAGAGATCCTCTCTTCCTGCCCGCTCAGCACTGGAGGTGCAGGTTTTCATGAGATGCCCAGTTATATGATGCTAGAATCCGAGCTCAGGTCCTCAGGATTGTGTAGCAAGCTCTCTTCACCACGGAACCATCTCTCCCTCCCTGCTTTGTGTAAGGTTTTTTTTTAAAGTTTCATTTTTATGTGTATGGGTGTTTTGCTTGCGTGTATGTCCATATGTCATGTATGCCTGGTGTCCAGAGAGGCCAGAAGGAAGTGTCAGATCCCCTAGAACTGAAGTTATGGATGGCTGCCACCCAACGTGTGGATGTCAGGAATTGAATCCAGGTCCCCTAAAAGAGTAGTCAGTGCTCTTAACTGTTGAACTATCTCTCTACTACTCAATGAGCAGGGTTTTGTTCTGTTTTGTGGTGGTAATGGGACTTGAACCCAGGGCCTCATAGGTGCTGACTAAGCACTCTGCCACAGTAGCACCTCCCAGCTCCTTACTTTCTCAGGTACTTACTAGGTCTGGCCTTAACCTGGTGGCATGGCATGGATACATGCACAGGTAAAATTGCATCATCTTGTGCCCTTGCTGCACATTGATACATCACTATAAATGAGTGAGTGAGTGAGTGAGTGAGTGAGTGAGTGAGTGAGTGAGTGAGTGTGTGAGTGAGTGAAGCTTGTTCTTTCCTCTGACGGGATGCAGTCCCTACCAAGTCCCTCAGCTTAGAAAGCAGAGTCAGAGATCAGCTTCTTTCCAGTCTGTCTCCTTAGGAGAAGCAGAACTGACAGAACTATACGGGGAGAACCTGAGACCAGTCACAGGAAATCCTTCCTTGTGAAGCTCTGCAGTGCCCAAGGCTCTGCCGTCGCCCCAGAGACAGCATCACTATGGGTGTGGCAGCACCTAGGCTCACTGAATTCAAGTCAAGCTCTTCAGCCTTGAACACTGAAGCCGCCCGCCCCCTCACAGAGCCCAAGTCAGCTCAGCAGGAGGATGAAAAGAACGAACTCAGCTTGAGGTGAAAGGAGGTGCTGTGGCAATCCGAAAGAACCAGGATTCCACTCCCTAGGAACCTCACTTTTTTTTTTGGCCCCTTCCCCAGTACTATAAGGTTTCTGGCTGCTATAAAATTCAAGACCTTGTTGGAAACAAGTATATCCCTGTGCGATGCTCTTTGCTGAATGCCTGGGGGCCACGGGGCTTTTTCTCCATCAGTGGGCCAATCTGTTCATCGGCATCTCAGAACAGAACATGCTAAATTTGGTATCAGGTACCTGAGATGCACTGGTGAGAGGAACTAGAAGCCATTCCGACTCTGAGGGAGAGACAGACAGACAGAAGTGGCTGGCTGCTTAGCTGAGATGCAGTGATAAACTGACTAGGAGCCAGAAGAGAACCTCAAGGGTTCTCAGTCTTCAGTGTTACTGACAAATCACCAGCTCACCTCCTGAGCCTCAGAGCTGAAGGACCTCAGGAATACACACACAGGCCAGTGTGTGAGCCCTACCCACAGCTGGCGAAACGTGTTGTGACTGCAAAATCCAGCAATAGCCCATGGTTTCTGCATGATGGCAGTGGCTAGGTCTGCCCTGTAGCAGGATTTATAGGTAGAGCACAAATGGAACACTGAGACGTATGAGCAGTGTACAGCAGCAGCCTCTGCCCTGTCCCTCTAATCCACCAGGTCTTCCCAAAATTCCATATGCTTGCCTCTGCAATGTCGGATAAACAACTAGTGGAGCAGCCGGTTTGGTTATCCGGAAGGGAGATGGTAAATTCTCCATATAACAACAAGGTGGTTTTCCATTCAGCCGTAGCTTTTCCTTGAAGGGAGAGAACCGAAGCTTGGTGAGCCTCTTTCTCAAGCTAAAACCCAAACAAGCATCTCAACACACACAGCGAGATGGGCAGGGTGTCCAGGGCTAAGAGCTGTGTGCTACTCAACTGCATTACTGTAATAGCAAATGTAAAACGGGCCAGTTCCACCTCTAAAAGCTACGTTCATGGGCTGGCCTGTTTGAGATGGCTTCAGGCTACTGACATCTCTGCATCACTGTGAGTTATCTAAGAAAAGACTCCTGAAAAAATCAACACAGGAGGCACAGTTGGGCATCTGAAAAGGCAAACATTATTCTCCCTTATAGTTCCTGTGTACCGGAAAAGGCAAAGCAACATAGATATTGGAAGCTTAGAATGGAGATAGAAGCGCCTCCCCCCCCCAAGGGGGATGCTACTCCCCAGGCCCAACTGGTGTAAAAATAACGTCTTCCGTTTTACCCTGTCATCTCTTGGTAGTCTTGAGTCGGCTGACACAGACCAACATTCACATCCTCCGCTTTCCGTGCCACTTGTTTTTGCAGAATCTGGGTTTGGCAAACCCCTAAAACAAGCTGGGCTCAAAAATATTTGGCCAGATCTCTTTGGTTTAAACCAGTCTATGTGGATTTTGGTTTTCCCACTGGCTGGAGGTGTTGAGCTATATCATTAAGCCATGAGTTCATATCTGGTGGGAGGTAATTCAATAGCGTTTTCTGCCTCACCTGAAAAGTGTTCACGAACCCTTGACGAAAGCACATGACTATGAGTATTATCGGGCCTGATAGTATCCAGTGGGCAATTTTCCTTTCCTCAAAGACAGTGACAGGCACAAAATGCTTGAGGAAAGCAAAAGACCAAGTTCATGGCTCAACTATTCCCATCTTTCCCTATTCCTAGCAGTGACACTTATCTTCCCTGACAGCCACTCCCATTGTGCTCTTTCTCGACCCAACACAATGGACATATGCAGACGCTGGCAGATAGGGAGCATGTCTTTCATCCCATTGCTCCCCTGTGCAGAGGGACCAGACTAAGGTTACATAAGCCCCTCCTGAGCTGTTGGGCCCCTGCGCTATGGGGAAGAGAATTGGGGGATTGTGACGAAGTCACGGTCTGCAGGCCCTGACTAACCCTGTACTCACCATCCTGTCCTGTCAAGGCGGGGCGGCTGGAAAACCTAGGGTCGCCCACCTTGACCACCCAGCTCACGCCAATCTGGCAGGATTCGCAGTGCAGGCGGACCCGAACCTGCTGTCCACTAGATCGTGGGATTCCAGGCCCCGGCCCCAGATTCGGACCACAGCTCCCTGCCCCCCAGGAGCCCAGACGCGCGCTCTTACCTGCCCGGGCCGGGACCGGGGCCAGGGCCGGGGACCGGACCGAGACCAGGGGTCGGGGGTCCCGCCGCTCGCGCAGCGCCAGCCACGGGGAGCTGTCCGCCACCAGCTAGTGCTGAAGGCGGCTTCCCTGCTCCGGGGCCCGGACCCAGACCAGAGCCTCCGGGCGGCAGCGGCCCTTCGCCCGCGCCGCCCTCCAGGCTGGCCTCGTTGCCCATGGTGGGCAGGCGGGCGGGCGGGGTCGGGGTCGCACTGCGCCCGGGCCGGCGGCTCCCGGGCGGCGCTCACACTCTCCGCTCCACCGCAGCTGCCGCCATCTCCCAGCTCGGCTCGCACAGCCGCCTGCTGCTGCGCATGCGCGTCGCGCGCGCCCCTGCCCTGCACACGCCCCCCCTCCCCGCGCGCGCTCACGCCAGCCCGCGAAGACTCGTGTCCACGCACCAGCCTCGGGGTCGCCGGGAAAAGGCCTCCGAAACCCGCGCATGCGCCCTCCGCAGCCAACGCGGCCGGCCGGTGTTGAATGAAGGCCGGCTGCCTCGGGTGGCTGCCTCGGGTGGCTGCCTTCTGCTGGACCACTTTGGAGGTTCACTAGACCTTAGAAGCGACCTAAGAGCCGGGGAGTGGTGGCCTACGTATGTAATGCCAGTCCATAGGAGATTGAGGCAGGAAAATCAAAGGTAGTGAGTTCGAGGCCAGCCTACACCAAACCATTTTAAAAGAAAAAGAAACGGGGCCAGCAAGAGGGATCAATAGATAAAGAATCTTGCTCCAAGTTTGACGCTGTGAGTTAGGAGCCCACATGGTGAAAGGAGAGAACCAACGTCCACACGTTGTCTTCTGCTCTCCACATCCTCCCATAACGTCAGCTATACACATACACAAATAAAAATGTCTTCCGTTAAAATACAGTCTAGAGAGATGAATTAGCAGTTAAGAACGTTTATTGCAGCCGGACTTGGTGGCACACGCCTTTAATCCCAGGATTTGGAAGGCAGAAGCAGGCAGATGTCTGAGTTCGAGGTCATCCCGTTCTGAGAGAGTTCCAGGAGAGTCAAACTACACAGAGAAATGGTGCCATAAATAAATATAAATAAATAAATAAATAAATAAATAAATAAATAAATAAATAAAGGCATGATTTTTAAAAAGGGAGAGAGAAGAAAGAGAGGGAGGGAGGGAAAGGAAAAAGAAATAGATGAAAAGAAAGGCAGGGGAAAATGCGATAGGGTGACATAGCGCTGTCCACGGTCTGAAATCTGGCACTTTCTATCCATAAGGACCAGACATTATGGTGCACGCCTTTCTTCCGAGCGCATAGGAGCAGAGGCAGGCAGATCTCTGTGAGCCTTCAGGCTTGTCTATATAGCATGTTCCAGGGCAAGCTATTGTAAGACATTGCAGGAGGCTGGCCTGGTGGATAAAGCATAGAGCAGGCCTCGGGTGAGAGACTTCGAGTGTGGCTTGCAGACTGCAGATGAATGGGAGTCTGTTTGGAGGTGTAAAGTGATAGAGACAGAAGATGGGGCCAGACCATCAGGGGCTGGGTATGTCTGTGGGGAAAACCATCCAAATAGTAGTGAGAATCATCTGGGGTTCATACTGAGGCTGAGTCCCATAGACCCAGAGTCTCAGGAAGCACCCCAGGGAGAGAGGGCTCAGGTGAAACGGGCCAGAGAAGAGGGCTTCCTGGTGGCCTTCTGCTGTGGCCCTCAGGGGCTATCCAGAGGGTTGTGAATTTCCCTCATTAGCCTGAGACCTTACTAAACTTCCTCTTCCTCATTTGAAGGGAGGAAGGGACAGTAAGGCAAGACAACCAAAGCAACATAGGAGTGTCTGGTTCTACATGGGGCCAGTGTGGCTCTCTGTCCAAGGAAACTGTAGAGAGAGCCTTCCTAAGTGGGAGGCTGGCCTGGTAGGGACAGGCAGCAAAGCCCCCGGCCCCTTACACAGGCCTCAGATGTTCTCCTGAGAAAGGATGTCTGTAAAACCCAGACTGTATTCTAAACCATCTGTGGCTCTAAATCATGGCTATGTAGGAGGACTTAAGTCACTTGACTGCATTTCAGAAATCCATTTCATTCTCTTAATACTGAAGAATGTATTAAATATCCGAAGTTCTAACCTCTCATGTGGTGGTAGTGGTGGCTCATTCCTTTTATCCCAGCACTTGGGAGGCAGAGGCAGGCAGATCTCTGAGTTCAAGGCCAGCCTGGTCTAGAGAGTGGGTTCCATGGCAGCCAAGGCTACACAGAGAAACCCTGCCTCGAAAAACCAAAAACAAAAAAGTTCCAGCTTGACTTGGGATAGTCCTGGTGAACGTCCACGGACAGGAAGTGGACGGACAGGCCAGTGCTGTCATCTGTACAGGAAGTGGACAGACAGGCCAGTGCTGTCTCTACAGGAAGTGGACTTCAGCCCTTCCACCAAGCATCCAAAGCCGCTTTTCCCCAACTCTGTCATGGGGCAGGTAAGAAGGAGAAGGAGTTCAGAGTCTCCCGACTTCCTGTTGTTTTCTAACATGTCTGCTGTGCTTCTGGTTAAAGTCCCGGGCCTGTCTGGAACTGAGAGAGAAGATCCTTCTCTGCGGTGCCCTTGCTGTTCTGAAGAGAGTCTTTGTTTCATGTCTGGTGACTACTTATGAACAGGTACCATGTGGGTCAGGATCTCAGACTGGCTACTCCCAGTGGGACCTTGGACTCGCCAAGCCCCTCGTGTGCAAAGTTAGGATAGTAACAGGGCCTGTAATAAGGAGACTCTGAGGGTGAAGTCACTGGTGGGGGTGACACACAAGAACTAGAGTCCAGCACACACAGATGATGCTGCCATTTGCTGTCTTAGGGATTGGTGACACACAGGCAATATGGCTGGCCAGACTGTCCCATACTAGACTGTTTTAGGTTCACAAACACCAGCTAGTGGGACATCTTAGGACCTCTACCTGGGGAGATAAATCATCTACTCACTCCAGATAGGACACTAAAACCAGACAAAGCAATTCCACCAAGATCCAAGCTAGCAAACCAATGACGTTATTGGACTCAACCGACAGAGCATGCATGACCCCAAAGCACCCGCATCACTGAAAAGTGTCACACCCAATATGAATGACAGCTTTCCCACCAATGCATAGATGGAGTCTCCCTTGTCCCCACCTTCAGATAACCTCTCATCCTTTATACATTTATACACCTCCCAAGACCACAAGCCACACACAATTAGAACGGAATTGCAAACAGCAGACAAGGAGGTGCAAAAGGGATCTCAGGTGAGGGTCCTGGCCCTTGCTACTGTGAAGGAATGTAAACAGGCTCAATCTTGAGGGGCTCTGGTGAACAGTCACACCTGCTTCTGTTGAAGATGGTGATCGCTATTGTGTTCAGAGGGTAGTCTTCTACAACACGTGGGCTGGACCAGGTAGAGGAGGGAAAGCACATCTTTTGTTTGTTTGTTTGTTTGTTTGTTTGTTTTGTTTCTGTAGAATCACAGAAGTTGTGGCTTTCCACAGATTCAAGTCAACATGTCCCTAGTTCCTGGGGGAGTAATTAGCCCTACCCAGCCAGTAGGTTTGGGGAGCTGTTCTCCTCAGGGTAGATTCTTGGCTGCAAATAGACCTCTAGGGTCTTTGCTACCATAGTGACAAAGGGCATGCACAGTGGACCCAGGAGGACCTGGAAGTGTAAGTTAGTGATGCCCTTCCTCTCTCAAAGTCAAACAGTTCCCTTCCCTCTGAGGAGCATTCCCTGGAACACATCCTTCCTGTCTACTTCCACCGATGTCTTTCATCCCAACGGCAGCTACTGACCATGGGACAGTACTAACCCTGGTGGTCGAGGGCTCTTGACTCAGACCTCTCGATGGAACAATCGTCTCTGCCTGGCTTGCTCTCGGGGACTGATCCCTGCTCTTGGTTCTCCATAATGCTCTCAGCATCTTCTACCCCCACTTGCTAGGGGTTCTACCACGATGAAGAGGGCTGGTAGAACTGGGTGACCTTCATTCCCTAATCACCATTGTTAGGCTGCTGATCTGATAAGAACCAGGGAGAAGACAGACTGCATTCAGTGTCTCCTCGTGGAGTGGGTGCCAGTGAACTGTCTTCACTCAAGAGAATTCACTTTGACTGTAAAACAACTGTGTGGTGTATCTGGTAGCATTTCTCTGGAAGTTGGGCTGCTGTCCCTCCAGGGACAGCATGGACTCGAAGACTCTACAGGAGTTTTCCAGGGCCCTGAGCCCCCATAGCCGACTGTATCTTCTTATCACACCCAAAGGGAATGGGTGGATAGACACGCACGGGTTTGCTTCTTCAGCCTGTACTCGGAGACATTTGCTAAGGAGTTGAGGAAAGGCCGGAGTTATGGCTCATGCCTGTGGTCCTGGGTCTTACCAGAGGAGGTGGGGCAGGGGAAGGAAAAATTGAAAGCCTGCCTGAACGAAACAACTTTGCTGGAGAGATGGTTCAGCAGTCAAGAACACTGTTCTTCCAGAGCAGTATTTCCCAACCTGTGGGTTGGCATCCCCCTGGGGAACCGTCATCTCCAAAAATATTTACATTGTGATTCATAACAGCAGCAAAATTACAGTTATGAAGTAGCAGCGACATGAGTTTATGGTTAGGGGGTCACCACAGCATGAGGAAGGGTATTAAGGGGTCTCGGCATTAGAAAGGTTGAGATCCACTGTTCCGGAGTGATCCAAGTTTAATTTCCAGCACCCACATGATAGTTCAGATTTACCTATAATTTCATTTCCAGGAGATCTGACACTGTCTTCTGGCCCCCGCAGGCATCAGGCACACATGATCAGGTGCACAGGCCTGTGGTGCACCCAGCAATTTAAAAAAAAAAAAAAAAGAAAGAAAGAAAGAAAAAAAGTATACCAGGGTAAAGAAGAAACTTTGCAGGCAAGAAAAGGAGACAGGGATGAGGAGGTGGCTTGGCCACACAGACATGAGAATCTGAGCGTGGATCTACAGCATGTAAAAACCTGGGCATGTGCTGTACCAGTAGTCCCATAAATAAGACTCCAAAGGGTTCTATGGCCAAATAGCCAAGTGATTCCAGGTATAGTGAGAGATCCTGTCTCAAAACAACAACAACAACAACAACAACAACAAAGTGGAGAACAATCGAGGACACCTAATGTCAACCTCAGCCCTCCACATGCACACAGGAATCAGTGCATGTGCAGCCCCCGCACCATTCCACATGCACACACACACACACACACACACACACACACACAGAGAGAGAGAGAGAGAGAGAGAGAGAGAGAGAGAGAGAGAGAGAGAGAGAGAGAGGAAGCAGTGCATGTGAAATTCTCTTCGTGCTACAGTCAAAGAAAGAGGAGAACAGAGTTGGCAATAGAAAAGAGGTGGGTGAGGAGAGGAAAGGGTGAGGCAAGGAAAGGGTGAGGCGAGGAAAGGGTGGCTTGGCCGGGAGATGGCTCAGAGGTTGAAATGCTTCTTATGAAGCTCGAGGACCTTAGTTCAGACCCCTGGCAGCCACATAAATGCCAGGTGGGAGCGACAGCCCGCCTGCAATTCTAGCCTGAGAGGTGGAGACGGAGGATCCCCCGACCACGCTGGCTAGCAAAGCTAACCATAGCATCAAGCTCTGGGTTTGACTGATAGACCCTGCCTCTGTCACTGGGATGGGAGGGTGACTGAAGACGATTCTTAGCATCAACCTCAGGCCTCCACAGGAGCACACACACACACACACACACACACACACACACGTATGCACAACACACAATGGAAAAAGAGGGCCGGGAGAGATGGCTCAGTTGTTAAAAGCACATACTGCTCTTCCGGAGAACCCAAGTTTGGGTCCCTCATTCTTGTCAATCGGCTCAAAAGCACCTTTGCTCCAGCTCCAGGGGACCCAGTGTCTCGACCTCTTGGGATCTAAACTCATGCATACACATTCCAGCACAAACACATGCCTGCCCATACAGATAATGAAGACTTAAAAAAAAAAAAAAAAATCAAAGCCGGGCGTTGTGGCGCACGCCTTTAATCCCAGCACTCGGGAGGCAGAGGCAGGCTGATTTCTGAGTTCGAGGCCAGCCTGGTCTACAAAGTGAGTT
>NC_034599.1:101674286-101689023 GCF_900095145.1 Mus pahari
AAAAAAAAAAAAAAAATCAAAATTTTAATTGAAAAAATGATTTAAAATGAGCCTTTAGCTGGGGGGGGGTGGCACATCTTTAATCCCAGCCCTGGGGAGGCAGAAGCAGGCGGATACTCTTTATGTAAGAGGTCTACATAGAGTTCCAGAGCGACACAGAGAAACCCTATCTTCAAAACCAAAAACCAAAATCAAAACCACAATCGAAAATAAGCCTTTAAACTCAGCATTCAGAAGACAGAGTCCGAAGTATCTCTTTAAGTTCCAAGACCCCCAGGACTACATACAAACCTGTCTCAAAAATTAAAAAAAAAGGACTAACTCCAGGCCTAGGGGATCTCACGCCCTCTTCTGGCCTCCTCGGGCACTGCATGAATGTGATGTCTACACATATATTCAAACTAACATACATGTAAGAAATATATAAAACAATCATTTAAAATGGAAAAAGAAAAAACATATACATACAAAAAGAAAGAATGGATGAAGACAATCTTGGATGTTGGGATGCCATAGACACTTTGGGCTGTTTCAGAGAGACTGGGAGAACTCAGGGTTATTCCCCAGGGCTTTAACCCGCTTTCTGCCTCCATCCCTACTGTTTGTCATACTGCCCAATGAGATGCAACTCCAGCCCCCACTTCTTCCCTGGGTGAAAGAGACAGAAACAGAACTGAAAGGGAGTGGGAAGTCTAGAGAAGATTTGCCCTCCAGGCTGGCACCACCCAGAGACAAGGAATCAGGCACTCCCCAGGTAGGCAGGAGTCTGCAAAGAGACCTTATCCTGTCCTGCCCAAGTCCATGGTCCCTACTCCCCTCACCCCCTGCTGGTCTAAACAAACTCAGTTTCATACTATAGTCTTCAGCTGGCCATGGTTCCTGAAAGAAGAGGAAAAGAATAAGCCTGGAAAGTATAGAATTCAGTGGATGTTTTGCCCGTGTAGAACCTTTCCTACTGCAGTGTGTAAATCTTTACTTGCATTATAAAGAGGCAGTTTGAAAAAAAAACAAATCATCAGAAATATTTGCCACTAGTGTAACCCCACCGCCCCTGCATATCGCTCCCAAGACAGCTAATTAAGCCCCATCGCTATTAGAGTTACACACGTTCGAAGGCTTGTTGTGACAAGAAAAAATAATGAAGCCGTGGTTTCTACAAGTTGTAAGCGGCCAAGTCAAAACATGCTGCTCTGCTGGCCCCTCTGCACTCCCCCCGCGGGTCTCTGGGCTGGATCCGCCTGTCTCCCTGATGTACACCACGTTCATTCTCTTCCAATGCCTGCTCTTCTACTCCTCAGTGCCAGGCCAGAGAGGCCCACAGGAGCGGTCCTTGAGGAGCTGTGCTTGTAGGAGAAAGACAGACAAATTGTTACTGATAAACTACAGGAAATGCCCAGCCTGAAGCTCCAGTTTGAGTTCTCTCCCCCAGAATCTCTATGTACTGCCCTTCACCCACTTTCGTTCTCCGGATGGGGGAGAGCAGGCCTCGGTGAGAAGTCACATCCTCACGGCATCCCCTGAGTACCAGTAAGACAACAGAGGGTCAGATGTGTCTCAGTGTAGGGGAAGAGAAAGCTTCTCTACCATACTGCTCTGCCTCTATCCAGGGAAGTCCATCAAGAGGGTCCCTGCCCGCTCACCTCCCCTACTCTTGCCTAATACAAACCCAAGGACATTACTGGGACTAACCCCTTGCTACATGGGACCTCCGACTGTAGGATAAAGCCGTTTCCTTCACTGAGTTCCATCTGCATCCTAGTCAGGGTGGTTGGATTGCCCTGTCATCTTTACCGACTTCTTAGGAACTGCCTGACTTCTTAGGAAGGTCCCGAGAACTGTCAGAAAAGCTTCTGTCCTTCCAGGATGGAAGGAGAGAATGAGGCAAAGGATTGAAGTCACTGAGAGCAAACCAAACCCCGGGGCAAGATGAAAGATGATAAGACCTTCGTGGCAAAGATGCCCTAGTCTCTGCCAAGATGGATGTTTTCAGTCAGTTAAACCTGACTGATGTTTTGAGTTAGGCTCCAGAGATACAGCAGAGAGTCAAGACTGTTGAAACTACTATGTCTTCAGCTTGTGATCTCCAAGTCCGACCTTTGCCAGTCTGCTGCTCAAACCAGGCCCCGAACCCAATGCACTTGCTTCCTGGCCCTCGGCGCCCATCCACTGTCCTGACTTGCAGTAGTGAGTTTAAGCATAGTCTCACCAGACAGTGAGGGCTGACACTACCCTTGGACATCGAGGTTGTCTGAGGAGACACTGCCCTGGCTGCCCCAGGATCTGGGCTAGGTGGGAGCAGGTATCTGTTGGGCAGCAACATCTGGGTTACTGTTACTATTTCTGTATTGCTAACCCCTCCAGCTGGGAGGCCTGGTGTGAGCACCAGCTTTCCGGGAAGGCAGTCTTTCTGACAAAGAGCTGACAGTGCAGACTAAGAATTCCAAGTACCCAAAAAAAAAAAAAAAAAAAAAAAAAAAAAAAAAAAAAAAAAAAAAAAAAAAAAAAGAATTCCAAGTAACTCTGGGCAAAGGACAGGCTCCATCTGCTTTAAGCAGAAGGGCCAAGTGTGCAATTGAATTGCCTTCCCCATATTTATTAATGCTAATTCCATACAGGCTCACCCCTGCCCATTCCCAAGGCTGCTCCAAGAATCCTAGCCCTCCCTGAGCCTGAATCTCTCTGAGGAGGCTGGAGTTCCAGGAGTGGCTGCCTCAGGACCCACAGCAGGGTTGTGGGGAACAATTATCACGGAGGCAGGCGGGGCCCAGGGAATCACAGTCAGTACTTCCTCAAGCTCTCATTTGCACTACATTTCCTTTAGTCTTAAGTGTTTGTTTGTTTTGAAACAAGGTCTCAGTGTGTAGCCCTGGCTGTCCTGGAACTTGCAATGTAGACCAGGCTGGCCTCAGAGCTCCACCTGTCTTTGCCTTCTAAATTCTGGGATTGAATATATGTATGTACCACTGTAGAGCAGGGCAACCTTGAACTTTTCCTGTGTTCACCTCTGCAGTGCTGGGATTGCTGGACCTCCGAGGCACATCTGGTTTGTGTGGTGCTAGGGATGGAACCCAGGGCTTTATGCATGTTGGGAAAACACTACAAACTGAGCTGCACCCCTGCCCTCACTCTAAGCATACACTAGACACAGGAAAACAAAGTATTCTCATCTCATCCCAACACATACACTCACACTCACTCACACACACACACACACACACACACACACATACACACACTCATACAAACACACTGTGGTGGTTTGAATATGCTTGGCCCAAGGAGTGGCACTATTAGGAGGTGTGGCCTTGTTGGAGGAAGTGTGTCACTGTAGGGATGGGCAATGAGAGAGACTCTCCTCCTAACCACTGGGAGCCAGTCTTCTCCTGGCTGCCTTTGGAACAAGATGTAAAAATCTCAGCTCCTCCAGCACCATGCCTACCTGCCATGTTCCCGCCTCAATGACCTGAACCTCGGAATCTGTAAGCCAGATCCAGTTAAACGTTGTTCTTATAAGAATTGCCTTGGTCATGCTGTCTGTTCACAGCAGTAAAACCCTAAGACACACATACACTCACATACACATATACACTTACATTCACACACATACACACCCTCACATACATACACATTCACTCACATACACACCCTCACATACACACACACTCACACAGATACACACCCTCATATACACACACACTCACACACATACACATGCTACAGGGCATGAGCTCCTGCATCCAGCAGGTCTACATCCACTTCAGAATCCCCTATGGCCAGTTCCTGCCCATCTCAACCCGGGCTCCCTGAGGATGAGTGCACCCGAAACAAAGCAAGTTTCCTCTCAGAGACACCCCTCAGAGGTCCACCCACCGCCTGCTGACACTAACTGGACCAGCTCTTTGCTCCACCTCCCTTTCCCAAGGCCTTTTTTAGAAGACATTCTACGACTTACAGTGGTTCTCAACCTCCCCATAGCTGAGACCCTTTGATATAGTTCCTCATGTTGTGGTGACCCCAACCATAAAATTATTTTCGTTTGCTACTTCATAACTATAATTTCGTTACTGTTGTAAAGCATAATGTAAATATCTGTGATTTCTAATGTCTTAGGCAACCTCTGTAAAAGGTCATTTGACTCCAAAGGATCAACCTCCCATTGTGGGTTCTCAACCTTAGACTGGTAACTGTAGATCTCCTTAGTGTCTAAGGGAAGTGGGGAGTGATCCTGGAGCACTAAGTTCAAGTCACTGTGAAGGAAGGCTGACTTATCCTCAGCTTGTCCCCATTGTGGTAGGCTCCAAACCTGTCTCTATATCCTGGGACTGAGCTACCCTGTAGACAGAATAACAGCGTTCTTGGCCAGCTAGCAGTCACCTGCTTTCCCAGTATGTGCTGGGGGCTGGACAGTCTGAGGGAAAGCATTCTCTGGCGTTTCAGGGCACTCAGGCCCCAGGTCCAGAAGAGAATGAGCCACCAGTTCTCCATCCCCATTCGTTTCTCGGGTCATGTCCTTTGCCCAGGAGTACAGACTAAAACGACTCCAACAACCAGATGTGCCTTACTGTTAGCCTAGACTCTCCCAGATCCCACAGTATCCCCTGCCTCAGATGCTCTCAGGATCGAAGAAGGAGAGACTATGAATCCAACAAACCCAAATTGTGGAAGTTAGACTCCATGGAACACAGGTCTTAAAGTAAGAGAGAGCTAGGCGAGGGGCGCTGGCAGAGGATGAGGGTCTCCCCAACCCACGCTTATTTGTTTTGTAATTTGGATCAGAAACCAACTTTCAAGCGTTCTCTTTCCCACATATGGATGACAGGATCAAATTCAGGCAACCGCCCTTACACTAAGCCATCTCGCTAGGACGAATAGTTAGAATCCCAAGGACTATATAATACACCAGAATTCAAACTTTGCAGGCAAAATTCAAACCCCAGAGCGGAAGCCAGCGCAAACCCGGGGCTTCAACGTCACCCATTCCCCTGCAGGCTTCCTTTTAGGAGGGAGAATGGAGTATGTGAATGACAACCTCGGATTACCAGACACACTGTCAGAACCCGGCAGGGTAGTGAAGCCTGAGCGCCGCCACTAGAGGACCGATCCACTCGCCTCTCTGCTTCAGCCCTGCCCACATCCGGTGGCCCCGCCCCTCCCAGCTATGATGTCGCAATTTAGCCCCTCCCTCCCTAAGTCATTCCCGCCCACAGCCCGACTTTCCGATGCCTACAGCATTCTTGTCCCCACCCACAACCCACCTCTTCAAGCCCCGCCCACCGGTGGCCTCTTAGTCCTATAGCGCCATCTCCTGGTAGTCGGGCGACATTGTTCTCCTTTGGGGCTACATTGTCGCTGACCCAGTCCTTCCTGGGGCTTCCTTGGAGTGCTTGTGGAGCCACTATCAGATTGAGACCCAATCATTGCCCTGGTCCTGAACCTGCCTAGAGGCCTGGGCTCCACAGAACCCCCAAGAGATGTGGTCTCAGATGAAATTCGAGTCACCTTCAGCAAAGTAGGAAGCAAGTCTCCATGCTTAGGTGTCAATTGTTGCTCCTACCACTGGAATTCCCAGCAGATGGGCACCCCTCCTTTAAACTACTGTCTTCTCTGCATCTTCTAGAGTCCTCATAAAGAAGTGGTGAACCCATCCCTCATTAAGAGGTTTATTTAAAATCTTGGTCTTCTACAATACAAAACAAATAATAGTGATGGGGTCACACCTAGGAATGGAACCTGCCTTATGCTAGTTTGGAAAAATGTGGCCAACTTCTCTGTCTTCTCTGGGCCTCAGCCACGGTGCATCAAAGACAGTACTTTATAGAAAGTAAGTAAAATAAGTCACTTTTCTTTCTTTCTTTCGTATTTTCAAGATAGGACCTCACTGTGTAATCCTATGTGGCGTGGAACTCAAAGAGATCCACCTTCCTCCCAAAATGCTGGGGTTAATAGCATGTGCTACCACACCTGCTATCTTTCCCCTTTCGTTTTTAAATATGTTTTTATTTATGTGTAAGTGTGTCTATGTTAAATGTATATTCTGGGTGTGGTTGCTCACAAAGACCAGAAGGGGGCATTCAGGAGACTGAGCCACCAGATGTGGGTGTTAGCCACTGAACTTGGGTCCTCCGGACTAACAAATAGCAAGTGCTCTGAACTGGAGAGCATTTCATCTCTCCTGCTCCCCATCTCCTTTTTGGGGATGCGGGGGTGGTTTCTGAGACAGGGTTTCTCTGTGTAGCTCTGGCTGTCCTGGAACTCACTCTGTAGATCAGGCTGGCCTTGAACTTAGAAATCTGCCTGCCTCTGCCCCCAAGTGCCATCTCCCCTTTTTGAGACAAGATCTTGCTAAGTAGTCTTGGCTGGAGTGGAACTCACCATGCAGACAAAGCTGACCTCAAACTCAGAGAGATCCATATGCCTCTGGCTCCTGAATGCTGGATTACATGTGTGTGCCACAGCAGGCTTTTTGTTTTAAGACAGTCTCAAGTAGCCAAGACTGATCTCAGATTTTTCTATGTAGCAAAGGCTGTCCTAAACTCCTGCTCCTAATGCCTCTGCTTCACACACGCCAGGATTACAGGCATGTGCTACTGTGCTAGACTGATATGGATTTTTTTTGTTGTTGTTTTTTTCGAGACTGGGTTTCTCTGTATAGCCCTGGCTGTCCTGGAACTCACTTTGTAGACCAGGCTGGCCTCGAACTCAGAAATCAGCCTGCCTCTGCCTCCCGAGTGCTGGGATTAAAGGCGTGTGCCACCACACCCGGCGTTGATATGGATTTTTAAGACAGCAATACTGAGACTGAAACTTAGCTTTGAAAGACCAGTATTTGAGAATAGACCTTGCATATTTTAAAGAAACCAGGGAAGAGCTTTTCCTAGCTCTGCTCATTTGGTAGGAACATGGAGAAATAAGCTAGAAGCTTCATCTTAGCAACAGTCTGGAACCTCTAGAAGCCAGGTGAGTCACAATTCATAAACACACAAGGTCCTCTAGCCTTGTCTCCCCCATGATTGATCCAGCGATACTGGCTCTCACGGAAGAGTCTACACAAGATTGCTAAGAATTCAGATCCTCTGCTTTTCTCTCTACCTCTCTTGCGGGCCGACTCTGACTATAATCCATTATCTCAGCTCCATTCCCCAGTTCACCGGGTTATCTTGGAACCCCTTGGAGACAACACTGTCCTAACGTCAATAACAGACTGGAGAGCCATGCTGGAAGGATCCCAGGAAGTAGCCCTGAGTCAAATCAAGCAGAAAAGCAGGTTTCTATTAGTACCCTTCTGCCTGCCCTCCTACCACCTTCTGTTCAGAGGCAGACTCACTGCCACCAAGACAAGATCATAGGAACCTGGCCTGAGGGCTGGGGAGCAGGACATCTACCAGGCTCAACAGCAGACTCATCTCCTGCAAAGAAGACAGGGAGTAGCAGATGGATCCCCCTGCAGCCTGCAGCTTCACTTCTTCCTGTTCCTCGGATCACCCAAGTTTCATCTTATGCTTAGAGCAATTGTGGGGTCATCTCCGGGGTTCCTGCAGTGCAAGGCCTAGAAGGCTCGGTGAGGCATGTGTCTCTGAACACTTGAGTCTTTCCTGATGTGATATCTTTGGACAAGGTCCCATGAGTCCCAGGTGAAACTTACTAAGTTGCTGACTCTGTCCTTGAACTCCTCATCCTCTTAGCTCCACCTCGCAAGAACATGGGTTATAGCTGTGCCCCACCACGTCTGCCTTTCTGCCTAGGCTGGCTTTGCCTTGGCATTTCCAAGGTGCTACATATTTATATCCTAACTGCAGACACTTTTAGACCATCAGGAAAAGTGGGGTGCAAAGACTCATGGGGAGCTGGTAGAAGCAGAGATAAACCAGAAGAGGCACAGTTTTTCTGTAACCAGTGGCCCTCTGGCAACAACTGCTGCATCTCTACTTCCCATATGTAAGTAAGCACTGTCCCAGGAGAACACCTGCCCTTTCATAGATCTGGAGTATGCTCATTCTACCCAGGCCTGTCTACATCCTGACAGGCACCACCTGAGGGCTGGGCCACCCAGAATCTGGAAGCTCAGCAACAAAGCACCCTGGTTAGAAACTGCTGGCTAAGGTTACCAGCCAATCCCAAGCCCATAGGTATTTTTGGATAAAACCACAGTAGAGTTTCCATCAGTATAGCTCCATCCCAGCCTTCAGGAGGAGTAGCATGAAGACCTGCCCAGAGGCTGCCTCTTCTGAGGGACATCTCCCATCTCGCTCCACCCCATCCACTAGATCCCAGTCATACCCTACCTTGGCAAATGAGGAAACCGAGGACTAGAGTTAGTCTTGACTGACTCAAAGGCAGAAGGGGCACTAGAAGAAGCTTGCATATTGGCAGACTTCCCGGCGGCACAGAAATGACAGCTTCTGCAGAGATTCCCTGAGCTGCCCTTCTCTACCATGATTGATCATCTCCCACCATTCACACCCAGGAACCATAAAAGCCCAGGTAAATAGACAGTCAGAGGCAATGGCATTGTAATAAAGACACTGCTTTTATTTAGTTTGATATGTTTCTATACAGAATGCAGAAAACACATCTTTAAATCATATAGAAGGAAATAAAAACACGTCAGTGGTTGGTGAACACTTGAATGTGAGATTGGCTCTCTGTCTCAGAGTCTGATGGCCATCGCCAACTCAGGGCTCAGGGAGGGGGCTGCCTGCAAAGGCATTGTTGCTGTTGTTATTCTGTTCACTGCCCCACTGCCTCCAGTTGCTATGACAACAGGCCACTTTGGGCCTGCCTCCTCTCTACATGGCAATGCCCAATGGTGGGGTTGCTAAGAGCAACAAGAGTTATCTGGAAGGCTTTCCAAAGCCCTCACCTGGAATACTGGGATTTGGTTGCTTATTTATTTATTTATTTATTTATTTAATCTTTGATGAGGTCACCAGAAATAATTTCATCGGGTCAGATCCCTGCTCTTGACTCTGGGACATCAGGGAAACTCCAGCTTGGACCAGAGCTTGGGGGCACAAGGCCCAGTCACCAGCCATCCATGAAGCACTCATCAGCAGACTCCCGCACGGGGAATGCTCACTGTAAAGAATCCTCCTAGGGGCTGAGCAGGAAGGGTAGGCCTTGTGGAGACTGCAGAAGGAACCACCATTTGGAAGCAATGCTTCTGAACTACTGGCCTTTCCTTCCCGAGACAGCACACCCTCTGCTAAACAGTCGATATGGCTTAGAAGTTACTGCTCCGTGTGCAAAGGGAGCCTGGGTCCACCCACCCACCCTCCATCAGGGAAGGGATACATTATTGCAAAAGGCATTCCTCCCTAAAAGGTACCCGAAATAACTCAGACATCAAGAAAAGGCATGCTCAAAATGGTTCCTTCCAAAGGAGGAGAATGAAAGCAGAGTGGGTGCCCCTGAGTCATGGGACAGAGATGCAGACAGATGGACAATGTTCTGCTAAAAAAGGCAAAGGAAGCCTCTATGTAATCCAGAATTTAACCCAATAGGAAAAGAAGGGGGGAGGGTCGAAATGAGCAAAGCCATCAGTCCCATGGAGTCGACACTAGGAGCTTGTACAAACTGCTGCTAAGCATCACCATTTTTTAATCTTTTTTTTTTTAATAAAACAATTTGAGGCTGTATAAAAACTTTAGTAAAAAATTAGCTTTGAGAGCCCACAGACTTTTACTATGAACTATTGCTGGCACTCCTCCCCAGCCACAGGCCCACGGCCCAGGACTGGAGTGCCAGAGAAGAGGGGGCAGGGTATATGGGGTAGGGCTGTGGACTGTTGGGACAAAGTGGCCAAGGTCAAGTGAGGAAAGAGCATCACATGACATAAAAATATTGCATCTTCACCAAAATGTCCCCACTGAGTGTTTCAAAGACCATGATACTCCTTTTAAGAGGGAAGGGGGGGGAAAAAAACAAACAAAACAAAACAAAACCCACAGAGAAGGGGAAAAGAAAGGTTGATGAGGTGGAGTCCTTCAACCTTCCCAGGTGCCCCTACGAGCAGCTGGCCCACCTTGGAGCACCTAGGTTGGAGGCCACAGCCACCAATGCCTTTTGGAGTCCCTTTCCCACAGAAATGAAGACCCCCTTGGTGGTAGGCCACTAGCGTGCATGGGGTAGAGGTCAGGATGTCCATGGCCCAAGAGGCCCCTCCAGCTTCCAGCCCCTGGCAACAGCGGGAGAGTGAACCCAGCACCAGGGCCCTGGCACCCGAGCCAGGACCAGGAGGCCCTCAGTCAGGCTCTGGGATATCAGAGCAACCAAGTTGACATAGTGTGAAAAAATAGGATTCCTTTGATAAAAAATACTGTCCCTTGGTCTTCTCTAAGTTTGAAACACCCTGGGATCTTATTTTTAGCAAAGCAATTCCCCATACCCACCCAAAAATTATACGTACAAGTTTAGGTAAACAGCAGATTAAATGTAAAAACTTAACCTTAATTTCTGAAAGTCCTTTGAATGTAATCTTTAGCTACTGTTTTCCATGTTACATCCTGCAGCTAGACACACGTGAATAGAAAAAACAGTACAGTTAGTGTTAAAGGCAAAATGCAGAGAGCTGGGGCCGCCCAGCACTGCCTGCGAGTTCATTCACGGTTCCTCGCTCCCTCCTTCTACCTCTACTCAAACAGTGCTTCAGAGCCATCAAAAAACGCAGCGAAGACTTTTCTATGAACAAAAAGCTGTTAGGCAAAAAATAAAAATAAAAAAGTCCCCCAAAGTCTCTCCAGCAGCTTTGGGGTTTGGGAGGACCAGAGAGGGCGGGCTTGTCCAGGCCCTGTGTGTGCTAGGTCAGGTGTTGGGTACCGGTGGGCAACGGTCTGTGGGCCACCGGTCTCTACAGACAACACCAAGTTGTCTCCAGGCCCCTGCCCTACCCCTGCCTCCACCCAGGCGCTTGTGGGTTAAGGGGGGACATACGGAGGGGGTGATCGGTATGGGGTCATGTTCTTGGGACGGGAGCCCTTGCCCTCCATGGGAGCCGTGAAGGGTGGGGGTGGCTGGTAGGGAGGTGCATTGGGATCCTCATCCCGCAGGGGTGTGTACTCTCCCACAGTGTCCTGGTTCAGAGGAGTGGTCTCGGGCACACTCTGGTTGGGGTACTCAGGAGGTGGGAGGGGAGCCTTCTCTTCCTGCAAGATGAGCGGCATGCTGGAAGAGGGTGGGGGTTTAGAGTCATCCAGCTCATCTGCAAAGATGATAGGGACCCCCTTCTTAATAAAGGTGGCCTGGTCCTCAAGGGTCAGCTTGCCCTTCCTCTTCTTGCGATAGCAGATCATAGCGATGATTCCAGCGATGAGCAGGATGGCCGCGACCACAACGGCTGGGATAACGGTGTGCAGGTAAACGTCGTCCTCACTGCTCTTCTCAGGGTCCCGGTCTGGAACCTCTGTGGCTGGAGCAGCTGAGCTTCCAGGAGAGGGTGGTGCCACAGGAATAAACTGGAGGTGCCGACAACTGCCAGAGCCTGTCACAGCAATACTCAGAGCCTTAAAGTCAGGCTCCAGAGCATTGGAAAAGGCAGGACGAGGCTTCCCATTTTCATCAGCAATCCTCCGGCTCAGCCCTATGATCTGCTCCTTGGGGCAGGGCTCCAGGGGCAGAGTGTTGTTGGTCCATTCCACCACAATAGAGCCCCGGGTGATGTTCTGAAGGGTGATGGAGCTGCAGTTTCGATCCCCAAAAGCAAAAGCTAGCTTCTTTACCAAAGCAATTTTCTTGTGAATGTCATTCACCACAGGTGCTGGATCACCTGCAAGCCTGGCCTTGAATCGTGCAGGAGCCTTGTCCCCTTGTGGGCGCTTGTGAACATGGATCTCGAAGGCATCCACAGCGGAGAGGCCCCCTTTGTCTGTGGCATGCATGAAATACTCATGTTTTCCCACATGGTTGCTGTCAGGCAGGCCATACATGAGCTGGCTGTTGCTGTTAAACTGAACCCAAGATTTCTCACCTACTAACTGCTGCTCTCGAAGCTTCAGGGTCAGCTTGAGCTTGTCAGTAGTGGTATCCTCATTGTCATAGAAAGTGTCTGATGGAATCTTTACTTCAAAGTAGGTTCCCACCCAGGCATCTACCCTGTCAATGTGGTTCTTGAGCTCTGGCCGCTGGTTAGGTTCTCCCCCACGGGGCACTCCACTGGTGGTAGTACGGATTCGAGTGGGTGGGGAAGCTGTCTCCAACCTGGTGATTGGTGCTTTGGTGGTGACCCGGGGCACTGGTCGGGGTGTCCGTGGTTTTTTGGTTGGCCTCCGAGTTGTAGTAGTTGACGAATCAGTTGAAGGCGTTGCTGGCTTTGGCGTGGACACTCGTGGCTTCTTTGTGGTAGTTGTTGGAGGAGTAACAATGGCTGTGGGCTCTACATAGCCAGGAATTGTCAGTGTTGGGCGAATCTGGCCAGGAACCGTGGTACCAGCTTCCGACACCCGAGTAGGCTGGATAGGGCCCAGAGTTGGGGTCTGAATAATGGCACCTCGTGTCCGAATGGTGACTGTGGGCTTCCCTGGAACAGGGTCCCTGACAGGAGGAGCCATGGTCTCTGTTGGAGGTGCAATGGCTGGAGATGTGGGCGTAGGCACTATCCGCGATGGTGGCTCCTGAATGGCCGTGGTTGGGGGTCCAATGGCAGTAACAGGTGTCGGCGTGGCATGGATCTGCCTCCGGAGTCGTTTGGGGAGAGTGGGCTTCTTATTGGCAATGTGCCAACCCACCACAGGGTAACCAAGTTGGGCAGACATAGCACCCTCCCTAGCAGGGGTTTCTACACCACGGATGTCAGGGACACTATTCTGGTTCAAGGAGCACCCTAGTTTCCAGGACAGCAGAGCCCCGTTCTCTACCACTTTCTTTGCATTTCCTGGGCCAGCCATGAAGGCTGACATGTCAAATAGTCTATTATTCACTACAGGCACCAACTTCATGTTGTGAAGTTCAACTTCTGAGAAGCTCTGCATTCTGTTCAACAGATCGATCCTTTGCTTTGGGGTCATCTTGGTGAGGTCAGCATCCAGAATCACTGTAAGGACAGTCACTGGCTCATCAGCCGCACAGGCAGATGGCACTACCTCACCAGGGTCTGATGGGGCTGCCCGTACAGACTGTGGCTCGTTGTGGTCTTCAGGGTAGACCTCGATAGAGAACACACTGGAAGTCTGGGGGACGTGGCTTCCATTGGCTCCCAGGCGTGAGGCACTCACTGAGATGTAATGCACGCCTTTATCAGTGTCAAGAGGAAGGCCTTCCAAAATATGACTGTGTGGGTCCCAGTGTAGCCAAGACGGCAAGGCCTCCTTCCCTGCTGCAGACACCTAGAAGAGATGTTAAGTGTGAGTTATAAATGTTATCATCATGGCCCAGCCTAAAATGATCACCATAATAAACCAAGGTCTAACCTGAGGTATGTGATAAGCTGGAGTCATGATTTAGAATTCTTGCTGGGAAATCCAACTCCTGAGGAAAGCAGCAATGCCCTGTCACATGACACCCTGTCACACGACTCAGCGCTGGGACACACTAACACACTAGGATGTCATGATCCTTAAGGACATATGGACTTGGACTGGGCATCATGCTCACAGGTAATCCCAGAACTCAAGAGGCAGATCTAAGGAGGGACGAGTTGAAGGCCAGTCTGAGGTACAGTCTGAGACCCTGTCTCTAAAAACAAACAACCAAAGCTAGAGAGATGGCTCAGTAGTGCAGAGGGCAGTCTGCTCCTCCAGGACTGGGCTTTGTGCCTAGCACCCACACTGGGTAGCTGCTGTAGCTGCAGCTTGTGCAGCTCCTGACCTCCTCTGGCCTCCTCTGGCAACTGTACACATGGGCACATAAGCTCATGCAGGCAAACACACTGGTATATAAATAAAAAAGTAAATCTTAAAAAATAAAACCAGTGGGCTGAAGAGATGGCTCAGCAGTTAAGAGCACTGACTGTCCTTCTGAAGATCCTGAGTTCAAATCCCAGCAACCACATGGTGGCTCACAACCACCCATTATTATATCTGATGCCCTCTTCTGGGGTCTCTGAAGACAACTGCAGTATAGTTACATATAATAAATAAATCAATAAATCTAAAAAAAAATTACAGGTATAAATAAATAAATAAAACCAGTGAAAACATGTAAATTAAAAAACAAGGATTCTTATGGACTTTTCTTCGAGTAATACACGCTCCTTGCCTACTCCTACCTGTCGTTAGGTCAGAACACTTTATTCCAGCCTGAAACACCCTTTCCAATCCCCTCTACTACTCTTGGCAGACACACACTGCTCAAGTCATAGGCCCAGCTTAGAGTATCTTGCTGCACACAAACGCCAAGTGCACATACATCTGGGGAGAAAGAAGGTCCATACCCCAGAATGACTTGTTTTACACTCATCACTTAATGCATAAAGATCAATCGTGTACACATTTCTTATAATTAGTTATAATGTTTGTCTAAATGAATCCCACTTCTCAAACCCCAAGAACTGTGGTACCCAGAGTAGAGCGACTAAAACTATTCTAGAACAATGTCAACCACAGGCGTCTGTCTCAGGGCTGAACTCAGTTGACAGAATGCTTATCTAGATGGCACCAACCCCTGGACTAAATAAAGTAGATGTGGTAAATACACCATAATTTTGACTTAAGGTGAGATACATAAAACCAAGTCAAAGAAAGAAAGAAAGAAAGAAAGAAAGAAAGAGAGAGAGAGAGAGAGAGAGAGAGAGAGAGAGAGAGAGAGA
>NC_034599.1:101690060-101693656 GCF_900095145.1 Mus pahari
AGAAACCCTGTCTCGAAAAACCAAAAAAAAACAAAAAACAACAACAACAACAACAACAACAACAACCCCAGTCCCCTTTAGCCTACACGGTGAGATGACTAGTGAGTTCAGCTCTAAGGCACTGACTCCGTATTCTGTACTTATGCCTTCTTACACAGAACAGAACTCAGAAGATGCAAAATTTGTGGCCAGATTAGCAGGGGGCTGTAGCAGAGAAGTATCCATATGCATTACATGCCAGGAAATACAACCAAAGGCTCTACTCTAAACCAGTCCCCTTCAAGGCATGGAGAAAGAGCAATTGAGTAGGAGTTTCCATTACTTATTCTTCATCAAAAAAGATTTCATTCACAGTCTCAACAAGCCAGTAAATATAGCCAAAAGGACAAAACTATGACTGAATTATTATTATTAATTTTAATGAGCTTCTGAACCCAAAAACTGTAAGTACTGTCATTCAGGACCTGCAAGATACATCTACACAGGAAGTGCGGGGAATCAGACTCCATGAACAAGCACTTGTACTGCTGACAGTGGCCTGCACAATCAATTCCCTCGTATTACCAACCTTCTGGTGGGTCCCTGCATCTATATGGTAGCATCTTCCAACAAGTACCTCTGTACTCATCCAGCCCGGGTCTTTTCCTGCGTTCACTTACAGACACGCTAGGTGCCTCCTCTCCATGGTCCCTATTAAAACCTGTACCACCTGCTCAGCTAAAGTCCCTAACCCTTCCCTCAGACCTTGTCCCTGGCCCTTAACCTTCAGCTCTCTCCCCTGGCTAGGCAACCTACAAGATTACCTACAAGGTTGGTGCAAGGAGCCACAGAAAACCCTCTGAAGCACTCCCAAATGAGGCGGTCATAACACTCTGTTTTCTAGCCTGTGGCCTTCTGCAAATGCAAAGTGTGGCAATCACAAGGCAGAGCTACATTCAGAGAGAGAGAACACAGGTCTAGCTTGAGGCCAGAGGGTCAGACATCATGCCAAGTAAAACAAAGCCACAACTGCAAGGGAGAATCACTCATCCCACATCCAGATACATCAATGTCAGAACTATACTTGGTTCCTCTCACAAAGGCCTGGACCACGGGACGACATTCCAGCCCAGCCGGTACCCTTCTGATCTGAGTTATGAAGTACTTTATCTGATGTTAACATTCTCACCTAAAAATTAATCTTTGGGACTGGAGAGATGGCTCAATGGTTAAGAACACAACTGCCTATAACTCCAGTTTCGGAAAATCTGATATCCTCTTCTGGCCTCTGCAGTTGACTGCGCACATGCCAGGCACATTCAAGCATGAACATATATTCAGAAGAAAAATCTCCCCAAAGAGCAGCTAAACACAGTTACAGCCACTCAAAAAGTTCTCACAGTCAATCCTTCTACCCTTACCCTTGGCATCTATTTTTACTTTATCATTTTATTTCTCAGCTCTTGCCAGTAATTAAAAAAATAAAAAAACAGGGAAGCCTCTATTTTCAATAAGTATTTAAGTTGATGAGTCTGGACAAATACCATTCTGACAGCCCACTCCCAAGGACACTTTCCTTTGGCAACCCACACTTCCCGGTGTGCCATGCTCACAAGGGGTCTATTCAGAACCAGGGAACACCCACTCGAGGCAGGAAGAAACTGCAGTTCATCTCACGCAGGCTGCATTGCCACAAAGCTCTCAAGCATCCAAAAAAAAAAAAAAAAAAAAAAGCCCCTTTCATGAACCCCTCTTCCTGACCACAGAGAGTAGCCATTGTTCTCAGGGAAACAATTAGGCAGCCCATGCCAGCGGCTGAGCAGAGCCCCAGCAAGGGCTGCTCCCAGCCAGTCGACAGCTTGGGTTGAGGAAAAGTCCACATTGTCTGAAAGCAAGGAGGCTGAACAAAGCAGGGGTGAAGAACAGCCACGCCCACAGGCTGTGCCAAAGTGAGAGCTCTGAGCGGGCTCTGCAGGGACATCATATCTTATCACTCTTTCAGGTGATATGAAGTGTTTCTTGCCTTCTTTGTTTTATTTTTCCAGACAGGGCCTCACTCTGCAGCTGAAACTGAGCTCAAACTGAAAGAAATCCTCCTGCATGTTAAAATTATAGGCATGCTCCCTCCTACCTGACACCGACTCCTCCCCAGTTACCCTTAAGAGGAGGTACTAAGCCGGGGTTGCTGCTGGCTCTCCATGGTGCAGGCTGGGCACATAGGAGGTCCTGCAGCCGCAGACTCTCCATGACAGACTACGGCCACAACATGGCCTGGAGTGGCCCAGACCCAACACTCGTACCAATATACAGAGGCTTTGAGAATTCAAAACAAGTTTGAGGTGGAAAGGAATCTTTATTCGCTCTGCTAGCTTATAAACATTTGAAGGTCCACTGGGTAACAGGAGACATACAAAATAACATAAAGCAAGAATTTCAAGCATGTATTTTTCTGAGGGTTGGTTTGTTTGTTTCTGTGTTACAAAGTCTTACTCTGTAATCCAGGTTGGCCCTCACCATCTCAGCCTCCTAGAGTGCTGGGTGTACAGGCAAGTCCTCTGGCAGGTGTCTAGGACAGACATTTAGGAAGGTAACAGGGTTTGTGGGAAGACTGCTTTCACTAGATGGAGAACAGAACTCTAATAGCTCAAAGGATGTTCAAACTGAATCTGAAAGAGATGATAGTACTAAGAAAAAGGGCAGAAGGAAAGGCGAAGAGAGCCACCAGGCTGAAGTAGCCCTGAGAGGGGAGTGAGCAGAACAGAAAGGGGCAAACGAGGCAAGGGCAAGAGACAAAGGAGAGCTGGGGACAGAGTGCAAGGCCTGGATCTTAATGCCAATCAGTAAGAGGAGGCTGGGTATGAAAAAGACTGAGTGAGGGTCAAGAACATAGATAAGGAGCTTCCTGAGAAGGAACAAGTCACGGCTTGACAGAAGGTGAAGGCACAAGGTGTCAGCTATGACTTGCAGATTCTCCTAAACAGGAATCCTGGTGATAACATCTAAAGTACTCTTTCTGTGGTTGCTGCTTCTTTGCTTGTTTGCGACAGTCTCATGTGTTCAACCTGGTCTCAAACTGATGATGCCAGCCAAGGATGGCCTTAAACTCCTAATCTTCCTGCCTCCATGTCTCCAGGACTAGGATTATAAACATGTGCCAACATATTTGACCCAAAATGTTCCTTATGTCAGGCATGGCGCCACACCACTTTAATGGGAAGACACAGGCAAGCAGATTTCTGTGAACACAGTGAGATGCCATTTCAAAGACAGGAAACAAACAGTAACACTGGACAGCCACTGACAGGTACAGTCACAGTAAGTATTAAAAAGCATGGGGTAAGGCCTTGAGAGATGACTCAGTGGTTAAGAGCACCAATTGTTCTTCAGAGGTCCTGAGTTCAATTCCCAGCAACCACATGGTGGCTCACAACCATCTGTAATGGGATTTGGTGCCCTCTTCTGGTGTCTCTGAAGACAGGTACAGTGCACCCATGAATACAATAAACAAATTAAAAAAAAAAAAAAAATCATGGGATAGAACTTGAGCTGCAGCAAATTAAGAAAAGGTTAAAAATACAACCAGGGGGCTGGTGAAATGGCTCAATGGGTAAGAGCAC
>NC_034599.1:101694926-101721066 GCF_900095145.1 Mus pahari
CCTGCCTCTGCCTCCTGAGTGCTGGGATTAAAGGCGTGAGCCACCACGCCTGGCGAAGGCTACATTTCTTAGGAGGTCCAAAGTTCAGTGCCCAGCACCCATGCTGAGTGGTTCAGGGCCACTTCTGTCTCCAGCTGTTACAGAGCCGGTGCGCCCTCTTCTACATCCTCCAGAACCACACACAGCTGGCACTCACTCATGCACACAGACAAAGACCTGCGAATCTTGAGTCAATCTAAAATATCTGTATATGTAGTACGTCCACCTCTTAGTAAGCATAGAAAATGGTGGAAGCCACAAAAACTTTTTCTTTCTCTCTCGAATACTTTGCAAGTGTATGTAACTTTTTTAAAATTTTGGTTTTAGATTTATTTACTTTATTTCATGTGTATGATTATTTTGCTGGCATATACGTCTGTGTCCCATATGCATCCTTTGTGTCCTCAAAGGTCAGAGGAAGTATTTGAAACTTGAAGTTATGAGTGGTTGTGAGCCAGCAGGTATGTGCTAAGAATTTAACTCAGGTCCTCTGAACAAGTGTTTTCAACTCCTGAGCCATCTCTCCAGCCCTTCTGTTGTTATATTGCTTTAACGGGGGGAAAAAATCCTCTAACATTGACTTTTCAGTCAGGTTGGTGGCACACACCTATAATCCCATCATTCAGCAGACAGAGGTAGGAAGATCATAGTTCAAAAGCCAGTGAAAGACTCTGTCTCAAAATAAGTAAGTAAATCCTTTTAAAGCTTATTTTCACAAGTGAGAAAATCAAAGCTCCGAGAATCAGGTCATGCATTACCTTTCCAAACCCTCAGTCATACAGGTTCTGAGGAGCAGGGTGGCTAAGGAATCGAACCTTAGTCCAGTGTGCAGGGCAAACCTGCTGCTGAACTACACCTCAGTATTTCATCTGCTCTCCCACAGGCTCATATACTACTAAACTGTTTGTTCTCCACAGATAAGTATGTTCAAATAAATCCTGTTTTCCTAGTAAAAGCTCTTTATGCTCCTGGTGAGTAAGCCCATTATATGTCTCTGCCAGATACTACAAATATCTAACTCACTGTATCAATTCAAGACACTTCTGGTCAAAATTAACCCGTGTAAAACATTCCAATAATCACTGGAACAAAGGCAACCAGTGCAGAGTCAGGACACGCAAAGGGCCGTATACAATCAGGACAAGTCAGGACACTCAAAGGGTCATGTACAATCAGCAAGCAATGTATCCTTCGAGCTACCAGTCTTTAACTAATAGATTAGCATCTGCCTGCTGGAGTAGAAGAGTTCTATGGGCTGTGGTGGTGGTGGCGGCAGCAGCACACGCCTTTAATCCCAGCCATCAGGAGGCAGAAGCAAGGGAATCTCTTGAGTTCAAGGCCAGCCTGGTCTACAGAGCAAGTTCCAGGACAGCCAGGGCTACATAGTGAGACCCTGTCTCAAAAACAAATAACAACAACAGAGACAGAGGGATCAAAATTGATATTGATCTATAGAATTCATCTGCTCTATGGGCTAGGGTCTTCAGAAGAAAGGTTACCCTGCACACAGTCTATGATTTACAGAGAATGGAGTCCATAGGGAAAAGGAGAACAGGCCCACCCACATTAAAAGGAAAGAAGCAACAGACTCACTCTTCCAGGTAAGACTGGGATCTTTGCCTGTTCAACCTAGAAGGCTGGGTTTGTATGTCAGAAGGGACACACCAGACTTTGTGAAAGTGAGAGCCGAGAGTCGAGAGCAGAAGTGCTGCTGGGCTGCGGCTGGAGACTGCTCGGTGGTGAAGAGTGCTGGGTGCTCTTCTAGAGGGCCTGGGTTTGGTTCTCAGCACCCACATGAGAGCTCACGACCATGTGTAACCCCAGTCCCAGGGAACGCACATCCTCTTCTGACTTCAGTGGCACACATACATACATGTAGGCAGCACACACACATAATTTAATAAAGAAAGAAAAAAGTGTTGCTGGGAGCTTTCCCAGCCTGGGCCTTAAAGGAGGAATGGCTCAGGTGGGAGTCATGGCTCAGTGAGTCTGACAGCTTCTGATCTCTACAGGCGGTAGGCACACATGTAGTATTCATATATACATGTGAGTACTCGAGCCTGCCCCGTCTCAATAGATAAATTAGTAAGATACAACAAAAGAGGAAAAGGCATCGAGTATCAGAACTGAACGGGAAGAGGGGACACCTTCCTCCCTCAGCTACGTTTGCATGCAGTCTCACCTTGATGAGGTCCCCACTGGAGGCAATTAAATCTGTTGGAATGCTCACTCGAAATGAGCGCCCGACAACAGCCGTGCCGTCTGGAATGCCAACCACGGTGGGAACAGCCTCCTGGAAGTCGGAGAGAACTGAGTGCATGGATGCCTCAAGCTGGTTCTTCCAGTCCCTCACAGCCTCTGAGGGTTCGCTGGGCCAGTGGGCCTGGGCCACAGCCACAAACAGGAGGAGGAGAAAGGTCTGTCCCCAGAGGGAGTGCAGTAGCCAGTTGTCCACAGACATCCTCACCCAGGCTAGTGTTTGCTCAAGCCACCAGTTGCTAAGGAAGAAAGCAAATGATGTGGTCCCAGGGTTGGCTCCTCACCCTCTGCACAGCTCTTCCATCCTAGAGCACCCAGAGCCTACAAGAGAAGAGCAGATTCAAACATTCAAACCATGTTGGCGGCTTTGAGACTGTACACTTCCCCAGTGTTCTGCCAGGACATTCTGCCCTAACGCGAGCCTCTTACTCCTGTGTCCTTCAGCAGCTACTTAGCGATGGAAACTGATTGGTCTAGTAAGTGTAAAATAACACTGAAGTTTGAAATTTTATATAAAAACAAAATGTAAAATACCTCATTAGTAATTTAAAGGGATGGCTTAGTAGTTAAGAGCACTAGCTGCTCCTCCAGAGGAGCCAGGTTTAATTCTCAGCAATCACACGTTGGCTCACAACTGTCTATAACTCCAGTTGCTCACAACTGTCTATAACTCCAGTTCCAGGGAATCTGACACCCTTGCACAGACATGCACATAAGCAAAACCAGTGCATATAAAATAAGTGAACAAATCATCTAAAAATAACTTAAAGGGATAATACATATTGAAACCATAGCATATTAAATCACCCACATTATTAAATGAACAAAAAAAATCTATAAAATACAAGTAGGTGGAATTAAGTTCTACTGTTTGTTTTGTTGTGAGAGGGAACTCTGTAAATGAATGACATTAGCTGACATTCTGTCTCTAAGCAGCATTGCCCCTAGAGGGCTAGAGACCTGAGCCACATCCCCAGCCCAGCAAAGTTACACGCACACACCTAAAACACCACATTCAACTTCTCCTTTTCTTTCTTTCTTTTTTTCCTTTTACCTTTATTAATTTTATTTTATTTTAGGTTTTTGAGACAGGGTCTCTCTATGTAGCCCTGGCTGCCTTAGAACCCACTCTGTAGACCAGGCCAGCCTAGCGCCACCTGTCTCTGCCTCCAGAGTGATGAGATCTAAGGAGTATGCCAGCACACCCAGCTGAGTTATTCTCTGTGTATGAATGGTTTGCCTGCATGTATGTGCACCACATGTATGCCTGTGTCCTCAAAGGTCAGAAAACGTTTCATATCCCCTAGAGCCGTATTTATGGATAATTTTAAGCTGCCATATGAGTGATAGGAATTGAACCCAGGTCGTTTGCAAGAGCTATAAATAAACGCTTTAACTCACTAAGCCATCTCTCTAGCCTCTCCAAATTTTCTTAGATCAATCATAAAAATATGGAAGAATATACAGCGTTGACAAATCTGCACATTCATGTGTTTTCTACTGAATCATGTGATATGAAATAAATCTTAAGCAGGGTGTGGTGGCACACACTTGGGCCTGTAAATCCTAGCACTCAGGAGAACGACCACAAGTTTTAGCCCAGCAGATCAACCAGGGCTCTACAGCAAGACTCTGTCTCAAAGAACAAAGCAAGCCAGCGAGATGCCCTTGAGTAAAGATTCACACCACCAAGCCTAATAACCTGAGTTCAATCACTAGATCCAATATGGCAGGAGAAATAAGAAAGAACTGGTTCTCACAGCTGTCCTACTCTGTGTGTGCGTGTATACACACACACACACACACACACACACACACACGAGGGGTGGTGACACAGGCCTGGAATCCTAGCCCTGAGAAGTGAAGCCAGGAGGAGCAGAAATACAAGCACCCTGGACTCTATAGGGAGCTGGGGACCAGTTTTATAACTTTTGGATTTGAATCCTGTTCCCATGAGTGTTGGGGAAATTTTGAAATAGTAACTAAAACTCGCGTCGGTATCTGGAGACACTGCCCTATTTATTCCACTGCCTGTCTGTTCCCCACTCTCTCCCTAACCTGCCCCAGCTGCTGGGCTGTGAGTCTAGCATGGGCAAAGCCTGTGCTCAACTCCTGGAAGTACCGAAGGGACACACTTCAGTACTAGGCTAGGCGTTCACCTAATGGATACACAGGAGATGTGGGCCTTTTCATTTTTACTACTTTTTTTTTTTCTAATTTAGTTCATTTACTTTTCCATCTAATCTACTAGGTCCAGTAGATCTTTCACTTTCCCAGCCTGATTTTTTTTTTTTTTTTCCGAGACAGGGTTTCTCTGTGTAGCCCTGGCTGTCCTGGAACTCACTCTGTAGACCAGGCTGGCCTCGAACTCAGAAATCCACCTGCCTCTGCCTCCCGAGTGCTGGGATTAAAGGTGTGCGCCACCACGCCCGGCTCTGATTCTCAATTTTAAACTCTTAGCTTATTTGGAAACAGCACTAGTTATAAGACACACCCTACCCCACTAAAAGCATGAGCTTAGTCCTACTATCTGTGGTCACATGATGACATGGGGTGTCTGTTTCACAGGCATGACTAAGAGCTCTGCATTTAGCAGTCAGGCAATGTCCAGGGCACAACTCCAACTACTATGTGCTGGTTTTCCATGCTCTGGGGAGAAAAGACAGTTTCTGCTACTTGGCTAAAAGCAGCCCCAGTGTCTTTCTGATGCTGGCTTTCTATAAGCAAGGGTCATGCCTGCTTGTGCTAGAAGCCTTGTAGATTATGCCTATTAAGCTGTCCCTCTGGGACAAATTTTAATTTTTATGATTTCTTTACTGGGGAGAGGGTGCATGTCACAGCAGGCATACTGAAGTCAAAGGACAACTTTTGGGAGTCTCCTTTTATCACATGGATCTTAGAATTCATAATTAGTCAGGATTGGCACCAAGTGCCTTTACCCATTAAGCCATTTGACTAGCTCTAGAAAATTTTTGTACAAGTCTCAAATGCTCACTCTTGGTCACTAGAGAGATAGTTTCCCTTCTTGCAGGGATCAAAACCCAAAGAACAATACAAATTCAACCACTGTTGTATAAAGCTGGGTGGCTACAATCTGTTAGGAGAAAGGGTACAGTGCTCCTGACAAGGCACCCACAGTTAGCACTTCATATACATATACACCTTCTGTGACACCAGTACTCACGGCTAATCCTCTGAATGGATCATACCTGCCCTCACTCACTGCTGTTAGAGCTCTCCTACTGAGAGAAGAGCAGTGTGGTGCAGACAGGGATGCAGGGCAGTGCACACAAAGCAATCTGCGCTCCCAGGGATGCCCTATGCCAGCAAAATACAATTGCATAAAAACAGGCCCTCTTGGAGCTTAACAAAGACCCTGGCTCTCTGAACAACATGTCTAGCGGCCCTGGTACACAGGGTAAAAGATAAGTTTGTCTGACAGCAGCCTTAGACACTCTCTAGACCAGGGAAACTTTAAAGGTATTAGAAGAGTTGAAGAAGCCAAATATGGGTGACACAGGCCTAAAATCTTAGCAGCAGAGAAGCTAAGACATTAGGATTTCAAACTTGAGGTTAGCTTGGGCAACCTAGCAAATTCAAGGCCAGGAAGGCTACAACAGGGAGACTTTGCACCCCAAAATGTTTAATTAGTTAAATGTGTTAGAGGTTTGGATGGGTGGTACACACCTAAATTCCACTACGCACATGGCCAGATCGGGCTACAAAAAAGTGTTGGTGCCTACAGAACCTGGAAAAGGCAGAGCCTTCTTTCTGTGACAGCAGTGTAGGAGCAGCCACTCAAGCTGCTCAGGACTTCCCGCCTCCCTGCTGAGCCGAGCACACAGTGAGCATCTAGCAGCTACATCCTCGCCTGGGGTGGAAGAGTACTTGAAGACAAGACTTCCACCAAGCTCTTGGAAAGTCTGCAGTAATCTATCAGATGCCTTTAATCTAAAAATGGAAGTTTCAAATGGGCAGAAGCAAAGTGACATTTCACAAGTACCTAAACCGGGCATGGTGGCGCATGCCTTTAATCCCAGCACTCGGGAGGCAGAGGCAGGTGGATTTCTGAGTTCGAGGCCAGCCTGGTCTACCAAGTGAGTTCCAGGACAGCCAGGACTACACAGAGAAACCCTGTCTCGAAACAAACAAACAAACAAAAAAGAGTACAAGTACCTAAAAGGTAACCCAAAATATCAAAAGTTACCTTGGAAGTAGAAATTATACATCAGTCATTTGATACATGGGGACTCAAAATCACTATGCTGTGTCTGGCAAGGACTCCAGTCAGCTGAGGCAGAATGAATGCAGCAGGAAAGGGGCCTTCTAGTCCTTCCTATCACCAATACAGAGCCCTACTTAGACATAACTGAAGCATGTCACCTGCTGGGAGGGACGAGTAGGTGCCAGTGTGGCACCAAGCCCTTATGACCCTATTATGTTCAGAAAGCTTGAGTACCTGAGAAGTAGAGAGCCTTACTCCCACAGACCTGGGCCCTGGGACAAAGGAAGCTCTAGACCACTCTGCTGCCTCCCCACATGTAATGTGCGCCTGTGCTCACGGGGACCCAGTTAGCGCTCCACTCAGTGAGTTCAAAAATTAAATGCACATATGGTATACATATGGTATATTTCAGTCCACAATAATCAAAACTCCAGAAATAAAACTTTTACCTATCTTAACCTAGAAACTCTTTAAAGAGCAGCTATGAGTTTTCACTCTCTAAGAATAAAGGAAGGGGTTGGTGAGATGGCTCAGTGGGTAAGAGCACCCGACTGCTCTTCCAAAGGTCCGGAGTTCAAATCCCAGCAACCACATGGTGGCTCATAACCATCTGTAACAAGATCTGACTCCCTCTTCTGGTGTGTCTGAAGACAGCTACAGTGTACTTACATATAATAAATAAGTAAATCTTTAAAAAAAAAAAAAAAAAAGAATAAAGGAAAAGTTGTGAGATTCAACTCCTTGTTAACCACACTCTACTTACTCCACACACTACTAAAACGGAAGGGAACATTCACCAGCTATGCTACCTTAAAGCCTTACTGACGCTATCAGACATCTATATTCACTCTTGTAATTAAAACATTTAAGAAAAATGAGATTTTCCTCTTAAAACACAATTAAAATAATGAAGTCCTAAGTCTCTGTTTTAAATGGTCTTGGGATAATTAAAAAGAAATCTTAATTAAAACAATCACTTTAGGCTACACCTAACAAAAAGGCTTTTTGGTCCACATACACAAAAGTTAAAATTCAATACTGTGAGTTCAACATTAACACAAAACCTCTGTAAAGTTAACCAGTTTAAAGCAGTTCAATCTAAAGGGCAAACAGGGTATCTAAACACAACGAAGCCCAATGCTGTGAAATTTATTTGGACTCCAAATATGAGAAAGACCAGCGAACTTTCTGCTTCCAGTTTTTAAAAGGTCTTTTGTACTCTGAAACACAGATAAAGAAGGTTGCTGGTGAGAATTTGGAGTCTCACCTGAGAACTGTCCTTGACGCTGGAAGCAGCCAGGATTTCTCTGCCATGGAGACCTGGCATGATATTGGTAAGAGATGATTTTAAGCCATGGGGAGGAACAACCAGGCCCCATCAGTCAGAAGCAGCCAGGGCCACATAAACAGACTTAAGGGTAAGAATCTGTGGGAGAGAAAATTGCCACCTCTGAGAAGAACACCTATCCTGTTTATCAACAAGAAAAGCTACTTTAAAAGCTTCTCTCATTTAGAAAACTTCTTGTAAATGCTCACTTACCACAGGTACCAAAGAAAGCTACAGTGGGCAGTGATTTCTGCTGAAGGAGCTTGATTTTTTTCCCCAGTAATCACAGAAACGAAGGAAAGACCTCAACCTTTATACACACACACAGGTGAAAACATGTGCTAGAGAAGGGGGAAGGATATAGTTGAAAGCCCAGAACTAAAAAGCCGTTCTCTACTAGACCCTGGTCTGTAGTCCAAGCTGACTCTGAATCCCCTGTGTGGGAGGCTCACTGAGCAATTCCACACTCCGTTACACTCCACATGCAGTGGTTAAATATTACTCACTATTAAGTCACACTTAAAAACTGTTCACGTGATGGATTTTATGGCATGAATTTCTCTCCTATTTTGTTAATTGGGAGACAGGATATTGTGTCCAAATTGACCTCAAACCCTCTAGTGGGTACTGGCCTTGAACTCCTGGTTCTCCTGTCTCCATAGCATGTACAATTATGCCCAACTTATGCAGTTTTTTATTTTATTTTTTTTTAATGGCTTTTCGAGTCAGGGTTTCTCTGTGTAGCCCTGGCTGTCCTGGACCTCACTCTGTAGACCAGGCTGGCCTCAAACTCAGAAATCTGCCTGTCTCTCCCCTCCGAGTGCTGGGATTAAAGGCATGCGCCACCACGCCTGGCTTATGCAGTTTTTTTAAAACAAGATTCATTTTAACTCCTCCCTGCAATCCCAATATTTAGGAGGCTAAGGCCAGGAAATTGAAAAGAATTGAAGCCTCAACTTTATAGTGAGATCCTGTCTCCAAAAGTAGTTTTTGGTTGTTTATTTTAGAGCCAGGCCTATAATCCTAGCTACTTAAGACACCGAGGTAGGTGAAATACGAGGTCAAGACCTGCCCAGGCAACTTAGTAAGACCCAAAATCAGGAGTATTAATAAATAAATAAAATGCAAAAGACTGGGAATATAACTAATGGCTAGAGGTTCTAGGTTCAATCTCCAGTACGCCCCAACTCCTCAACAAAAAGAAAAAGGAGAATGGTAACATAAATAAACTCAAGGCGACAGGCATAGCACACCTTTGATCCCAGCACTGTGAAGGCAGAGGTGGAGGTGCTCAGATCTTGTGAGTTCAAGCCATAAGACAGCCAGGGCTACACAGAAAAACCCTGTCTCAAAAACAAAACAAAACAAACTCTGGGCTAGAGGACATGCTTACCATGGAACAAGGTCCTGGGTTGAACCTGAAGCACTTACACATGCAACATTTTTTAAAATTAACATGATGGAGCTGGAGAGATGGCTCAGAGGTTAAGAGCACACTGTCCATTCTTACATAGGTCCTGAGTTCAATTCCTAGCACATTATAGATGGTAACTCTATCTATAATGGAATCTAATGCCTACTTCTGTAAAATACCCTCTCTGTCATACAGGCATACATGCAAATAGATCACTCATATACACAAATAAATTAATCTTTTTTTTTTTTTTTTAAAGATATCGACTTTGAAGTTGGGGATGAAGAGAAGGCTCAGAGGTTCAGAGTGTGCTGTTCTCACAGAGAACCTAGTTCTGGCTCCCAGGCAGTATAAACCCTGTAAGTTCAACACTGTAGAGGACTTGGCCTCTGCTCTGCCTGCCCCTGCATGCACACACTCCTCCACAGACACACACCACACAGGGACGTTTATGCAAGAGCTAAACTATAGGCACAGCTCACTGGAAGAGTGCCTTAGGAGCTCATTTCCATAACAAGGTCCAGCCTTTTTAATTGTCAATGCCTAAACTGGTCACTAAGGATGTAAAAGGGTTCAAAAGAGCCAGGAGACAAGGGCTAAATTGAATCATCCATTTGGTTAAAGCAGGAAGAACAGGAGGTATAGTGGAAGCTGGGCGTGGGGCCCAGTGGATGGCCAGATTCAGTAGTATGCAAGTGGGAATATACCTTCAACTCACGTGGCATCCAGGAATCAAATGAAAGCAAACTACAACTATCTTAAGACAGCACAATTAATACTTGAACACACATCTGCAGACTGCTTACCCTGTAGGATAGGTGTGAGACTTCAATTACTGAGCAGTCTTTCTAAATTTCATAGCTATTCAATTAAGATTTTATATGCATTACCAAATCACAAAACACAAATAGTAATTCACTTAACTAGGTAGTCATAAGGCACATATCAATGTTCTAGAGCACATTTATGATAGTGGCCATATAAAATTACAATAACGCTAAAAAAATTCCTAATGCCTAGCCACAATATACAGCCACTCACACTGTGGCCACTGGTGTAAAACCTACTAGGCTGATAGTCAAATAACAGTAGGGCATGTAGAATTACATATAGTACAGTATGTTTAAAAAGGAGCAGCTTGTTGGCTTATGTAGTTACTATACTTCTCAGTATTAAGAACTTACTCCTACTTATGAATAAGAAAGGGTGAATTGGGGTGGAATAGGGGTGTAGCTTTTAGGTACAGCATTTGCTCAGCATGCACAAGTTAAAGGTTTACTTCCCTACCTGGAAAGGGAAAGAGAACAGCTGGAAGAGCCTTCAGGGAGAACTCCACAGGAGACAGGTACAATCAAAGCTGCCTCTGAAGACCTCTTGGGTGAAACTGGGGGTAGGCCTGGGCTAGAGAGTGCACAGGTGTCTATGCTGTTTGTTTCTAGGGAAGACGGTTTGAAAGGGGGATTTCTGTTTGTTTGTTTTGTCTGTTTGGTTTAGAGGCAGCGTTTCTTGTAATTTATGGGGCCTCAAACTTGCTATGAAGCAAAGAATGGCACTCTTGATCCTCCTGTATCTACCTCCCAAGCACTGGGAATAGAGCATGAATCATCACTCCTGTCTGGTTTTACAACAAAAAAAAGCTTTCTTTTCTTTTTTTCCTTTTTTTCTTTTTTTTTTTTTTTTCTTTTGCATTCCTTAAATCCCAGCACTCAGAAGGCAGAGACAGAAGATTTCTATAAGAGATCGCTGTAAGTTTAGGTTAGCCTAGTCTACATCAAGAGTTCCCAGCCACCCAGAGCTATATGGCATACCATGTTCAAAATAAAAGCCAAGAAAAAAAGAAGAGGAGGAAGGAGGAGGGAGGAGGAAGAAGGAAGAAGGAAGAAGGAGGGGAGGGGAGGAGAGGAGAGGGGAGGGGAGGGGAGGGGAGGGGTCTGGTCACAAACTCGTTTAAGCTCAGCCTAGGCTATAGAACCTATTCTAGCTAGCCTAGGCAACTGTGTAAGACTCTGTATTAAAATAATGCTTTGAACTGGGGTGGATGTTCACCTGCTTAGCATGTGAGGCCTTAGATTCAATTATTTTTTTAAAGATTTATTTATTTTATGTATTTGAGTACACTGTTGATGTCTTCAGACACACCAAAAGAGGGCATCAGATCCCTTTATGGTTGGTTGTGAGCCATGTGGTTGCTGGGAACTCAACTCAGGACCTCTTAACCAGTGTGCAGTCTTAACCACTGAGCCATCTCTCCAGCCCCTAGATTCAATTCTTAAAGAAATTATGTTTAGCCATTCAATGTGCAATTGATTTGTGTTCTAATCTGTGTCAAAAAGCCTGAAAAGTTTATAAAGTTTCAGTAAGCTAAGATTATTGAAGAAAAAAATTAAATCTAATTTATTTTTATTTTATGCTCACTCGTATTTTGCCTGCATGTATATCTGTATAAGGGTTTCAGAAGTGCTGAAACTGGAGTTTCAGACAGGTCTAAGCTCGCTTTGGGGCATTTTGCTCTTTTAGAAGTATGAACCTAATATAGGAAAGGTAGTGATTACTCAGAAGCTGCAGCCCTGGTAAGACTGAATCAAGTAAAAGAGCCAGTTAAACAGAACTCTCTGTGGGTGGGGAGGAATTCTTCTAGCAGGAAATTCCCTGGGCAAAGACAGTAGGTACCAGTTTTGTCTTATTGATTTATAAACAAGGTGTGTAGATCTGGCTATTTCTGGCATGAAAAATATGTTCCTGACAGTCAAGCTTTATGAATGTGTTCAGGAAAGATTGAAGGTTGAAGTATCTGTTTAAAACACTTAGTACCAGCCGGGCGTGGTGGTGCACGCCTTTAATCCCAGCACTCGGGAGGTAGAGGCAGGCGGATTTCTGAGTTCAAGGCCAGCCTGGTCTACAAAGTGAGTTCCAGGACAGCTAGGGCTACACAGAGAAACCCTGTCTTGAAAAACCAAAAAAACACTTGGTACATGGCTCTCGGTCACAGGGCTGTGACATTCTCTTTAATCATGAGGCTCTGACCTTCTGAGGTCACAGCCCTGTATCACAGGCTGTTGGCAGGGTCACTGGCTGTAGTTAATGGTCTTTGAGAGTATTTTTTTGTATGTGGAGGAAGAGGGGTGGGGCAGTTATTTGGGAGTGTTCTACGTCATTGGGCAATTAGGTCAGAAAGACCAGCAGCCACGAGAATTTTCTAAATTCAGTTCTTTGAAGCCAGATTACATTTAGAGGCTTTTAGTCTTTCCTATTACAATGGGAAAAAACAAACCAGGAAGCTTAGCTTTTAACTTGAAAACATAATCAAGTGTTCACTGCCTTTCTGCATGGTAAGTCATTGAGGAATGTAATGAAGCCCTTCGCCTTTGCAGATATCCCATGAGTTCCCTGCCTCCTAGGGGAGGGAGCAGCAGATTAAATATGGTCATGACCTTGCACTGGCCTCTTCACTCTCCTTTCTTCTCAGGGCAGGTCTCCATCCTGTCCTCAAATGGTAGTGCTACTCTGTCCCTTTGTATTGAGTTGGTGGGAGTTAGCGGAAGTACAGGTGGAGTTTGGAAAGGTAGAAGGCAGCTTTGGTTTCCAGGAAACCTACCTGGAAAAGCATGACTATTCATTGTTTCATGATGCCAGTATACTCTAAGCACGTGTTAGACAGTTATATGAGTGTCATATAATGCAAACCTAGGTGAGACATTTACATCTAAGTTTTATAGTATGGCTTATTTCTCTTTGACCACAAACTTACAGAGACTGAGTCTTATGAATAATATCAGCCATTGTATATACTAACATTTCTGTATTCAAATATATCTAAATATAGAAAAGTCAGAAGAGAAATATAGCATGAAAGATAAAAGATTGCTCCCCCCCCCCCAAAAAAAAAAGCCCAGCCACATGGGTTCTCAGCGTTAGCAGAGCTGTTTACCAGACTGGAAAGTGCTCTGGCTGAACCTGGGTAAGTGGTGAGCGTATGCAAAGCCCAGAGTCCTTGCTATGCATTACTGTTGTTTTCATAAGCACAGTTTAGGCTATACTACATTTGTTTATGGTTTTAGCATTTGAGATAGGGTTTCAGAGAACATTCCAAACTGTCCTTGAACTCCTGGTCCTCTTGTATTAGTCTTCCTAGAATTGGGATTATAGACATATACCATCCATCCAAGTTACACTTATATTTACTTATTTATTTTTTAGATTTCTTCAAGAGGCTGGACTTAGTGGCCCATGGCTTTAATTCTAGTAGTACTCAAGAGGCAAAGGCAGGCAGATCTCTGAGTTCCAGAACAGCTAGAGCTATATGTACAGTCAGACTGTCTCAATAAATTTTTTTTTCTTTCAGGGTCTGACATCTGTCTGGTAAAGTGCTGTTGCGCACAACTGTAACCTGAGTGTGCTTCCCAGAGTCCACACATAGGTGGGTCGAGAAAACAGACTTTAACAAAGCTGCTCTCTGACCTCCATAAGTGTACCCATACATCTGTCTCACACACACTGATAATACTAATAAATCTTCAAAAATGTTCTTGAAGGGCCTGAAGAGATGGCTTAGTGGTTAAAAGCAATGGCTGCTCTTCCAGAGGACCTGGAATCTTGGGGACTCTTTGGGAGCTTTGTTTGCAAAGCTATGTCACTAAGGCTGGTATGGAAGTGCTACCAGGCCAACTTCAAACAGGAGAACAGGGATACCTGCCACATCTGGCTTCAGGATCAGGCTAGCCGTAAAAAGCACCCAAATGCACGGCTTCTAGGAACTGCAGAGGCAAAGGTTCCCAGGTCAAGTCCTGAAGCTCTCAAATTGCTAGCTTTCCCCAGCAGAATATACTGTGCAGCTTATTAGGAGCCACATATAGAATAGAAGTCTATGTTCAGTGTTTAATATAGGATCCTCTACACCAAGCAAGCTCACTGCTATGGCTTCAATCTAAAACATCCCCCAAAAGGCTCATGTGTCAGAGGTCTGGCTGCCAGCTGATGGCCATGGTGAAGTGATCTGACCAAAATTAACCTACTGATGAATTCATAATTTGATGGTATGACAGGGGGGCAGTACAGATAAGGAGGTGGGGCTTGTTTAGTGTACGTTGCATGGATGGATCTTGTTCCTGGTCTCCCCTACTTATTATAGCTGATGCTGGTCATGGCACCAGAAATAACCAACTCTAAACTCCACAAGCATCTAAGACAGCACTTCAAATAGGCTCAGAGCACAAGCACTGTACTCATGGCTCCCTCACGCCCTGCCTGTGCGACATGTGCACAAACATAACCCTCAGAATGGTTAGCGAGAGGGACAGCCAATATGAAATCATTTCTAAAAAATACAAGCTAGACGAACATTTTAAATCCTCTCTGCCCTTCATAAGACAAACAGAAGTCCCTACCCAACAGAACTGCAGGCAAGAGCAGACAAGGCTAAGTGACCACCAGGGATTCCAACACTCCATTCAGCTGAGTGGCAGGGGGCCCAAGTATAATAAGCAACACCAATTTCTCTGGCCAAGACTTGTTTTTATATATCCAGTCTGTTCTCAAAACCTTATTTTCTAAGTAAATACAAAATAACAGCAGCTACAACAATAATCAGCAGCATGAATGGAGATTACTTGGGCAAATGACAAATTATCATTGAATAAAGTAAGTATCACAGAACACCTACTGCTTGCTTCAACAATATTACTCATTTCATTTTTCCATAGTACCGGAAAGAAGGGAGGAACGGAGGAACGGAGGGAGGGAGGGAGGAAGGGAGGGAGGGAGGACACACAGGCAACACACACACACTAAGAATTATAAGCTGGGGGGCTGGCGGGATGGCTCAGCAGATAAGAGCATTGACTGCTCTTCCAAAGGTCCTGAGTTCAAATCCCAGCAACCACATGGTGGCTCACAACCACCCATAATGAAATCTGATGTCCTCTTCTGGTGTGTCTGAAGACAACTACAGTGTACTTATGTATAATAATAAACACATCTTTTTTTTTTTTTTTGAGACAGGGTTTCTCTGTGTAGCCCTGGCTGTCCTGGGACTCACTCTGTAGACCAGGCTGGCCTCGAACTCAGAAGTTCGCCTGCCTCTGCCTCCCAAAAGTGCTGGGATTAAAGGCGTGTGCCAATAAATCTTTAAAAAAAAAAAATTAGTGGCACACGCCTTTAAGCCCAGCGCTCAGAAGGTAGAGACATGCATGTGAATCTTTTGTGAGTTCGAGGCCAGCCTGATCTATAGTGAGTTCCAGGACAGCCAGGGCCACACAAGAGAGACCCTGTCTCAAAAATCCAAAACACACACACATACACACACCAAATGTTTGCTCTTCCTTAGAGGATTAAAGCATAGACCCAAAGTTTCAGTCCAGTTTAAAATGAGGCCAAAGGTCTGAGACTGAGGACTGCCTTTTACCTCCACTTCATCTCCTGAAGCCCTACTGCTGTCTTCCATCTCTTCACCACCAGCCTTGTCAGCAAGTCCATGCTTCTTTCACCCACCTGGTTTTTGTTTTTTTGTTGTTTGGGGTTTGGTCTGCCTGGCTGGTTGTGTTTTGAGGTAGGGTCTCTACACCGACCTGGGTGTCCTGGAATTCTCACGACTGTTGGGATTCAGACCCAGGACAAAGGGCTGAGGGGCCTGCTTTCCATACCAAGTCAGACCTCCAGGCCTGCAGGTTCTCCCAGCATCCTTCAGCCCCTAGTGTCAGCAGTTCACTAGAAGCTGGCACACCCCACCCTCTGCCCTGAACTTTCCAGCTAAGGAGGACCTCCCTCCCTACCCCAGAGACTCTTCCCTATAGAATCCAGACACTCATCTCCCCATCCTTGCCTCTCTCCCTGTGTGTACACGTTCTCTCTCTACTCCTCCCCTATACCTCCCTCCCCTATGGCAACTTCCCTGATAGAGTGGCTTCCCAATAAACCTGCCTTTATAAACTCTAATTTGCTTGAACTGGCTCATTTCATCAGTGGAGAATAACTTATCAACTATGTAGACCACAATGACCTCAAAACTCACAGAGATATGCTTGTTTCTCCTCCCAAGTGCTGGGATTAAAGGCATGTGTTCTGGATCTATTTTTTTCTTTCTAAAGATTTATTTATTTTATGTATATGAATACACTGTAGCTGTCTTCAGACACACCAGAAGAGGGTATCAGATCCCATTACAGATGGTTGTGAGCCACCATGTGGTTGCTGGGAATTGAACTCAGGACCTTCTCTGGAAGAGCAGACAGTGCTCTTGACCACTGAGCCATCCATATCTCTAGCTCCTGGATCTGTTTTTTTAAGTCAGGTCTTACTACATAGCCTAAACTGGCCCTGAACTCAAGCTCTTCCTGCCTCAGCCTCCAGTGCTGGGATTACTGGGGTATGCTACCATCCCAGACAATATCCAGATGTATGGCTGGCTCCTCATCCCTCTGCCCTGCATTCTACCTGTGCACAAACAAGACCTGCACATTTCTGCCCAACTCCGAGCGTACTGAAACCATGGGTTCTCTACACACATTCAGGACTACCCATCCTCTTTCTCTTGAAAGATTCTTCTTCCTCCGCCCTTTATTGGTGCATCCTAGTTCACTGCATAATGAACATTCTCAGGGGTGTTCCTACAACACAATTATGCTCCACTTCACCTGGAGCGCTCACTCCTACAACACCTGCCCTTCAACACAACAGTATGAAGTAGTTGCTCAAGAAATATTTGGTTGGGCTGGTGAGATGGCTCAGCAGTTAAGAGCACTGACTGCTCTTCCAAAGGTCCTGAGTTCAAATCCCAGCAACCACATGGTGGCTCACAACCATCTGCAATGAGATCTGACGCCCTCTTCTGGAGTGTCTGAAGACAGCTACAGTGTACACTTACATATAATAATAAATAAATCTTTTAAAAAAAAAAAAAAAGAAAGAAAGAAATATTTGGTTGATGGATGAATATACACTGAAATTTTTCTTCATATGGTTCCATACCAAAATTTACCGTCCTTGTTTCTCCAGTATGAAAAGGATAGACATTTCCAGTGTTGGAGATCAGTGCTCATCTTAGGAAGACAGTCACCAAGGAAATGAGTGTTTCTGGTGGCCTCAGGAAGTGCATGAATCAGAAAAGAAATTGCATTCATCTTTCTGGAAACACTCAACTAATGGACAGTATATTCTGTTCCATAAAACTGGTTGATTCTTTTTGGGTTGGGGGTGCAGAAGTATCTTGGGCTAGACAAATGGTCTACCGCTGTGTAAGCATGGCTAAGTTCTTACTTCAACAAAGTACAAAAGTTATACGAAAGCAAGATCAAGGACTCTAAACCCCCTGCCACACAGTGGAGCCACCTAGGCAGAGACTATACAAAGTGATCCCTGGATCACACGCCAAAGATTCTGATGTCTCTGACTACGGGGTCACAGTTCTCAACCAGTTTTTTTTTTTTTTTTTTTCGAAACAAGGTTTCTCTGTATAGCCCCGGCTGTCCTGGAACTCACTCTGTAGACCAGGCTGGCCTTGAATTCACTCAGAAATCCGCCTGCCTCTGCCTCCTGAGTGCTGGGACTAAAGGTGTGCACCACCACGCCTGGCTTCAACCAGCTATTATTATAAAACCCTTCTTTAAAGACATAGGAGCTTTGAAATAAAAAGTAGACAGTACAATGAGGGACCCAGGACACACAGTGAGTGAGTACTGAGAAATCCAAAATGAACTAGCTAAAGAAACAGGAAGAAGGCAAGCATGGCAAACACTGTATGGCAGCATTCATTCAGGAGGCTGAAACACAAGAACCCAAGTCTGAGGCCAACCCCAATCTTACAAAGACCAGCCGGTTTTTTGGGTTTTTTTTTTAAGTTTTTTTTTTTTTTAATTTACGTGTTTGTGTGTCAGCAGAAGCCAAAAGAAGTCACTGGATCCTCCTGTAGTGTACACTGGATCCTCCTGTAGTGTATTTATAAGCTGCCTAACACGGTGCGGGTAACTGAACTCAGATCTGCTAGAAGAACAGCAAATGCTTTTTTTTTTTTTTTTTAGGTTTTTCGAGACAGGGTTTCTCTGTGTAGCCTTGGCTGTCCTAGAACTCACTCTGTAGACCAGGCTGGCCTTGAACTCAGAAATCCGCCTGCCTCTACCTCCCAAGTTCTGGGATTAAAGGCGTGCGCCACCACGCCCAGCAGCAAATGCTTTTATTTAACCTCTGAGCCATCTCTCTAACTCAGAGGTTCTCAACTTGTGGGTTAATGACCCTTTTGAAGGTCAAAGAACCCTTTCACAGGGGTCACACATCAGATATCCACATTACAATTCATAACAGTAGCAAAATTGCAGTGATAAAGTAGCAACAAAACAATGTTATGAGTGGGGTCACCAGAACATTAACTGGATTAAAGAATCACATTAGGATCTAGTCTCAAAGAACAGCTTCACAAAAACAAAAACAAGCTAGGGGCAGTGATACACACCATTAATCCCAACACTCAGAAGACCAAAGCAGGTAGATCTCTTTGAGTTAAGAGGCCAGCCTGATATAGGACAGCCAAAGTTACTGGTAAGTTAAGACCTGCCTCAAAGAACATATAAACAAACATAAACTGGACTACACTGTGAGACAAACATTACTGTTCCTCAGACTGCAGAAGAGGTGACATACACCATAATCCCATCATTTTAAAAGCAAAGGCACTGCAAGACCCAGGCCCACGGGGCTAGAGTGTATGATAGTTTGAATGAGAATGGCTCCCATATGCTCATATATTTGAGTGACTGGTCCCCAGTTGGTAGAACTGTTTGAGGAAGGATTGGAAGCATAGCCTTGCTGGAAGTGGGGTGCTTTGAGATGTCAAATGCTCACACAACTCCCAATCTTGCTCTCTGCTTCTACTTGTGGATCAGATGTGGGTTCTCAGCTACTGCTCTAGTGCCATGCCTGCCTGCTCAATGCTCTGCTCCCCAACACGATGGTCACAGATTCACTCTCTGAAACTGTAAGCAATCCCTGAACTAAATGCTTTCTTTTATAAATTGCTTCGTTCATGGTGTCTCTTCATAACAATAGAAAAGTAACTAAGACAGAGTGAGACCATCTCTCAAAAAAAAAAAAAAAAAAAAGGAAGAAAAGACATTCACAAGTAAAGATTTAGACAGAAGTGCTCCTATTACCCCTCTGACCCCAGTCCTTCCTTAGGGTAGCAGCCACAGTCCCTTGTTCCACTAAGATTTTGTAGCATGAACTCAAAATACCTAAAGTGGCTGGGTGACCCAGCTTTCTCATTAGTCATTCTAAGCATCACATGGCCACTGTCAGCACAGACTGAGTGACAGATAAGCCTGGTGCCTGTGCAGACTAAGTGCTCCACTGCTTCTTCCAAAGACTGGCTCTTCTGCACTCAACAGCCGCAGTGAGGAATATGAATATGACATATGGCTAGCATGAGACCCAAGATCCCCCTAGCATCCCTGCTGAACAGCTATCGTATCATATATAACATTAAGAACTGAGATCCACACTAAGAGGCAGAACTGACTTGAAGCCCAGCTCTCCAAGTACACTTGCTAGAGCCAACCACTGATAGTACACCACATGGGCCCAGCAGCTCACAACTGCTATTGTGGATCAAGTCTGTTGGCTTAACTGTTTGACACAACCTAGAGTCTTCTAGGATTGTCTACACTGGGGTTGGTCTTTGAACTTGATGTAGGGGATTATCTGAATTATGTTAACTGTAGGAAGAACCAGCCCTCTCCCTGAAAGGCAGCATCTTCTAGACAAAGGGTCTTGACATGAGTGAAAGTGGACGAGTTAGGCTGAGCACAAGCAAGTGAACACACATGCACCGTTCATGCATGTACCGCTCTTTCCTTGCCCTAGATTGTGGCTGTGATGTGGCCAGCTGTCCTGAGCTCCTGCCTTGATTTCCTTGCAATGAGGGGATATGAATTAACTGTACACCAAATAAGCTTTTCCTCCCTTAAGGTGCTTAAGGAAATAGAATGGAAACTGAAAGTCCAAACACTTGCTCAGCGTAAGATCCCACATAACTAAACAGAGGCAGAACCAGCCATCTGTTCAATTCTTTGTGTGCTGACTGCTCCCAGAGCAGCTCCAGGCTTCCAATGACACCTGCACACAGACAGGCTGCTTTTCCTCACTGGCCCTTTCCCTCCTCTGTCTAAAGTCTACAGCTGAATCCACCTCAGGCCTTCCTACTCATCACCCCTCCAAGAGTCCTAACTCAGACAGCCCTGTCCACATGCTGCTTACATACCCCAAAGGCATCAGCATCTGTTGAGCAGGTTTTATTTTCTAACCTGTTCTCTTACCCGTGTAGATCCCAGCCTCCCAAATACTGCTTCCTCACAAAACCTGCCCAAGACATCCCCCATGATCTAACTCCTTTCTTTTTCTATGAAATTATCACAGTAGTCACCTCAGTGGCCAGATTATATCTGTTCTGAAAGTCTAATGGTGGGTGACACAGTGAAGGTACAGTGACACATGATACTGGACCTACCCAGAAGAACCGTAAAGACCATCTGCTCCACCGCTTCAAGAGACATTATACCACCTCCTCTAGTTCCCAACAACAGCACAGCTTCGTGGAGCTGGGCTTCAGATATTCCACAGCCCAGAGCAAGATCCCTCACTTCAACACTCAGATCAATCTTTAGAAATTAGCTCACTGATTCTGATAATTCCCCATCACTAAAGCAAAAATAAATTATTTTTTAAAGCAGATAAAGCCTGCTTTTATTTGCTTCTAAAGTGCATCTTGGGCTTAGAAGACATGTAACCAAAGAAAAGTGGTTAGTGTGCACATGCCTTGGGTTCAATCCCCAGAACTCAAAATAAGTAAGTAAATACTACCTGGACCAACAGGCAAAGGTACTTGCCAAACCTGACAACTGCCTTTAATCCCAGCACTGGGGGCAGCCTGTGCAAAATCCCTTACTGAACTAATTAAATTGTCAGCACTTGTCCACTATAGTTCTGGACCCTAGGAACCAACCCCCAGACAGCCCTATTAAAAGCACATACCCAGCAGGCCCCTAAACCCTCCAAATTTATGAAAAACAGTTGGGGTATTTTACCCACATTTTCCTCTGGAACCACTACCAACACTGTTAGCGTTCAGGCAATTCCAGTAGGCTCCTCTCAGGGACCTAGCAACTGCTCATGCCATCCCTCCAGCCATACTTGGTGGTCCACTAGGCGTGCATAAAAAGATTGCCCACTACCCAGGCCCTCTCTCTTTTGCCTCATGGTCCTGGTCAGCTCACTTGTTCACTCCCTCTCTCCCTCCCACTCTTTCCCTCCCTCCATGTCCTCCTCTGTCCCCTCTTGGCTCTGCTCCCATTTGTCTGCCTGTCTACATGTCTATATCTATCTCTACCCCTTCTCCAGGTCCTCACTCCCCTCCCTTCTCCCAAATAAACCTCCTTATACCAGAGCTGTTGCATGGCATAATTTCTTGAGGGAATACCTTGGCATGGGCCCGCCAGGCACCCCTTACCATGTTATATTTTATAACAAACACAACTTACCCCCCACACACACACACACAAAGAATTTTGTTTGTTTCAAAAGTGTCCTGGGTTACAATGGAAGAAATGTCATGCTGGGGCCTGAAATGACTACACTGAGCTATATTTGCTTTAGATTAAGAATAGCTGCATCTTCCCTTTCCAGGAAGGAGCCTTGCCCACCCAGGCAAACCCCCAGCCAAGCCATTACATCACCAAGCTGAAAGGCCCAGAATTCCAGGGAAGATCAAGTCCACCAGCAAGCAGCCTGCGCCAGCGTCAGATCCCTGCTATTGAGCCCCATCAGCCTCACAAGAACTGCAAGGCCGGCTGGCTGCTCTGCCCCCTCTGACTTTTTCATGGCTAGCCTGGAACGTACTTTGTATATAGACCAGGCTGGTGTCAAATTCATAGTAATCCTCCAGCTTCTACCCCTCAAGTGTTGGAAATACAGGCATGTGCCACTACTTTTTACTTGAAAAATATTTTTGAGACAAGATCTCATGTAGCTCAGGTTAGCCTTAAACCTGCTACAAAGTAGAAAGTGACTTGAGCTACCTATCACTGCCCTAGCGCCAGCTGTTACAGGCATGGGCCGTCACACACTGGCTTTATTCAGGGCTAGCGATTCACAGGGCGCTGCACTGGGCTTTGTCTGTCTTGTTTGTTTTTTAGGACAGAGTCTCATAGCCTACACTGCCTCTAGGTGAACTACAATAGGTAAGGCCGGCCTTCAATTTCTTTTTCTTTTCTTTTTTTTTTTTTTTTTTTTTTTTTTTTTTTGGTTTTTTTGAGGCAGGGTTTCTCTGTATAGCCCTGGCTGTCCTGGAACTCACTCTGTAGACCAGGCTGGCCTCGAACTCAGGAATCCGCCTACCTCTGCCTCCCGAGTGCTGGGATTAAAGGCATGCGCCACCACGCCCGGCTTGTCCTTCAATTTCTAAATCCTCCTGCTTCAATTTCCCACACACACTTGGACTACAGGTTTCCACCACCACACTTGTGTCCTCTTGACTTAATGGAAAATAAAAGAAATTTATACACACAAAACAAATTCCAACAACTGTAAGCAAAAGTCAAAAAAAAAAAAAAAAGAAAAAACTGGACGTGGTAGTGCACGCCTTTAATCCCAGCACCTGGGAGGCAGAGGCAGGTGGATTTCTGAGTTCGAGGCCAGCCTGGTCTACAAAGTGAGTTCCAGGACAGCCAGGGCTACATAGAGAAACCCTGTCTCGAAGAACCAAAAAAAAAAAAAAGTCAGAAAAAAAAGTGGAAAAAGAAAAAGAAAAAGAAAAGGGAAGGGAAGGGAAGGAAAGGGAAGGGAAGATGAGGGGAGGGGAAGGGGAGGGGAGAGGAGGGAACGAACCTGGCCTAGGAATGACTATGCAGGTAAAGGTACTTGCCACCAAACCAGATAACCTGAGTTGGACCCCTGAAGCCCACAGTGTAGAAGGAGGGAACCAACTCCATGGGTTATCGCACATGTGTATACACACAAAAAATTTTTAAGAAGCTTATAAAGATAAAACACAGGTCCCCTTTCTAGGCCCTCAGGTAAGGGGTAGGTTTCTTCAGCTCGTCTCCCCATGTAACAAGTACATCTCTTTTGCTGCACCATTATTTTTTGTAAGAAGGACCCAGGCTGGCCTCGGATGCCCAGCAATCCTTTTGCCTGGACTTCCCATGTACTGGGATTACAAACCAAATCCAGCTCTTCTTTCCTTCGATTGTTTGGTTGGCTGGTTAGTTTGGGTTTTTTGTTTGTTTGTTTGTTTGTTTTCTGGAAAGAGTCTCACTATGTAGATCAGGCTGGCCTTAAACTCCCAGGGATCTGCCTGCCTGAGTGCTAGTATTAAAGGCATCCAGCACCTCGCCTGATTTCTTCTATCATTCTCAAAGCTCAGTCACATGTTTCATAACTATTCCTCTGCATGTGTGTGTGCACTGTTCTCAAGTGGCCTCTCGTACACATTCCTGCACTCTACAGACACATCTGAAGAGAAAAGTCCTAGATGTGGAACTGACAGACTTTAACAAAATGGCTTTCAATTCATACCCAACCTAAGGATTTAAGTTATTTTCCTCTTACTTTTACTGGTATTGAGTTACTGTCAAACACTTCATTAATAATTTGAACAGGAAAAGAAGAGAAAATGGAGCAGGGTTGACCAGCGTGAGACAGAACTTAACCTCCATTGCTTGACTGGTCATGAAGATAGGGGAGGGTGAGTTTCCAAACAACTAATGAATCAAAACATGCCACTGCTTTTCTAGCCAAGCTTGACTACCTCAGAGGAAAATTCCTACAGAAAACACATGGGCTGAGTAATTACTCCAATGTTATTATTAACATTGCTGTGGCGCTCTCTGCCTCTGTGGTTGACCCTCCACTCAGCCCTAGGAACTGAGACACCCCGCAGCCCAAACCCCAGAACAACTCCAAGTTCAGAGCAGCAGGAACAGGTACAGGAGAGAAAAGCCAGCGACTGCTTCTGAGCTCACACACCTACTCTTCACACTGTAAGCTTACTGCTCCAAAAGCCAGTCACCTTTACTAAAGCCTGTTTCCAAACCTCTAAGTTTGTTGTGTGTTATCCTCCAAATGACAGGCATGCTCTGGAAGAATGTGAGAAGCCAGCTTTCCCAGAGAACCAGGATCTTGGGAGACTAGGGAGAGACCTTCTGCCTTGGGCCAGTGCACAGAAGTATCTGCGAGCCTATACTAGTCTACTTCCACTCCTGGGCTTTCTTTATCAGCATAATTTAAAAATTATCAGCATAATTTTTGCCAAGAACAATTGTTTCTGATACTCCCACCATAAAAACACATAAAATGTCAAAGACAAAGGTTTATGCATGTTACCTATAAATTATGTTTCATTTCAAGATAGTGGCATCTGGGGCTAGAGAGATGGCTCAATAGTTAAGAGCACTGACTGATCTTTCAGAGGACACAGGTTTAAGTTCCAGCACCCATGTGGTAGCTTACAACTGTAACTCCAAGATCTGACACCCTAACATAGACATACATGCAGACAAAACACCAAGGCACATAATAATGATGAATAAAATAAATAAAAATAGTGGCATCAATAAAAATCAACTACTAGCCAGGCGTGGTGGCGCACGCCTTTAATCCCAGCACTCGGGAGGCAGAGGCAGGCGGATTTCTGAGTTCAAGGCCAGCCTGGTCTACAAAGTGAGTTCCAGGACAGCCAGGGCTANACNGAGAAACCCTGTCTCGAAAAACCAAAAAAAAAAAAAAAAAAAAAAAAAATCAACTACTACTGGGTTACACAGATTTGGTGAAGCTTCATTTATGAGTAGGTTCTCACAGCCTATAGAATGAAGTAACAACTTCCAGCCTAGTATAAGTAGAGGTTGGGGAGCTGTTGTCTAAAGCTTCCCACCTGAGATAAAGGCAAGTTCTCCCCTCTCACGATTCAATCAATGAGCCAGAGAATACCAGCACCCGACGCCTGCTTTGCCACCTCTAGTAACCAACTTTGTGTGGTTCTGAGCTAATCAAGTAACTGTTTCAATACAGAAGACTGACCACTTGGCTTACCCTGCCTGCTGCTAGCCCTTTAGCCCTTTCTCCAGCACAACCCACACCTCCCTGACTGAAATTCTTTACATTCTTCTCCCTGAAAGACAGCCCTCGGAAAACTTGGATTAAACTCAAGAAAACAAAAACTAAGTGCTGGAAATTTAGCTAGGCGGTAAAGAACTCCATCAAGGCCTGGAGTGGGTAGGTAGTCTAGCTCCACTAAATTAGGGAGACCTAGTCAAGTCTGTAGCTCAGAGGTAGAACATGTGCTTAGCATATACATAAATCTATGGGATCAATCCACCATATCGCCAATAAAAAAAAAAAAGAAGCCAGATATGGTGACACATTAACAAATCCTAGCACTTGAGAGGCAGTGAACAGCAGCTGATCTCTGAGTTCAAGACTAGCCTATTCTACAGAGCAAGTTCTTAGCCAACAAGGGCTACAGAGTAAGAACCCATCTCAAAACAGTAACAAATAGCAACTTAGGCTTGTACTATGATATACATGAAATCTTAATTACCTGATGTCAAAATGATATAGGGAGCTAACAAGATGACAGTATACATAGACAAACATACAAATAAATAAAAGTAATAATTTTTAATAATTTAAGTATAAAATAAATGAAAATTTAAATGTGCAAATTAACTGTAAAGACTGCATAGATACATGTTAGGTAACCAGCCTGTAAGGTAAGTATATACAGAAGTCCAGACCAGCAAATAAAGCCATGCCCACCATCCCAGAGACTGCCCACCACCCCGCAGAGACTATCATCCTATAGAGACTGACCACCATCCCATAGAGACTGACCACCATCCCA
>NC_034599.1:101721086-101725028 GCF_900095145.1 Mus pahari
CCACCATCCCAGAGAGACTGACCACCATCCCAGAGAGACTGACCACCATCCCAGAGAGACTGACCACCATCCCAGAGAGACTGACCACCATCCCATAGAGACTGACCACCATCCCAGAGACTGACCACCATCCCAGAGAGACTGACCACCATCCCAGAGACTGACCACCATCCCAGAGAGACTGACTACCATCCCGCAGAACTGACTACCATCCCAGAGACCACCTAGTTGAGGGGTAGCTATAAATAGAGATTGAATTCTGGCTGTTCTCACTTTTCCACTTCCTTATAGGTAAAACTATCCCCTACATGAGGAAACAGGAAAACCCTCTAAAAAGCCCTGAAACTCAGAAAAGGCTTGTAATAATAATAAGAGGCTTTTTTTTTTCTTTTTTCGAGACAGGGTTTCTCTGTATAGCCCTGGCTGTCCTGGAGCTCTCTCTGTAGACCAGGCTGGCCTCGAACTCAGAAATCCACCTGCCTCTGCCTCCCAAGTGCTGGGATTAAAGGCGTGTGCCACAACGCCCGGCCAATAAGAGGCTTTAACATTTCAAACATAAGTAATAGTCTCTCATTTCACTGATAGAGAAGTGTAGGCTTCCGTGGTCCCATGTAGTAAGCTACTGAGTACTAAAAAGCTATATCCTAACCCTCAAACTTAAACCAATCAGAACACTACTTAAACAAAATGAAGAAGAAAGAAACGGAGAAGAGATAAGACTGGGAGTAGAAAAGGACAACCAGAGAAACTGCAAGTTAAGGGAAAAGAACAATATAAAGAAAGGGGTAGGGGCTAAGAAAAGAATGGTGTGGATATGAACCCAATCCTGAGAATCCACCACAAAAGGCATCCAGAACTGTCCTCTTTCAATGCTTGTCGCACCCATGCTAGGTATGACTAAACTGCTGACTGGTCTGACCAAGCCAGCCTCCACTCTGTCTCATATCCTTGCACGGAAGTAGTGTCTTGGACATCTGTCAGGAACAAAAAAAAAAAAAAAAAAGAGGCCAGCGACCCAGGAGAAGACACAGCTGTGCTCCCGTCCCACCTCACCAAAGGAGCCAAGCCTGAAGCCCAAGGCTCAGGACCCAGCAGCCGGCTCACAGAAGTAAGGAACAAGACCTACTCTGAGGTGCAATCTCCTAAACCCAGCCTGCAACCCTTCATTCTCAAGTTCTTCAGCAAGTCAAAGAGGAGAGCAGGGCTGGAGAGATGGCTCAGCGGGTAAGAGCACCCGACTGCTCTTCCGAAGGTCCTGAGTTCAATCCCAGCAACCACATGGTGGCTCAAAAAACCATCTGTAACAAGACCTGACGCCCTCTTCTGGAGTGTCTGAAGACAGCTATGTGTCTAATTACACATAATAAATAAATAAATAAAGCTTTAAAAAAAATAAATAAATAAAATAAAGAGGAGAAAAACTATAGAGGGAAGAGCAGAGGAGAAAACTACACGTTAGAGAGACCCTAGAAACATAACCAAGGTTAAAACTATAGTGCCCAATAATGCACCCTGTAGCCAGGTGTGGTGAGGTACACGGTTTTTTTGTTGTTGTTGTTGTTGTTTTTTGGTTTGTTTTTTTATTTGTTTGTTTGTTTTTGGGGGTTTTCAAGACAGTTTCATTGTATAGCCCTGGCTGTCCTTGAACTCAGAAATCCGCCTGCCTCCGCCTCCCAAGAGCTGGGATTAAAGAGGTGCACCACCACTGCGTGGCGATGCACACCTTTAATCTGAGCACACAAGAAGCAGAGACAGGTGGCTCTCTGTGGGCTCCAGGACAGTCTGTCTACCTACACCTATAGACAGGGCCTATAATCCCAACTCAGAGGTGCAGAACGGAGGATCACAAATTTAAGATTAGCCTTTGTTCCAGAGACCCTGCGTCCAGAGGACACCTAGGCTAGAGAGACAGCTCAGTGGTAAGGAGCATGTGCTGCTCTTGCAGATCGCCGGGATTCAACTCCCAGCATCCACATGACGGCTCATAACTGTCCTTAACTCCAGGTCCAAGACATCGGACATTCTCATCTGACCTCTGTGGGCACCAAGCAACAGCTACATGTATAATGTATAGAAATAAAACACTCTAAAAAATGTAAAAAAAAAAAAAAAAAGAAACAAACAAACAAAAAAAAAATGTAAAAACAAAATCAACAGGGCCTGTAAGCTAGCTCAGTTAGTAGAGGTGCTTGCCGCCACAACTTCTTACTGACTTAAAATGGTTCTTGGAAAAAAAAAAAGAAAAAAAAAAAAAATGGTTCCTGGGACATGCCTGAGGGAAGAATGTCCCACAAGTTGTCTTCTAACTGCCACGGGATATGTGACACCCACACCTACATACAATAAGTAAATGAAAACACAAAGATGAAGTAAACTTAAAGCACAGCCCAGAAACAGTTTTTTAGTTTGCCAAGACAGCCAAGCCGGGAAGGGTGAGCAGAGACAACCAGGTGTGTGGAGAAACCATTGGAGACCCCAGAGGCCACCTGCTCAGGTCCCACTCTCCCAACAGGAAGATGATACTGCGACTAGGACCAACTGCCTGGATCCTTTATCCATGTCTTTTTCTTTAAAGATTTATTTATTTTGAGCTGGAGAGGTGGCGCAGTGGTTAAGAGCACTTGACTGCTCTTCTAGAGGTCCTGAGTTCAAATCCCAGCAACCACATGGTGGCTCACAACCATCTGTAATAAGATCTGATGCCCTCTTCTGCTGTGGTGTGTCTGAAGACAGTGACAGTGTACTTATATGTAATAAATAATCTTTTTTAAAAAAGATTTATTTATTTTATTTATATGTCTCAACCATGGGCCAGTCTAACTTCACTGCCTCATTTCCCATTCAAGAAACGGTTCTACCTACTGTGTCCTGACTCTACTAACTCACAGCTGGCAATGTCTCTGCACCCATCTGAGTCCCACTGCTAGCCCACCTACCCACAGTAGTCTCTAGTCACCATACCTCACTGTGCCCACAGAGACACTTCCAGCAATCTATGTCCTCCAAGTGTGTAGGGATTAAGGGCAAAGACATAAAGTTCTTCCATTCACTATGAGTTGTCTTCTCTCCCCTCCTTTTAGCAATGTTTGCATTTTCTAATCTGGCTCTCATCTCTTTCCAAGGCTTCTCAAATTATCCTCCACACCCATGCCTTCCTTTATCCAAATCATGAGCAAACCAAGAGGCTTCTGCAATCCACTCTGACCAGGCATTGGAGCACTACCACTACTGCCTGAGGGCCCCGTATCAGAAACAGGACAGACACATCATTATGTCCCAAAATGTGAATTTGGCTTTGAAAATAATCTAAACTACTGTTTCTCCACTCTCCACAGCCCTTTCCCTAAACTCTCACAGAACCTTCTAGGATGGGAGAAATACACATAGCATGGCTCAAGTCACTTTCAGAGGCATCTCATCACTAATCTAGCCTTCTGAAAAATATCAACTAAGGGAAACTGTCTTTCCTTCTCTTCTGTCTAAAGACAAGCCTTTGCTGACCAGACACACTGCATAGAGAAAACGCTGTAAATAAACCATATTCAGGAGCTGAGAACTGACACAGAGGTTAATAAATAGCATTTGCTGCTCTTGCAAACCACCCAGGTTCAATTCCCACCATCCACATGGCTACTTACAACCTCCTGGGGATCTGAAGCCCTCTTATCATCTTCCCTCAAATCAGACACTAACATGGCTTACATAGATAAAATAATAAATACTTGGGGGGGTAATCAGACACTAACATGGCTCACATAGATAAAATAATAAATACTTGGGGGGGTAATCAGACACTAACATGGCTCACATAGATAAAATAATAAATACTTGGGGGGGGAGGTAATCAGACACTAACATGGCTCACATAGATAAAATAATAAATACTTGGGGGGGGTAATCAGACACTAACATGGCTCACATAGATAAAATAATAAATACTTG
>NC_034599.1:101725307-101728177 GCF_900095145.1 Mus pahari
AAAATAAATTTTTCTTCTGTTGTTGTTGGGTTTTTTGTTTTGTTTTGTTTTATTTTGTTTTTTTGAGACCGAGTTTCTCTGTGTCTTAGAACTAGCTCTATAGACCAAGCTGGCATCCAATTCAGTGATCCACCTGCTTCCACCTCCCAACTGCTGGGATTAAAAACTTTTACAAATTATTCTTTGACCTCCAAACACTTATCGTGTGTACACAAGTACACACACACACACACACAAACGAGATGGAAATTCTTTAAATTTTTAAAAAATATTTGCAGCTGGGCACAGTAGCCCACACTAATAACCCCAACATGTGGGAAAGTAGGAAGACTGTGAGCTTAAGGTCTACAATAGAAACACTGTCTCCAAAAAAATAGCACAGGGAACTTAAGGAGGCTAAGGCAGGAACACTGGGGCTCAAGATCCGCCTGGGATACATCGCGAGACTGTTTCAAAACAGAAGAGTGTACACAACCACACATCCTAACCCACATCAGCATCCAGACTCCTGAAGCCTAGCTGGGGACATGGAGGTCCTGCCTCCTCTACCCTAGATCCAAGTCTGATATAAAGCTACCAAGATTAACTATCATTCTACAAAGCAAGGAGTCTGGGCTGCATCGGCTGCGGTAGACATGGACTTCCTTCACTCGGGGTTTCTACATTTGGGTTGGTGACAGGAATTCAACTAGGGACAATATCCATGCTAATTAGGCACATTCTCTGATCACCCCTAGCCACAGATTTCTTTTTAAAATCAGGTTGTTCTTGGGACCAAGCTGCCTTGTCCCTCCATCATTTCTGTTCCTGGCCCTCAGCCACGGTATCTCTCGGAGACAAATATATGGTGCATACTATGATGTCTAAGTAGACAGAGGCATCAACTTCCCGCCCCTCAGGAGCACTGCCTTCAGTCAGATCTATCACCCGCTACTGTGCTTTATAGACTCCATGGAGAGAAGAGGAGCATGCCAAAAGACAGGAAAAGAAACACTGTGGGCTTAGGGATGGTGTGCTAGCACATGCCTTTAATACCAGCACTCAGCAAACAGAGGTACACTGAGCCTTGTGAGTTCTAGGCAAGACTGATCTACAGAGTGAGTTCCAGGGCAGCCAGGGCAACACAGAGAAACCCTGTCTTTTTCTTTTTTCTTTCCTGCTTGTGGACGTTGTACATCGTGGTGCGCACTAGGCTCCGCACCACGATGTACAACGTCCACAAGCAGTACTGAGAAACCCTGTCTCGAAAAACCAAAAAAAAAAAAAGTTTTAAATAAAATATTACATTTAAAGAAAAAAAAGACTTCACCTGTTTGAATGTTTTACCTGCACGTATGCCTGGTACTAAGAAAGGTCAGAAAAGGGCTCTGGATCTCCTGGAACTGAGTTACAGATGGTGTAAACGACCATGTGGGTGCTGGGAATCAAACCAGATCCTCAGTAAACGCTAAGTGCTTTTGACCACTGAGCCATCTTTCCACTCTGCAGTTTTTATGAGATATCTCTCATAGTTTATACCAAAATAAAAAGGGGCAGATATCAAGTGCCAATGATCAGACCATGCCAGGCGCCATTTACACTGCTAGCTGGGCATCTGTGTCCTCTTGCAGCCTGAGATTACACTGTCTCAGTCTCACTAAGGAAAAGAAGGCAAAGGCCTCACCTGAGGTCACAACACGGAGGATCTCAGGGTCTATTTTGGAAGATCCCTTCCTCAAGCTCCAGTCTCTACTGCTGAGGGCAGTTATCACTGTCCAACATCATCATGCTTATGCCCAAAATCTTGCCTGTCTTGCTCAACAGCAGCAACCTAATCTTTGAAAAGTCATGACCAAATCACCATAGCACCACCAAGCCCTATGCAGAAGATCCTTAAAACCCTTCTTATAACAAGAACTGGCAAACTTAGCTAGAGTGGTACATATGTTTTAGTCCTCCATTTGACAAAAATGATATGGTGCTTTGAATTCTAAACAGAGAAAGAAACAACACAGTACTTAAACAGAGGATAAAACAGGTTGAGTTGGGCTAGAACAGCTGGAGGGTGCATCTCATTGCTTAAAACACTTGCCTAGCATTTTACAAAGAGAAGGAAAGAAGGGACAGGAATGGAGAGATGACAGAAGCAGAGGAGATATACAGGAAAGAGAAAAGAATGGAATCTTTTATTCAGAAGACTGAGAACAAAGTCCAGGACCATTCCAAAGTCTACAAACTCACCAGGTATCTGCCATCATAGAGAAAGCAGAGCCTTCTGCCTCCTGTGCCCTCTCTCCTCATGCTCATCTCCCCTCACGCACCCGATACAGCACAACAGGTCACACATCTAGGTCTCTATATGTACTCATCAATCCTGGAGACACACATGCATGTGCATGTGCGCGCACACACACACACCTGGGTGGGGGGGGGGGGAGAAAGAGGGAAAGACTCAAACTACATTTTCCCAGATACACCAGTGGCCTAGAGTCAGGAATAGAAGTGACAAAGGCAAGTTGATCTCAAGGAAAAAGCAACTATAACCAGAACAAACCTATTTTTAAAAAAACCTGGGGCTAAAGGTATAACTCAGTGGTAGGGTACATGCTTAAATTAACATGTATACAGTTCTGGGTTAAATCTCCAACATCAAAACAGAAAAAAAAAATGTTCAAACCCTCTTAACTACCAGCAGGACTGGAATTTAACATCTTCAGTAAGTCTGAACAGCAATAAAAATCAAAGTAGCCGGGCATGGTGGCACACACCTTTAATCCCAGCACTCAGGAGGCAGAGGCAGGCGAATCTCTGAGTTCGAGGCCAGCCTGGTCTACAGAGTGAGTTCCAGGACAGCCAGGGCTACACAGAGGAACCCTGTCTCGGAAAAAAAA
>NC_034599.1:101729629-101736633 GCF_900095145.1 Mus pahari
AGGGGGGGGGGGGGAGCGGGACCTGAAATGCTACTAGCAATTAGCTCAGGTAAACTAGCTGGTCACAGCAATGCCAACTACAAGGAAAATAACACTAAGGGCGGCTTTGAGAATCAGGTTACCAAGCCCTGTCAGTTCACGGATGCATGGAGAGCAGAGCAATCAGCTTCTGCTAAAGATTTTCTCCTGCTCCAAGGAGTTCCGTCATTCTCTCAGCCCTGCCCGTTGAGTAGTAATCTCATGCTGTGCCCAGCTTCCCAATCACATCTTCAGACTGCCATGCTCAAGAGTAGGGGTCTAGGGCTGGTGAGATGGCTCAGTGGTTAAGAGCGCCGACTGCTCTTCCAAAGGTCCTGAGTTCAAATTCCAGCAACCACATGGTGGCTCACAACCATCCGTAATGGGATCTGATGCCCTCTTCTGGAGTGTCTGAAGACAGCTACAGTGTACTTACATATAATAAATAAATAAGTAAATAAATAAATATTTAAAAAAAAAAAAAAAGAGAGTAGGGGTCTACACAGACTGGTACACTACTCAGTGTCCAAGTCTACATTTACTCTACTGGGAAAATATTGTGATCTTCTCCAGGTAAGCAGAAGCAACAGCTGGAAGCACAGACCCAGAACAGGAAAGGGTAAGACAGGAATCCTACTGTTATCTATTTGTGACTTTAATGGACTCTATTTTTAGATCTTTAATAAAGAGCCTCCCTTCTACTCTCCTACCAAATTTTCCCATTCTGGCAATTCAATCTTTCCAACACTGCTCAGAGATCTAAAAATGTGACACTTAACATTCAACTTTCTTTCTCCCTAAGCCCAGAATTTAACTTCAGACTGGACTCGCCTTTAACAAGGTTACCTGGGCTCATGACAGATTTGATACAAAGATCATCTGCCACCTCAAGCAAGAGAATATACACAGAACATTTATAGTGATGAAAATTTGTTTTACATAAATATTCAATAATAAATTAGTGTCCAAAAAGCCAGGCATGTTAGTACATGTCTTTTATCCCAGCACTCAAGAGTCAAAGGCAGGAAGATCTCTGTATTTAAGGCCAGCCTGGTCTACAGAGCAAGTTCCAGGACAGCCAGGGCTACACAGAGAAATCCTGTCCTGAAATACCCCTCCACCCAAAAACTCAGTATCAAAAAAAAAAAAAAAAAAAAATGTCCAAGGTTCTAATTAATATCTGATTTTTTAAATGCCACTTAAATTTGATGGTTTTTTATATTACTTTTCTTGGCAAAAATCTGTTGGAGGCCAGGTATGAAGAGGCACACCTTATAATTCTATAAAGATTTTGTTTATTTTAATAACTTGTATGGGGGGAGGGCTCTGTGCACATAAGTGCAGATGCCTTTCAAGGCTAAAGGTATTGGGATATGCTGGAACTAGAATTACTACTGGTTCAGAGTTACCTGATGTGGATGCTGGGAACCAAACTCCTATCTTCTAGAAATCAGCATAAACTCTCAGCTACCAAGTCATATCTCCAGCCCCTGCAATCCCTGAATTTGGAAGGCCAAACAGGCCAGTCTGGGATAGAGAGAGATTTGGACACTAGACTGGGGAACTTAACCAAGATCCTGTCTCAAAATTTAAAAGGGCTGGGGGTCCAGCCCAGTGGTAATGCAGTTGCCTAGCATGCTCAAGCCCCAAGTTCGATCCCCAGTAATACACATGCAAGCTAGCTTAACCCAGCTTTACAGAATAACGTGAGCTAATTAAGGAGGCATTTATGACAATCAATGAGGAGCTTCATTTGCACCATAGAGAATCTTAGAATCGTCTTGATTGTTATTTTACTTTAGGTGTTATGGATCTTTTGCCTGCATGTATGTCTGTGTACCACATGCATGCCTGGTGCCTACAGAGGCTAAAAGGACTCCAATCCTCTGGAACCGGAGTTGTGGATAGTTGTGAACAACTATGTGAGGGCTGGAAACCAAACTTGGATGCAATGATAAAGCAGCACATACTTGTAACTGCTGAGCATCTCTAGCATGATGTTACAGCACAGCTACAGGGATAAAAGACAACCACAACACCTGCAAAATCAAAGGAAGAATGTCTTCAAATCTCATTTTTTTGTTGTTGTTGTTGTTTTTTTGTGTTTTTTTTTTTTCGAGACAGGGTTTCTCTGTATAGCCCTGGCTGTCCTGGAACTCACTTTGTAGACCAGGCTGGCCTTGAACTCAGAAATCCGCCTGCCTCTGCCTCCCGAGTTCTGGGATTAAAGGCATGCGCCACCACGCCCGGCTCTCAAATCTCATTTTTATAAGGATTTATTTATTTACTATATGTGAGTACACTGTAGCTGTCTTCAGACACACCAGAAGAGGGCATCAGATCCCATTACAGATGGTTGTGAGTTACCATGTGGTTGCTGGGATTTGAACTCAAGACCTCTGGAACAACAGTCAGTGCTCTTAACCGCTGAGCCATCTCTCCAGCCTAAATCTCATTATCTTGAAATCCACACTATGTGTGCTAACCTAATCATATCTTTGTTGTTGGAAACAGGGCTTCTATGTAGACCCAGAAGTCCCAGAACTCACCCTGTAGACCAGGCTGCCCTTGAAGTCAGAGAGCCAGCTTGGGGGGGGGAGCACACATACCTTTAATCCCAGCACTTGTGAGGCAAACTCTGAGTTTGAGTCCTGCCTTATCTACAGAGCTAGTTCTAGGACACCCAGGGCTACACAGAGAAACATTATGTTGAAAATCAAAAAAAGGGGGCTGGTGAGATGGTTCAGCGGTTAACAGCACTGACTGCTCTTCCAAAGGTCCTGAATTCAAATCCCAGCAACCACATGTTGGCTCATCCATAATGAGATCTGACACCCTCTTCTGGTGTATCTGAAGACAAATACAGTGTACTTAGGGATAATAATAAATAAATTAAAAAAGAAAAGAAAAAAAATAATTTTTTTCAGGACCAATGTGATTGTTACTTTAATCCTAGAATTTGAAAGGTAGAAGCAGGCAGATCTGTGAATTTCAGGCCAGCATGGTCTATACAAAGTTCTAACCCACCCAGGGCAGCATAACAAACAAACACACTCCATTGTTTTGTTCCAAATTATAAATACCAATTAGTAAAACTTCTGTAAGGGGAATTTTTTCGTAGACACCCACCTTTAAGTACAAAGCAACTTCCATAGAAATGAAGAGCAAATACCAAAAGAGACAACCAAGCTGGGAACTGGCCACTGGCTACTGTCTCCCTGATATGACACACCCTGTCCAAGTGCTCCACTTGCCCTTGAGCTCCCCGCCGACTGGCACAGTCACCAAGGACTGTGACTGTCTCAAAAAGAACGGATCGGGCTGGAGAGGTAGCTCAGCGGTTAAGAGTACTGACTGCTCTTCCAGAGGTCCTGAGTTCAAATCCCAGCATTACAGATGGTGGCTCACAACCATCTGTAATGAGATCTGATGCCCTCTTCTGGTGTGTCTGAAGACAGCTACAATGTGTTTATATGTAATAAATAAATAAATAAATCTTAAAAAAAAAATGCATCTGTGGCAATACATACTCTTAAAGATGGGGAGCATTTAGACTTGGTCTGTGTAGCTACAAAAGTCGTCGGTTCCTTGGACTAGCCTGAGATAAAGGTACTTGCCACCCACACCTGATGACCTGAGTTTGAACCCCAAGGCCCACATGGTAAAAGAAGAATGTAGCGTTATCAGTGATAATGAATGCTTGCCTAACATGTTTTAGAACAGGGCTCTGTCCCCAAAGCCACTAAGTAAATAAGGGTATTACCTGACAGCTTTCTCCTCTGTTACTGCTTTAGAATTGCCTAGTAGCTCACCATCCCTCTCCTTTGCAGAATTTTTTCTTTTCAAGTGTCTTACCTCACCCTCCAGTGCCAGGCAGCGTTGAAAACCTTATCTTCCTAAAGAGCACAGGCCCTGTAGGAACAGAAGAAAAGAATATTCTTGAGTGCCCAAACTGAAATAACCACCACCAGGGGAAACAGGCAATTCCACTTCACGATTCTGCCCATCTCACCCATTAGTCACCCTGCTTGTGAAAAGACCACTGCAAGGAAATGAAATGTTTCATGTACAGTCCACTCAAAACCAAAAGTTGCTGGGCGTGGTGGCGCACGCCTTTAATCCCAGCACTCGGGAGGCAGAGGCAGGCGGATTCCTGAGTTCGAGGCCAGCCTGGTCTACAGAGTGAGTTCCAGGACAGCCAGGGCTACACAGAGAAACCCTGTCTCAAATTAAAAAAAAAAAAGTATGAAGCTTCATATAACAAAGACATGACATTAATTCCAACGGTTAATTTTTGTGCTGCTTTCCTTTTTCCATGTTTCCCAGCCAGCTTTGACCAGTGCTGAGGTCACAAGTGTGCTGCCATTCCTGATTTTGCAGTCTCCTCGTTTTAGTTGGTTTTGTTTTTTTATACCTACGAGTATGCCGCCATCGCTCTCCTCAGACACACCAGGAAGGGCATCAGATCGATCCCATTACAGATGGTTGTGAGCCACAATGTAGAATTGAACTCAGGACCTCTAGAAGAGCAGTCAGCACTCTTAACCACTGAGCCATCTCTCCAGCCCCCATACTTTAGTTTCCTGAGACAAGGTATGTATTCCTGGCTGGCTTGGAACTCTCTATGTAGACACTTGGTCTTGACCACACCAGCTCTGCCTATCTCTGTCTCCCAAGATTAAAGGTGTACACACCACCATGCTCAGCTCTGAGTTTTTTACAACATGTTCTATATAACCCAGGCAGCCCTCTAATTCAGCTATGTAGCTGAAGCTGACCTTAAACTTTTTTTTAAGATGTTATGTATGTATGTATGTATGTATGTATTATATGTAAGTACACTGTAGCTGACTTCAGATGCACCAGAAGAGGGCGTCAGATCTCATTATGGATGGTTGTAAGCCACCATGTGGTTGCTGGGAATTGAACTCAGGACCTTTGGAAGAGCAGTCAGCACTCTTAACCACTGAGCCATCTCTCCTTAAACTTCTAATCCTCCTGCCTCTACCTCCCAAGTGCTGAAACTACAGGGATATGCCACCATATATAAATTTTGGACATCGGTGTTTTTCCACTTAGGGTTTTTCTTTTTTCTTTTCTTTTCTTTTTTTTTTTTTTAAAGATTTATTTATTTATTTATTATATGTAAGTACATTGCAGCTGTCCTCAGACACCCCAGAAGAGGGAGTCAGATCTTGTTAAGGATGGTTGTGAGCCACCATGTGGTTGCTGGGATTTGAACTCTGCACCTTTGGAAGAGCACTGAGCCATCTTCCCAGGACCTTTTCTTTTTTTTTTTTTTTTGAGACAGGGTTTCTCTGTATAGTCTTGGCTGTCCTGGAACTCTCTGTAGACCAGGCTGGCCTTGAACTCAGAAATCCGCCTGCCTCTGCCTCCTGAGTGCTGGGACTAAAGGCGTGCGCCACCACTGCCCGGCTTTAGGGTTTTTCTTATTTCTAGATTTATTTATGTATATGAGTGCTTGCCTGTATGTATATATGTACAAATGTATGTATACACACAATGTGTGTGCCTGGGGTCAGTGAAGGTCAGAACAAAGGATCAGTTATGGATGAAAGTGGGCCACCTGCAGTTTCTGGAGCTAAACTAGGGTCGACTGCAAGAACAGCAAGCACATGCAGCCATCTCAGCTCCATTGTTTTGATGGTGTGTGTGTGTGTCTGTCTGTCTGTCTGTCTGTCTGTCTGTCTGTCTGTCTAAGACCCAAGCCTGCATTATCATCCCTGACTTATACATTCAGGTCCAGGGATTGAACCAGTGTTTTATGCATGCCTGGCAATTAAGAATTCTCTCAAAGAACTACACCATCCGCCTCCCTATTCATATTTAAAACAAAAAACAAAAACAGGATACTAGAGGGAATGATCTGCTGAATATTTTTCACTTTCTTTTTCCTTCTTCCTTTTTGGGTGGTTGTTTTGAACAAAGTCTCAGTTGGTAATCCAGGGAGCCTGGAATGCACTAAATAGTTCAGGTTTGTTTTAAACTTTAGTGCAACTCTGCTGCTTTATTCCTTTAGTACTGAGATTATAGGCCTGACCAAAATACCTGTCTCCAGCTGAGTTTTGGTTTTAGAGATTTACTTTTTTTTTTTTGTATTTATTTTTATTTATTTGTATGGGTGTTTTGCCTGCATATATATTCACAACGTGTGTGTATTGCCCACAAAGGCTAGACGAGAGCAATGAGTCCTCTGGAACTGGGGTTAAAAATATTTGTTGGCAAGGCTGGAGAGATGGCTCAGTGGGTAAGAGCAGTGACTGTTCTTCCAAAGGTCCAGAGTTCAAATCCCAGCAACCACATGGTGGCTCACGACCACAGGTAATGAGATCTGACGACCTCTTCTGGTGCTTTTGAAGACAGCTACAGTGTACTTATGAATAACAATAAATACATCTTTTTTTTTTTTTTTAAATACTTGTTGGCTGCAGGTGGGTTCTGGGAACTGACCTGGGTCCCCAAGTGCTCTAAACCATTTAGCCACCTCCCATAACTGTCAGTTAAGTTTGGGTTTTTGTTGTTGTTTTGTTTTGTTCGGATAGGGTCACACTCTAGTTCTGACAGGCCTGAAACTTGCTATGTAGACCAGGCTGGCCTAGAATTCTCTGCCTGTGATAGGATTAAAAGCATGTGCCTACTCCTAGCTCCAACTGAGCTCTTTACATTTTTTTCTTGTATCCTTGTTTTTAATATTTATTTAGGAAGGGAATACCAGTGTATGTGGAGGTCAAAGGACAACTTGTAGGAGCCAATTCTTTCCTTCTCCCAAGTGAATTTTGGGGATGAACTCAGGTTGTCAGGTTTGATGACAAGTGCCTTACTTGCTGAGCCATCTCATACGTTTTTTTCAATTATACATTCTTTTTTTTTTCTTTTTTTTTTTTTTTTTAAAGATTTATTTATTTATTTATTTATTATATGTAAGTACACTGTAGCTGTCTTCAGACACTCCAGAAGAGGGCGTC
>NC_034599.1:101736773-101747306 GCF_900095145.1 Mus pahari
CAGTCGGGTGCTCTTACCTACTGAGCCATCTCACCAGCCCCTCAGTTATACATTCTTATTATTTAGAATATTGTTACTCTAATTTTTTCTTACAGTATTGATTCTGTCCAAGCTGGAAATGTAGCTGCTTGCTGACTGCTTGCTGAACTTGTATAAACCCCAAGATTTGATCCCAGCACTTATCAACTGAGTGTGGTGGTACACATCTGTGATCTTAGTACTTGGGAGCTACAGGCAAGAAGGTTAGAAGTTGAAGGTCACCTTTCATTATATAGCAAGTCTGGTCATCCAACAGTGAGTTTGAGGCCAGCCTGGACTACAAAGAGCCTGACTCATTCATTCATAGACAGACAAACTGACAAAGACAGCCAGACACACACACACACAGAGACAGACAGACAGACAGACAGACAATATATGCTTATAGGTATTATGTATCTGGAGCAGAGATGTAAATCCATAGTAGGGCATGCATAAGAACTGACTCTACAAAGTTACTGTCTGCCCTCCACATGTGTCATGCACATGCATGCTCTCAGAAACACACATCATACACAAATTTTAAAAGCATACACACATATATTTTACATACACATAAAAATTTAAATAAGGGCTGGTGAGATGGCTCAGTGGGTAAGAGCACCCGGCTGCTCTTCCAAAGGTGCAGAGTTCAAATCCCAGCAACCACATGGTGGCTCACAACCATCCTTAACAAGATCTGATTCCCTCTTCTGGAGTGTCTGAAGACAGCTACAGTGTACTTACTTATAATAAATAAATAAATTTTAAAAAAAAATTTAAATAAAAATACCAGGCATGTGCTAACAGTACTGGGAGAGCAAAGGCAGGAGGATTACTTCCAGTTCAAGCCCATCCAGGCCTACACAGTGAGCTCCAGATATGCCAGGACTAGAATGAGGCACTGTCTCAAACAAAAAAATCAAATAAAAGAAAACACGAGTCAAATGAGGTCCATATATTGCTTGAGTTGTGTACAGATTTACGTCACAGAATGACTTTATCACCTTTGCTATCTATAGTTTATGAACCTGAGCTACAGCAGCCCATCTCTCTCTCCACCTAGACCCAAAGACAAAAATTGCTTACTTACCAAACCCAAGCAAGATAAATAGGAAACCCTATTCATTAAAGCTAAATTAGGCCCTGTAGCTGGTGCAATTCTGTAAACTACTCTAAATCTCTATTTATAGAAACTGCTGTTTGAGCAGTATTACTAGTGATCAGAGTAAAGGGAGATGGACGGCCAGGACGAAGATTGAGGATGTGACTCAGAAAAACTGCCTCTTTTCTTCCATTGGATGCTTGGGGTTTTGGTTGGTGGGAGGCTGTCTACATTGACACAGTGCCTCACTATGTAGCACAGGCTGGCCTCCAATTTGCAGCCTCAGACTGAGACTGAAATTGCAGTACCATTACTCGAAACATAGGAAGACTATTTGAATAACTAAAGTACAGGCTTACAAAGACTTTAGTAAGAGTATGGGTGGTGGGTGATGCGTGCCTTTAATCTCAGCACTTGAGAGGCAAAAGTAGACAGATCTCTGTGATTTCAAGGCAGTCTACCAAGCGAGTGCAGGATAGCCATACCCAAAGAAACTGTCTCAAAAACAAACCAAAAACAACAACAAAACCACAAAAGACCTAGTATGAAATTATCAGACTAACTAAACTAGCAGGACCATCACCGTACTCTCAGCCTACAGTGTCAACACAGTCAACTGGAGGAGACAGAGTAAGAGGGCCTAGTAAGAAATGGTTTGGAGCTAAACAGTGGTGTGTGACTTTACTTTTAGCATTTGGTAGGCAGAAGTAGGTAGATCTCTGAGTTTGAGACCAGCCTGCTCTAGAGTAAGCTCCAGGACAGCCAGGGATAGAAGAAAGAGAAAGAGAAAGGGAAAGAGAAAGAGAAAGAGAAAGAGAAAGAGAAAGAGAAAGAGAAAGAGAGAGAGAAAGAGAGAGAGAGAGAGAGAGAGAGAGAGAGAGAGAGAGAGAGAGAGAGAGAGAGAGAGAGAAAGTTATGGAAGCCAGTCATGATGGTACAGACTCCTAATTCTACTGCTCCAGATACTGACACAGGAGGACTGCAAGTCTACAGCTAGCTTGAGCTAGTAAGACTTTGCCTCAAAAAAACAAAATTGGGGAATAAGAGGCAGCAATATAGTTGGGGTAGTTCAAGCTAAAGTCCCCGCCTAGTATGCACAAGTAGCTCATCAATCCTGCCAGTTACAAAGACACAAAGTGTTCTTTGTAGCCAAAGTGATAGCTCTTGAATTCCAAGTCCAGGTCCCACACACCTTCAAACTCCTTTTGACCTTATGTTTCTCTCCACCTCGCCCCTTATTACTAACCCAGTGGGTCAAGTCCACTAGCTCCCCACAAGACCTGAGCAATGACTAACACTAACGCTAATGCTACTGCTGCTTCCCTTTTTTATTTATGTGCATAGATGTTTTGTCTGCACATATACCTGCACACCAGGTGAGGGAACTGGATCCCAGTGAGCCACCATGTAGGTACTGGGAATTGAACTCAAGTATCTGCTAAGCCACCTCTCCGATCCTGACTAATACTTCGTTGGTGGTGGTGGTGGTGGTTGTTTTTGTTTTTGTTTTTCGAGACACAACCCTAGATCTGGAGTATAGACAGGATCCAATGCCCTCTTCTGACATCTCTGGTCATTAGGCACACATACAGTACATTTGGGCAAAACATACACATAAAATAGAAATGATTTAAGAGTCCTTGTCATTTTTGTAGCAGACCTGAGTTCAGTTCCCAGAACCCATGTAAAAGTAGCCCCCAATTGCCTGCAACTCTAGCTCTAGGGAGTTACAGCTTCCTAACTGTTATAAGGCACCTGCATGCATGTACACACACAGATATGTAACGCTAGCTCTAGTTACAGCTTGACACTCACTCCTTGGGTATTCTGGTAGGTTGGAGCCAAAGTGCTACATAGAGGGCCTTAGAAGAACTGGGCACCCTGAAGGTCTTGGAGCATAGCTGCAGTGATCAATTTTGCTTTTTAAGAAGTATTAGTCGGGGCTGGTGAGATGGCTCAGCGGGTAAGCACATTGACTGCTCTTCCAAAGGTCCTAAGTTCAAATCCCAGCAACCACACAGTGGCTCACAACCACCCGAAATGAGATCTGATGCCCTCTTCTGGTGTGTCTGAAGTCAACTACAGCGTACTTATGTATAATAAATAAATCTTTAAAAAAAAAAAAAAAAAAGAAGAAATATTAGTCAAGCCAGGCGTGGTAGTGCACGCTTTTAATCCCAGAACTTGGGAGGCAGAGGTGGGTAGATCTCCATGAGTTTGAGGCCAACCTCGTCCACACAGTAAGTTCCAGGATAGCCAGGGATACACAAAGAAACCCTGTTTCAAGAAAACCTACCTACCTACAAACAAACAAAAACAAGGAACTGGAGAGAGAGCTCAGCCGTTTAGAGCACTTGCTCTTTCCAAAGGACATGAGTTCAGTTCAGATCCCAGTACCCACATGGGGAAGCTAGGAACTGTTAACTCCAGCTCCAGAGGATCAACGCCCTCTTCTTCAGGAATCTATACCACTAGGCGTGCACTGACATAGACACAGATGCATACACAAAAATAAAAATAAGTGATTAAAAATAAACACATAAAAAGAAAAAGAAAACACAACAACAATAAATCCTGACTGTGTTTATGATAAAGTGTGGACGTGTTCTTTTTTCTGTGGCTCCATTTCTTCATGCAGTACAGAGACTTCAGGGAGCTGGAGCGCTAATGGCTCTACACTGGAGTGTGTGCTGAAGGCAAGGATTGGATCCCAAGCTGGGCAGGCAGGACTGCATGTACCTGTAACTCCAGAAGCAACAGTACTGGGGGTGGCGGGGGACAGATAGGCAGGTCCCAGGACCTATCCAGCCAGCTAGTCTAGGTGAAAATGATAAGCTTCAAGTTTAGTGAGAGACTCTGGTGAGTAATAGAGAAAGACATTCTCCTCTGGCACCCTCATGAATGTGTGCTAAGCCGCACAAACAGAAGTTCTCAAACATTTCCTACTGGTATCAGAACAACACACACAAAGCAGAACTACAAGGCCTTTAACTGCAAATGGTAGGTATATCCATCCATGCCATTACTGACCCAGGAAGTGGGAGAAACTACCTACATCTGTAAGGTAAAAGACAACATGCCAACCATGATGGCTGACCCTTTAATCCCAGCAAGAAGGAAGCGGAGGCAGAAGGCTCTCTGAGTTTAAAACCAGCCTGGTCTACTCAGTGAGTTCTAGGACAGCCAGGGCTAAAGCAATAAGACCCTGTCTCAAGGAAGAAAAAAAGGAAATACCACGCCCCAGGTTCAAATACAGTGTAGGTATGTTAGTTGGAAACATGGTCTCACAGCATAGTTCAGACTGCCTTGTGACCCCCAATCCTAGGGTCTTGTCTCAGATTGTTTGAATCCTAGGATTAATAGCTACCACACTACACCAAGCTAGAAGACTTTTATTAACAATCAAATGCTAGATCTCTTTTATAAGCAACAACACCAATCAAAGTAAACGTCCCCCAATTCCTCCAAGCCCCATCATTCTTAATACCTAACAGACAAGCAAACCTGTCAGCCGCCCACTCAGCAGTCAGGAGTTTTAAAGGTTAAGTATAGTGGCTCAGGCCTAATCCCTGAAGTCAGGGGGAAAAGGCAGAAGGGTCAGTAGTGTAGTGCCAGCCTCACCACTAAACCGGTTTAAACCAGCATGGGCTTCAAGAGAACAACAAAACGTTTGGAGGTTTGTTTGGGGGATTGAAACTTAGAACTTCACCCATGATATGCAGAATCTACCACATAGCTTTAAATCCCCACCCCCACCCCAATGGCTTTAAATCCTTGGTCATTCTTAGACTTTGGGCCTGAACATTCCTGACTTCAGGCTTCCTCTCCCACAGGCTGGCCATTCACTTTGCACTACCTTCTCAGTCTCCCCTCTCAAACAGCTCGTCCTCCCTCCTCTCAGCTGGCTGACTTTACTACCAGAGGTCCGGACATCTCTGACACTCCTGACATGCCACCAACATATCTCTTTCTAAACTAGATCTAGATTATGCCACTCAAATGATTAAAAGCATTCTCACACTCCTGTACCCTAAGAGGCTGGAGCCCTATGTGCAAAGAAGGCCCAGAGCTCCCACCTGTCCAGCTGGAAGACTCCCAGGCACTATTTTAGACCATGTACATGTGGTTCCGGGTGCACAAGCCTTTATGTCCCCCAGCTAATTCCTGTTGGCCCTAAAGGCCACACACAGCTCAGGAAGGCTCTCTTCAGGCTACCATGCAAGCATATTCTATAGGCAGCAGCTACTCATCATGAGTGAGTTCTGAACCCAAAATCAGTTAAGGACAAAGCAAAATGTATTACATGGGCCCCCAAGTCCTACCCAGAAGTCCTCAGGGAGTAAAGTCAAACATTTACTAAATGAATGCATTTTGCCAAAAATCAGTTTTTGAGAATGAGGACTTGTCCGATGACAATTTCAACAGAGGTACATATCATCGATGCTTTCACATTCCCACCCGGTGCATAGTGCTACTTAGTCCTACCTTCACACAGGATCCCACACGCCTTGCAACTAACTCCCTGGTGAAATCTGATTTCTCCAATAGCCCCTATGTCCTTTAAGCATGCTGACCATGTCCTTGACTTCAAGGCAGAAAGAACTTCAAGCCTCCATATTTAAACCATCGATCTGTACAACCCGTTACCGTGGAATTCTTTTTCTAAACTAGAACATTCTGAAAGTACGTCTCTAGCCCATTAAGCACAATATATACTAATATGATTGCAACACCCCATCTCCATCAGATTCCAAAACATCTGGAAGCACACCCAACTCTAGCTGGAGTTATGTTCTATAAACACCACCCTCACTTCACGAGTCTGGCTTCCACGCCAAGAACTACTTCTACTCGCTTATTTAGGGAAACAGCAGGCTGGACTCTTAAGTTAGACCTCTAGGCTATAAAGGTACTGTCCCAGACTACGCGGACCAATCAAAACTTCGTCATCACCACGAAAACTAATCTTGATGTAATTCAACTTAACAAAAGCTTCTCAAATTGTAGAGATTAAGAGGTGTGTTTTTAATTGCCCGTTGAGTTTGTCAATAAATGAACTTGGGAGTATGGCAAAGGACTGAGTCGACATGGTGTTCCCTCTGGGAACATTTTCCAAATATACTCGCAAGTGAACCTGATTTCCCAAATACCCACTGCAAAGGTAGTAAAGGAGGCTTCCACAGAAGCGCAACCGAGGGGGAGGAAAGAACCCCAAGACTCGGAGCAGCTCAAAGCAAGAGGCGGGGGCGGCGCCCTTCCCAGCCTCTGGCAGGAGCCCCACAGTAGAGATGCCTCCTAACTGGGCCGCGACCCCCACTGGAAACCCGGAGGCAGCCCGCAGGCCGCACACGCCCGCGGCCGAGGCACAGGCCCCGCGTTCCCGGGAGCGCGGGCCGGGGCCGAGGCCTGGCCCGTCGCCGCGGCGCTCAGCTCCGGCCTCGAGCCTTCAGCCACCGGACGGAGAGCCGAGGGGCGGCTCCGCACGGACGGCGGCGGCGCCGCCTCCTCACCCGCAAGGACGTCCGTGGCCGTGTCCCCGCCCCGGGCCGAAAGGGAGCAGCAGCAGGTGTTCCGCGGAAGGCTCGGCCGGCTGCAGCGGGGATCCCGGCCCCAGCAGGCAGGCAGGCACCGGGAGGCAGAGGCGGGAGGCGCACTCACCCAGCACCACGGGCAGGCCGCGGCAGGTGTTCGCTCCTCCGGGCCCAGGGACACCGCCGCCACTCCCCGGGGACTCCGCGCGAAGCTGCCGCCGCTGCCGCCCCCGAGCCCGAGGAGCGCGAGCGCCGCGCCGCAGCCTCCGCGCGATCACGTACCGAGCGGTGAGAGGGCGCCGAGCGCGAGGGCGGGGCGCGCGGCCGGAGCCTAGCAACCGCCTGACACGCGAGTGCCGCAGCCAATCCCACGGCCGACTCGGAGCGGCGCCGACCGGCCTTCGGCGCGCGGCCCGCTTCTGCCTGCGTCGCTGGCCCCGCAGCGCGCCGCACCCGCGCACAGGCCCCGCCCCGTCCCGCACCTCTCTGCCCATTGGCCTGTCACGCCCCCGCCCCAGAAGCCACGCCCCAACGGAGAGGCCCCGCCCCCGAAGTCGACCCAGTGGGTCCCGGGACACGCCTTAGCCGGTCCGGGTAGCTGGGAGCGCTTGCTAGCTGGGGTGGGGGAGGGGCACCCTTCCCAACTTCTCCCGAAGACTAAACCGAGGTATGGACAGGCCGGCGAACCGGTCCGGCCACAGCAAGCCACCACACAACTGCCTCCTAATTTCCTTCGAGCAAAAAGCAAGCGGTATCTAAACCATTCAAACACTCAGGAAGCGCCCTCCCAATTGCAAAGGAAGAGAAGCCTTCTTACCCTCTCCTTAATATGAATGGAGAAACTAAGGCCAGATCCGGGTGGGTGGGCAGGAAGGTAACCCATTTCTTTAGTGCTGGCCATACAACAGGCTTCCCCTCCCCCTCCTTGGAAAGCTAAAATCCATTGCCTCCTCTGGAGCTCAAAATAGCTCTGACCCGCTAGCACAGGTCACTCACCCTCGGTGGCCCACATTCTTTAGATGGGTGGTTACTGCTAGAATCTGGCCTCCCCCATTTATGGAGGGTCCTAAAGTAGCTCTTAACTCTCCTGGGGCTCCCCAGAGGGCCCAAACTCCAGAGACTGGAGATTTGACAAGTTACTAAACCTGACAGTGCATAATACCTGTGGAAATCAGAACTGTGGCGGGCTCTGCTCCCTTCCTAATTGACCCCACACTGCTAGAGTGAATCCATTCCTCCTTGGCCTAGGGCCAGGCTGGAGTTTCTGACACAAGCTGTTATCAGTAAGCACATTCTGAATACAGGCCCAGTGGCCACTCAGCCTGGGATTCCTGCCTAAAGGACCGGCAGTTCTCTTCAGAATGGTCTAGGAGAAAAAAAATTCAGGAAGAAATGCCCTACCTCAAATACCTGTTTGCAATTTCTCAATACTTACGTGACTAACTCATAGAGCCTAGAAAAGGAAGAGGAACTAAAATCCAGGAAAGCAACGGCAGAGCATCCCTTGGATGTTAATAAACTGAAGAGTTAATGGCTTCTCAAATTCTGACTTCTAAGACTGTACCATTTTAGAAAGGCTGAGAATGAGTTGGCCATGGTTGCTGCCATCTGTAATCTTTACACTCATAAAGCTGAGACTTAAGGATTGCTGTAAATTGAAGGCCACTCAAGGTCGCATAATGAGTTTCCGGGCCAGCTTGGGCTATAGGGTGATACCTTGTTTCAAAAACCAATCAGGGGCCTGAGAGAATACTTAGACCGTAAAGTCATTATTGATGACTTAAGTTGGGTCCCCACAACCCACATGGTGGAAAGAGAGAACCAACTCCAAGCACAATAAAAACACACACTAAATAAGATATAGGGGGCTGGAGAGATGGCTCAGTGGTTAAGAGCACTGACTGCTCTTCCAGAGTTCCTGAGCTCAATTCCCAGCAACCCCATGGTGGCTTACAACCATCTGTAATGGGATCTGATGCCCTCTTCTGGTGTGTCTGAAGAGAGCAAGAGTGTACTCATACACATAAAATAAATAAATCTTAAAATAAATAAATAAATAAGATATAGGGGGCTGGAGAGAGAGCTCAGTGGTTAAGAGCACTGAGTACTCTCTTCCAGAGGTCCTGAGTTCAGTTCCCGACAACCCCATGGTGGCTCACAATCATCTGTAATGGGATCTGATGCCCTCTTCTGGTGTGTCTGAGGACAGCTACAGTATACTCATTTAGATCAAATAAATAAAACTTAAAAATACATATATTAAAAAGCTGGGTGGTGGCAGCCTACCCCTCTGATCCCAGGACTCAGGAGGCAGAGGCAAGTGGATCTCTGAGTTCTATGTTTGAGGCCAACCCACCCGGTCTATAGAATGAGTACACAAGGTTACACAGAGAAATTCTGTCTCAATAAATACATAAATAAGATGCAACTTCAATACAAAACAGCAGAGTATATAGGGCCAAGGACACCTCCAGAGTACTGCTACTTGGCAAGAAGTAGAAGCAACCGTTCAAACCTTAGTTGAACACAGGGATTCCGAATTGCTCCTCTTAGTCCTTTTTTTTTTGGCATTGCTTTTGCTAAATGAGGCACAAACGGTTTCCAGGGCCACAGGGTTCTGTACTCACTACGGTGAAATGCTCTACCTGACTAGCAAGTGCCTAAGGGTAAGATAAGCTCCTTCCTGGCCCTAGAAACAAAATCAGTGTTTGCCTACAATCCTTGTAACCAAAGCTTTCCAATCCCTACCTCCCGACATTGGAATGCTAGCCCCCCAAGACAGCCCCCTCTCTCTCCTCAAGTCTTCTTGGCATGGCATATCCGACCTAGGTTTCCCCCCAGCCCAGAGCAGCCCTACATTTTCGACATCTTTGCTGTCTTTGGTTTTGCTTTAAGTTGAGGTTTCTTCCCACCCCACCCTAACCCCCTTTTTTTTCAGGCCCTAGAAAACAGGAAACCTGTTCTGGCTGAAAGGTAGCACCAATCCTTGTGGGCCTTGACAGCCATCACGGGAGCTGATTCTAAACGGTTTAGAAAGGTGCACAGTTTTTTTTCCCTGGTCCTCTAGATTGGTGGAGGGCTGCAATGTTAAGGCGCCGTTAGTTACTTCCCTTAGTTTCGATAGCCTTTCTCCTCCTTAGGGACTGCACAGCCCATTCTCCAGTTCAGCAAAGGGTCCCCAGTGACTCAACCTTGGAACCCCAGCAGGGAGAGCCAGCCCAAGCCAGGTAACTTAGTTGCTCCTAGACGGCAGGAAGGCAGAGCCAAGAGTTCAAAGCCCCATGCTGTAAGTGCCTGAAGAGGAGATTAAGTGACTGCGACCTAGGCTCTTCTGACCTGGGAGACCTGGTGGTCTGTCCTCAGCACCCCTAACCTTTCAGCCACACACTCTTCCTCCTCGGAGAACCACCCCAGCCTAAGGCTGCAGGAAGAGGAAGTCAGTTTTGTAAGATTTGTTTCTTCCACTTAAATGTGAGCCCTTGACAATTTGCTTGCCCTAACATTGTAACCATCACCTAATTATAGCTATATAGCTGTATATGGTAGGGGTTAGGATTTGAGTTGTAACTAATAAGAGTCTGTCTCTAAAATAAAGACAGGAAGAACAGGAGTTAAAAATCCAACATTAGGGCTGGTGAGATGGCTCAGCGGGTAAGAACACTGACTGCTCTTCTGAAGGTCCTGAGTTCAAATCCCAGCAACCTCATGGTGGCTCACAACCATCCATAATGAGATCTGGACAGCTATAGTGTACTTATGTATAGTAATAATTCTTTAAAAAAAAAAATCCCGCCTGGCGTGGTGGCGCACGCCTTTAATCCCAGCACTTGGGAGGCAGAGGCAGGCGGATTTCTGAGTTCAAGGCCAGCCTGGTCTACA
>NC_034599.1:101749711-101753994 GCF_900095145.1 Mus pahari
AGGAGAGGAGAGGAGAGGAGAGGAGAGGAGAGGAAAGCCACAAAGCCAATGAATGTTATCTCCAACACTATTGAGGGAGAGGAGGAGGATTTTAACCCATCATGAGCCTTCCAGTATATCCATGTAAGGACACATTGTATAATTGTATAAGTTACTTGTTCTGAGCCATTTGGCCACCTCATCATCAAGTGACTGCATGTGTGACCTGTGACCCTATTTCAGTGTGGTCACTGAAAATAACAGAAGACCACGTATGAGTCAAGGGCCTGGCCAGGGTGAAACAACCATTCATGTACTGTTTAATCAAAACTTTTATTTTTTTTAAAGATAAGATCAGGTTTCTTGTAGAACTCTTTATGTAACTGGGGCTGGTTCTGAACTGATCCTTCAGCCTCCAAAGTGCTGGAACCACAGACATGTGCTTTTTTCTTTGCTTGCTTGCTTGCTTGCTTGCTTGGCTGGTTGGTTGGTTGTGGATCTCTCTATGTAGTCTTGCCAGCTCAGAACTCACTGCATAGCCCAGGCTCGCCTAAAGGTCCTAAGCACTCCTCCTTCTACTTCCTGAGTTCTGGGTTTACAGCTGACCTAACACGCCCAGAGATGCGTGCCTATTTGTTGAGTTTCTTGTATACCAGAAACACTACAATTGGAGCCCTGCCCTACAGTGCCTGAATCCTAACATAGGATAGGAAATAAGTAAGTAAGTACACAAGGCATGGTGGTGCATGCATTTAATCCCAGCATTCAAAGAGCAGAGACAGATCTCTGTTAGTTCAAAGCTAGCCTAGTCTACATAGCAATTTCTGGGCCAGCCAAGGCTACACAGTAAGGAGATCCTGTCTCACAAATAAATGAATCAACAAATAGTATATATAAATTTAGTACTCAAGTAGTGACAGAGGATGGGAGGCCAGCAAATGGCCAGGTTAGCTATGTGAGATCATTAGGGAAATGATCTTATTTGTGTGTTTGTTTAATATTTTTAAATCTAAATAACCCTTTTCCTTTCCTGCTTCCAACTCTTCCCTCCTCTCAAACTCCTGGCCTTCCTCTCTTTCTTTCTTTTTTATTATTTTTTATTTTATTTATTTATTTATTTATTTTGGTTTTTCGAGACAGGGTTTCTCTATGTAGCCCTGGCTGTCCTGGAACTCACTCTGTAGACCAGGCTGGCCTCGAACTCAGAAATCCTCCTGCCTCTGCCTCCCGAGTGCTGGGATTAAAGGCGTGTGCCACCATGCCCGGCTATTTTTTTATTTTAAATTATTTTTATTTCATGTGCATTGGTGTTTTGCCTGTGTATATGCCTGTGTGAGGGTGTCAGATCCCCAGGATCTGGAGTTACAGACAGTTGTAATTTGTCATATGGTTGATGTTGGGAATTGAACCCAGCTCCTCCAGAAGAGAAGCCAATGTGCTTAACTGCAGAGCCCCTTCAGCCCCCCCCCCCGGCTTCTCTTTCTTTCTTTCTTTCTTTCTTTTTTACATGTAAGTATAAACATAAACATAAATGCAACCTGTTGAGTCCATTTAATATTGCTTATAAGTGCATGATCTCAGGACCAACCACTTGATATTGAATAGCCATTTAGAAGGCTCATTTCTGGGGACAACTAATTCTTTCCCTTCCTCAGCTGTCTTTAGCTGTCTGTAGTCTTGTCTAGTGATGGGAAAGCATCTGTTGGAAGGCAGAGAGCCTGCACAAGGCAAAAGAGAACATCCTGGAGTCGTTTTGGGAAAGAGTATAACAAACGTATGGAATGGCCACAACCACAGGCAGGTCAAAGGTCTCTTAGTGGCTTCTGGGCCAGAAGATAGCTGGGCAGGTAAGGGCACTTGTCCCCAAAATGAACAACCTGACTTCAATTCTAAGGAGCTACCCTGCAGGGCAGAAGGTAGAATCAATTCTAGCAAGTTGTCCTCTGACCTACACACACACACACACACACACACAAGAAAGAAAGAAAGAAAGAAAGAAAGAAAGAAAGAAAGAAAGAAAGAAAGAAAGAAAGAAAGAAAGAAAGAAAGAAAGAGAAGAGAAAAAAAAGAAAAGAAAAGAAAAGAAAAGAAAAGAAAAGAAAAGAAAAGAAAAGAAAAGAAAAGAAAAGAAAAGAGCGAGGGAGCAATTGAAGGAAAACCAAGCTCTGAGGCGCGGAGGCGCCCTTTAACCTTTAACCAGGCTGAGGCTTGCCAGGTGGATGGAAGGATTGCAGAGCAAGGGGCACCAGGAGGGAAAGATGCCTTCAGGCTTCATGAAAGGAATGTTGTAAGATGAGGGGGCAGCATCTGGCGTCTGGCCAGCCCCTCTTCCCCCTTGTAGGTCAAAAGACAGGTGAGAAAACACAGGAGGGGGGAGGAAGGACAGACAGCAGGCTGGGTGGGGTCACGTGGAGGCGGGGCATCAGGCATCTTGGGAGTCAAGCCGGGACAAGCATTTGAGAGAAAGGCATCACTTTCCCTGACTCCTATCTTCGTCGGAATGTGGAGTGTCTGCTCCCAGGCTTCCAGCCCTTGGGGGAGAAAAAGTGAGCGGGAAGGGATGGACATCCCTGCTGTAGGAGGAAGTGCTCTTCTGGACTTGGGCAACTCCTGGTATGCACAGCTCCAGGGGAGATCTGAAGCTCTGGTCCATAAGGGCAGGGCGCCAGAGAAAGGGATGCCAAGTCTGTCTTTGCACACTTAGTTTAAGTGTCTGGTCCCTGGGCCTCCCGTGTGTACCCACTGGCTTTGCTGGATCCTTTTCTAATTAGTTGGGTCCAGGGCGTTCACTGGGCAATCTCAGGAGTCAGGGAAAGAATGAGGAACAGTGTGGAGGCTGCTTTGAGATGGCCTCCAGAACATTCTTCACCCAACTGCCCCAGGGCTGCTGACAAACACAGACAGAGAGGAGCCCCTCCGGATGAGTGTAGGGCCACCTGGCTGCAGGAAGCCTCCCACATCTCCCTCTGCCGCCAGCTCTCTGCTTACTTAAGGCTGGTGGCATTCAAAGGTCTCTGCAGCAGCTGTTACTACCCCTACCCAAACTGGACCAAAGTTCTGGCTAGGTTCCTGTGAATAAATGTGATTCCCAGAGAACCAGGGAATGTACTACATCAATTAGATAGGGTCATTTGGGCTGGACAGGCCAAGGAACCCCAGGGAATAGGAAGGCTTTGAGAGGGAAGGGGCGGGCCCAAGACAGGCCCATGAAGTAAGAAAGAGAGAGAGATCTCACTTGAAACCAGGACTCTGGGCTGTGGGAGATGGAGCATGGTGGTAACTCTCTACAGAAGTGTTGCCAAGTCCCCATGGGCATACAAAGATCCATTCATGGTAGAGGAAGGGGTTTTCCAGAAAAGGTAAAAAGAATGGTTTCGTCATCTCCGAGCCCTAGGCATTTGAGGGTTCATGGCAGCTGATCCAAAACATGAAGACATGGGACAATAGAGAAGCCTGCTCCCAAAGGAATATTCTGGGCCCCAGGACCAGGACCTCACAGCTGCATCTCTCACATTGGAAGGGTACCAGAGAGAAAGGCTGACCTCAGCTGACCTCTGGGCCACTTGGTAAGGCACTGAAGGCATAGCACTACCGGGAACAACAAAATGGGATGCACTGGCCACCTTGCCACACCTACTGTCACTGGACCAAACCCACTTCCAATAAAAGTCCTTACGTTCACATGAAGCAAAAATCTCAGGAAACCTGAGGCCCACTTTTACAGCCAGTGGGTATGCACGGGAGGCCCAGGGACCAGACACCAAAACCTAAGTGTGCAAAGACAGACTTGGCAACCTTGGGTAAGCAAACTCCATTCTCTGGCACCCCTACAGACCAGAGCTTCTTAAGGGCTCTTGGAATCTCAAGGTCTGTTTGCTTCCCATTTGAGGAGGACCAAGGCCTAGTAGTCAATAAACCAAGAGAAGAGGATGGGAGAGGCGGAAATGGACCCCGGGAGGTGATCAAGAGAGACTCTGAGGGGGGTTCTGGGAAGGCACTGCCTCCAAAAATGCTTGTCTTTGGGAAAGCCCTTGGAATAGAGAGAAAACATCAACAACCTGGTTTCCTTCCTAGGCCTCCGCTCCTGACCTGAGCTTTTCCTCCCAGAGGGATTCCAGCTGCATTTGAATAAGGACCCCTGCAGGTCTTTTTTCCTTTCCTTTTCTTCTTTAAGTTTTTATTACCAGCCGGGGGGGCGTGGTGGCGTACGCCTTTAATTCCAGCACTCAGGAGGCAGAGGCAGGCGGATTTCTGAGTTCGAGGCCAGCCTGGTCTACAGAGTGAGTTCCAGGACAGCCAGGGCT
>NC_034599.1:101754024-101755777 GCF_900095145.1 Mus pahari
CAGGGCTATACAGAGAAACCCTGTCTCGGAAAAAAAAAAAAAGTTTTTATTACCATATATTAATTGTACATAATAATGGGTTTGATCCTGACATTTTCATACATGTACATAATGTATTTCGGTATTCACTTCAGATTATCCTCTTATTCCTCCCAAGTACTTCCTATACTTCCAGTGTCTGTGTGCCAATGACTTTAGTGAGACTTAATTTTTTTAGTTGCTGCTTCCTCCTCTTCCTCCTCCTCCTCTCCCTCCTCCTCCTCCTCCTCCTCCTTCTTCTCCTCCTCTTCCTCCTCTTTTCTTCCATACTTATTGTCACCCATTGAAACAGGGTCTATATTATACAGGTAGGGGCTAGCTGTCCTGAAACTCATCGTGCAGACTAGGGTGGCCTGGAATTTACAGCAATTTTCCGGCCTCGGCCTTCCCTTCAATTACAAGCATGCTCACCAAGCAAAGCCCCCCGACCTGGGGTATGTAGAACTTCCACACATTTTTTTCCCCAAGTTCTCTCCAGTCCCCCCGCCCCCCCATCCTCTCCTTCCCACTAGTTCTTTCCCACACTCTGCAGCTGAAGAACAGTCACCTGTTACTGCCCATCCCCTCCCCCTTCCCTGCAGCTGTTCCTCAACAGCTGGATCCTTGTGGGGCATTGCCCCCAGCTGGGCTGGGAAGGCTTCCTTTTCCACGCCTTGACATCTCTGCAGGCCTACCAATGGCCCCTCCTTTCATATGTCCTTGGCCCCGAAATCTGGCAACCCTGGCATCTGTGAGCTACTGTGGGGCAGCTGTGGGATGCCTGCACCCTTGCCAGGAGCAACAGCTGCGACTGCTCCCAGTCTCCACAAGACCCAAGGTTACCTGCCTCTTATCAGCATGGGAGTGAGGTGCCAGCCTTACCCGGCACTCCCCTCTTGTCTTCCTGTGGCCAAGTCTTCCTTCTGATGATTTCTCACACACAAGTACAATGGGCCCCAGAGGGGAGAGGCTTCAGGGTTCTGTCCTGCACTGGTCTCTGTTTTCAGTGCCCTGCTAATCCAATCCCAGTGTGGTAATAAGAGTGACCTTCCAAACTCAAATCTACCCATGATCCTTCTCTGCTCAGGGTTCTCCCTGACCTCCAGGTGACAGAGGACAAGCCCTGCCCCCTCCCCTAGCCCCACCCTGCCTGCCTGGTCTATACTTCTCTCAATACCCAGGCCAGGCTCCTTGAGCTTTCCTTTGCATACCATGCAAGCCACATGGCTCCTCAGATACCCGAGTCACGAGGGACCTCTAAGTTTCTGCAAACACGCCAAGCATTCGCCAGCTTTCCTCAAGTCTTCCCACATGCTGACCCTTCTGCCCACGACATTCTTTGCCACTTGACCTATCTCACTCTCAGCTCGTTCCTTGTCTCTGCTTTTGGCCCGTCCCTGCTCCAGACACCTACTTAGCACGTTGTATTGCTTGCTATCTGTGGTTTAAAAGGTTTATTCTAAAACAGACTGGAAAGCTCGAGTCTGTTTGTTCTCTGCCTATCTTGTGAACTTCTAATGCCTAGAGGTGGGTCTATCCCTAAGGAGTTCTCTTTGTGTTTGTTTGTTTAAGATTTACCTTTTGGGCTGTAGAGATGGCTCTGCAGTTAAGAGCACTGACCGCTCTTCTGAAGGTCCTGAGTTCAAATCCCAGCAACCACATGGTGGCTCACAACCACCCATAATGAGATCTGACTCCCTCTTCTGGAGTGTCTGAAGACAGCTACAGTGTACTT
>NC_034599.1:101758448-101762195 GCF_900095145.1 Mus pahari
GGTTCAACAATCTCTGCTTTTTCAGAGGACCTGGGTTTGATTCCTAACTAACAGTCATCTGCGCCTCCAGTTCCAGAGGATCCAATGCTCTCTTCTGGTCTCCCTGGGCACTAGGAAGGCATATGGTGCTCAGACACACATATGAAAATATACACACAAAAATAATTAAATAACATTGTCTTAAAAGTTCAAGGCCTGTGTGGACTGCATGAAATTCTACCTTAAGAGCAATTGGTGGGGCTGGACAGATGGCTCAGTGGTTAAGAGCACTGACTGTGCCGGGCAGTGGTGGCGCACGCCTTTAATCCCAGCACTTGGGAGGCAGAGGCAGGCGGATTTCTGAGTTCAAGGCTAGCCTGGTCTACAGAGTGAGTTCCAGGACAGCCAGAGCTACACAGAGAAACCCTGTCTCAAAACAAAACAACAACAACAACAACAAAAACAAAAACAACAAAAAAGGAGAGCACTGTTCTTCCAAAGGTCCAGAGTTCAATTCCCAGCAACCACATGGTGGCTCACAACCATCTGTAATGGGATCCAATGCCCTCTTCCAGTGTGTTAGAAGACAGCTACAGTGTAATCAAATAAGTAAAAATAAATCTTTTTAAAAAACAAAACAGGCGTGAGAGTTCACACCTTTAAAAAAAAAGAAAAAAAGAAAAAGGAGCAATTGCCTAGCAAATGCAAGGCCCTGGGTTTGGTCCTCACCTGGGGGTGGGGATTGGGGGGGATGGACGAAAGAAAGAGAGAAAGAAAAAGAAAGAAAGAGTCTATTCATGGAAGTAGGACAGTAGATGAATGATAACGGCATTTACTAAGCCGTTTACTCCATTGTCAGTCATCCAAGAATGCCCAAAGCAGAGAAGTTTGCACTTCCGCTCCTGGATGGGGAAATATACCCCCAGGAAACCAGGAGCTGGATGAGTCCTTCTGGAGGAGAGGTCACAGTAGCTGAGCCTTTGGGTCAATCCAAATTTCCTGCTAGCTTGGTGAATTCCCAGGAGGGGTTCAGTGGTAACAGGACTCGGCCAGGCCAAATGGACACAAATGGAGCAGAGGTGACTGATCCCTCAAGTAGACTTCAAACGAGGCAACCAAGACTGCTGACATTTGTGGCTAACAGATCTGAAAAAAATAAAATAAAAAATAGCCCCCTGGGTCTTACAATGTCAGGAACCAAAGTCATCTCCATTCTGGTTTTCTCTTGTGAGGGGATAAAATGTGGTTAGTAAAAGCCAAAATGGAGAGATAGTTGAGTGGTTAAGAGCGTTTACTGCTCATGCAAAGGACCCAGGTTCAATTCCAGCATCCACGCGGAGGCTCACAACCCCTTGTAATTCCAGTTTCAGGGGAATCTAGCACCCTCTTCTGGCTTCCCACGGCACTGCATGCAAGTGATGCAAATACATATTATGCAGACAAAACACCCATCGACATGAAGTAACAAGAAACAAATCTTTAAAAAACAACAACAAAAACTAATTTTTATGGAAAACCCAGAGATCCAGGCATGGTAGCTAGCACATGCCTTTAATTCCAGCACTCTGCAGACTGTGATAAGGGATCTCTGTGAGTTTGAGGCCAGTCTGGACTACATAACAAGTTCCAGGACAGCCAAGGTTAAATTGGAAGTCCCCATCCTGTAGAGGTCAAAAAAAAAAAAAAAAAAAAAGAAGAAGAAGAAGAAGAAGAAGCCCAGAGACTTTGATAGCAAGACATGGGTCCCAGGAAAACCAGGACATACAAGCATTCTTTGGCTTCCTGTTCCCAGCAGCTGCAGGAAGCTCCAAGCCCCTCGCTCTCCCAGCACCCCCGCCCCAAAGAACTGGGGAAAAAAAAATCTTGTTTCCTGTCCTTCTTGATTAGGCACACAGAGAGCAGGGTGGGAACAGCTGAGTATTCCACAGCAAGCCCCAGGGAGACGCTAGGGCTGTCAGCCAACATTGGGAAGGCACCGTGCTGTTGAGAGACAGGGCCTGGGAAGGGATTTCACGATCTGAGCAGGCTCCTCCTCCAGCCCTCTTTACTTGCATAATCTGAAAAGGCTATTGACAATTTTCACAGAAAAAAAAGACCCAACACGTTTCTATACATTATCTTGCCCATAAGCCTGTAATTTAAAAGTCTTTGTATGTCTCACATACTTAACTTGAAGGGATTCCAGCCCCTAAGGTTAGGGAAATTCCATGTTGGTTCAGCCCCAACTGGCTATGAGTCAAGGGCCTCCTCCCGGCCACGTTGACTCGCACTGCCCCCAGAGCCTAGAAGACTAGGCTAGGAGAGCTTTGAGGGAGCCGCTTGCTCCTCTTCTCCACTGTGCCACCTCCCCCCCAGCCTATCGGAGACAGCTGGACAGACTGTCCGTGGGTTTGAGCCCTAGCACTGTAAAGTACATAAATAAACAAATAAATGAGAGGATCTAGGTGCAGGGGCCTATGCCTGTAATCCCAGCCCTTGCAGGCTGAGACAAGAGGACAGCATCAAGTTATCAAGTCTAGGCTATATGGCAAGACCCTGTCTCAGAAAAGCAAGCTTGTCTCAGAAAAGCAAGAGTTACTTGGCTATGTAGCCAGTTTGAGGTTAGCCTAGATACAGAAGTCTCTCTTCTCTCTCTCTCTCTCTCTCTCTCTCACACACACACACACACACACACACACACACACACATACACATATGCATACACATATGCACATATCACACACACAAACACATACATACACACATGCCACACACCACACAGACATATATATATATACCACACACATACACATATATACACATACACACACACCACACACACACACACACACACCACAGTACACACACATACATATCACACACACATACATGCCACATACACATATACATACCCACACATCTATACATATATACATCTACCACATACCACACACACACATCACACACACACACACACACACACACACACACACACACATAAACCGAAGGCTAGGGATACAGCCCAATGGTAGAGTGCCTAGTAGGCACAAAACAGTCCTGGATTCAATCCTTAGCATTATAAATAAAGACAGAGACACAGAAAAACACAGAGACATAGAGAAAGACAGAGAGAGCGAGCGAGGCCGGCGTGGTGGCTCAGGCCTATAATTCCAGCACTTGAGAGGCAGAAGCAGAAGACTCAGAAGTTTGAGGCCAGCATGAGCTACATAAGGCCTTGCTTTAAAAAACCAAAATTCTGTGAGGATGGAGAGAAGGCTCATCAGTTGAGAACATTTATGGTTCTTCCAGAAGACTGTTTCAACTCCTGGCACCACATGGTGGTTAACAACCTTCTCTAACTTTAGTTCCAAGGAATTCAATGTCATCTTCTGGCCCTCTTGGACCCATCTTGCATATGGTACACAGACAGACATGGTGGCAAAACACCGTAAACATAAAACAATAAATCAGGGGGCCCTAAAACTATAGTTCGGTGATATGGCTACACAGATTTGATGACTTGAGTTTGACGCTAAACCCTTGTAAATGCGGAAGGAGAGCACCCACAAGGCAGAGCTATCCTGTGTGATGGCTGACCTTGGCTGTCAACTTGGCACACTTGGGAAAAATGAATCTCACTTGAAGAATGGCCTCCATCAGCGTGGCTGGTGGGGGTGTCTGCAAACTAGGAAACACCCTGATCTCCGATCACACTCTGTAGCATGCACCCCCAAACATGTACCACACACACACGCACACACGCACACACACACACACACACGCACACAC
>NC_034599.1:101763439-101767953 GCF_900095145.1 Mus pahari
AGAGAGAGAGAGAGAGAGAGAGAGAGAGAGAGAGAGAGAGAGAGAGGTGGTAGTGGCAGTATACAACTCTCATCCCTGCACTCTGGAGGCAGAGGGAGGCAAATCTCTGTGAATTCAAAGCCAGCCTGGTCTCCGGAGCAAGTTCCAAGACCAACAGAGCTATATTGAGAAATCCTGTCTTGAAACAAACAATCAAACAAAGATAGGACTGGAGAGTTGGCTCTGCAATTAGGAACACTGACTGTTCTTCCAGAGGATCTGAGTTCAGTTCTCAGCACCAACATGGTGGCTCACAACTGTGTTTCCCGTTATAGGAGTCTTATGCCCTCTTCTGGCCTCCAAGGGCACTGAATTCATGTCATGAAGAGACACATTCAGGAACAATGGCCCAAACCATAAAATTTTAAAATGAATAAAGACATAAGCTGTAGGGGTGGAAAGATGGGTCAAAAGTTATGAACACTGAGTACCCAGGTTTGGTCCCCAGCATCCACACAACATCCACATGGCAGCTCACAACCATCTGTAATTCCAAATCCAATACTCTAAACCAATGAGCGATCTCTCCAGACTTCAAAAATAAATCTTTAGGCCAGATATGGTGGCCTTTAACCCCAACACTTGGGAGGCAAAGACAGGTAAGTTTGAGGCCAGTCTAGACTATAGAGTGAATTCCAGGGCAGCCAGGGCTACGGAGAGAAGATTGTCTCAATAAATAAATCCTTAAAAAGATTATGTTGTATATGCGTGCCTCTGGTTTGGGGATATGCATGTGTGAGTATACGTGCCCATAGACATGGGGTGGGGGGCTTTTGATCCCCTGGAGCTAGAGTTATAGATGACTGTATGATGTTTAATGTAGTGGATCCTGGAAACAGAACTGGAGTCCTCTGCAAGAGCAGTGTACACTTTTAACTGCTGAGCCATCTTATCTGCCTTTTTTTTTTTTTTAGATTTATTTATTTATTATACGTAAGTACACTGTAGCTGTCTTCAGACACTCCAGAAGAGGGAGTCAGATCCCATTAAGGAGGCTGGAGAGACAGCTCAGTGGCTAAGAGCTCTTGCTGTTCTTGTAGAGAACATGGTTCAGCTCCTAGAACCCATATGGTAGGTTACAACCAGTCACACGTAAGCACATACATGATGCACATACATTCATGCAAGCAAAACAATTATACGTATAAAATAAAACAATTAAGAAAATAACATCCTCACGCCCTTTTCAAGACAGAGTTTCTCTGTGTAGCTTTGACTGCCCTATAACTTGCTCTGTAGACCAGGCTGGCCTTGAATTCACAGAGATTTGCCTGCCTCTGCCTTCCAAGCTCTGGGATTAAAGATGTGTGTTACCACTGCCTGGCAAGAAAATAAGAAATTTAAATAAACAATTTTTAAAGTCTAAAATCTGGGCTAAAGAGATAGTTCAGCAGTTTAGCACTGACTGCTCTTCCAGAAGGCCACATGGTGGCTCCCAAAAGCCTGTATAACACCTGTTCCAAGGGACCTGGTGCCCTCTTTTGTCCTCTGTGAGTACTGCATATGTGGTACTGAGCTACAGTCCTACAAATAGATAATGCATTTCGAACTCAGGGAAGCAATAGGCCGAAACTTGTCAGTGCTGTGCTATGTTGTGCTACTCACATCCACGTTCCTGACAGGATCTTCTACTCACCTGTTTTCTGCCTGACCACACACGGCAAGCAGAGTGGGGCTATAGCCAGGGGAGCCATGCTTACCCTGCATGCAAAGGGTCTTGAGTTTGAGTTTCCATCACTTAAAAAAAAAAAAAAATCATCTTTCTCACAAAACTGATTGGTATCGTAGTGTTTCCTAGGAGCTGCTAATCAGACTGTGAGGATGTCCTCCCATCCTATAGCACATTTTGTGGGTATTTTGCTGAACAGTAAGATGTCTGGCTAGCATATGCAAGGCCGTTCTTTAATTCCTTAGCATTTTTCAGATTGACTGAACGGGACAGGGCAGACAGACATTCCTATAACCTATAATTCCTAGTTCACAGAAGGATCAACTTGTGTTTGAGGCCAGACAGGGTTAATTAGCAAGATCCTGTCTTAAGAACCAAGATGATGCTTCGTGGATAAGCTTGATCTAGTCCTCCCTAAAGTCTGGTTCCTTGGCAGGAATTATGATGGGAACACTCGTGACCCGTAAAGACATCTCCCCGTGGGTGAAAGTTCCTGAAGACCTGAAAGATCCAGAAGTATTCCAGGTCCAGTCGCTGGTGCTAATATCTCTGTTTGGCCCACTGGGATCTCGAATGCCTCACATTGAGCAGGTGAGCCAGGCCATGTTTGAGCTGAAGAACCTGGAATCTCCCGAAGAACTTATCGAGGTCTTCATTTATGGCTCTCAAAACAACAAGGTTTGGGCTAAATGGATGCTTCAGTCCATGGCTTAGAGGTACTGCCTGCGCCAGCAAAGAGGAGTGCTGAAGCTGGAGGAAGCCATGAAGACCCTGGAGCTAGGCCTGTGTACCGAGTGAAGCCAATTTCCAGTCATTGTGTCTCCTACCTGGACACAGGTTAAGCTGTGGCCAGTGTTTGGTTCTGCTGGGATTTTTTTAACTTTGTTACATCCTAACAAGATATTCCTGGATCCCTGCTATGCATTCTGATGTGAATATCAAGGTTACTATTCTAACTAAATAAAATTAAATAATAAAATGAAAAAAAAAAAAAAAAAAGAACCAAGATGACTCAGTGTTAGGCTCCTGTGGTCAACCTTGATGATCTGAGTCCAATCCTTGGACCCACAGGGTGGAAGGAGAGAATCAACCCTTGTAAATTGTCCTCTGACCTCCACATGCGCAACATGGCAAACAAATAACCCCCCCACACACACACATTGTATGGGGGGGGGAGACAGAGGCAGAGATAAGAAATAAAAACAATTTCTTTTAAAAACCAAGTCTGAGGGCTGGAGAGATGCTCAGCAATTAAAGAGCACTGAACTCCAATGTTCCTGAGTTCAATTCCCAGCAACCACATGGTGGCTCACAACCATCTGTAATGGGATCTGGTACCCTCTTCTGGTGTGTCTGAAGATAGCTACAGTGTATTCATATACATAAAATAAATAAATATCAGGCAGTGGTGGCGCATGCCTTTAATCCCAGCACTTGGGAGGCGGATTTCTGAGTTCCAGGCCAGCCTGGTTTACAGAGTGAGTTCCGGGACAGCCAGAGCTACACAGAGAAACCCTGTGGGCTGAAGAGATGGCTCAGTGTAAAGAGTAATAGCTGCACTGACCAGGGTTCAACTCCCAACACCCACATGGTGGCTCAGGAACTCGGGCTCTAGGAGATCTGATCCCCTCTTCTGGCTTCCTCGGGCATTAGATGTGCATGTGGTGTTCATGAAAATAAATAAATTTTTAAAAGAAAGAAGCAGCAAACCCAAGGGCCGAGGGTGGTGTTACATAGCTGCAATCCTTCATTCTGGGAAGCAGGGGAGTTAGGAGATCGAGGCCTGCACTGACTTCATAGAGAGTCTGAGGCCAGCCTGGGCTTCACGAGATCCTGTTGCAAAAGCAAACAAAACAAAAACTAAAAGGCCTGAACCCAAGGATGTAAGGCTAGCTGAGGTTAAAGGATAAGCTTTCAGGCAGTCATCCCCGGAACTTACAACACATTCTGCAGGTTTTGACAACTAATGGGCTTCTCAATAAGAAATGATAGTAAGAAATGCAAGCGACCCACCCACCCATCCACCCATCCACCTATCCACCCACCCACCCATCCATCCACCCACCTATCCACTTATCCATCCACCTACCCACCTATCAACTTAGTAAAAGCTGATTGAGCCCTTATGATCTAGGATGTATGTATTTATGTACTTTTATCTTTTATTGCCTTGGTTTTTTGAAACAGGAGTTCTCTGTGTAACAGCCCTGTCTGTCTCTAATGTCTGGCTTTGAATTCACAGAGAGCCTCCTGCCTCTGCCTCCCAAAAGCTGGGATAAAAGGCATGGGCCACCACCACCTAAGTCTAAGCTTCATTCTAATTGTTGGAAATATCCCCATAAACATGAGAGGCCAAGTCCTGTTATGTAGTTAATTGTTTGTTTGTTTATTAGTAGTACTGGAGACTAAGCCTTCCTGGGGTCTACCTAATACCAGCAAGTGCTCTACCACTGGCCACCCCACCCCCTTTTCTTACTTATTTTTAAGTGCCTGAATGTATGTCTGTGCACCATGCCGGTCATCAGATCTCCCAAGACTGGAGTTACAGGAAGGTCATGAGCCCAGGTCCTCTGTAAGAGGAACCAATTCTCTCTCTCTCTCTCTCTCTCTCTCTCTCTCTCTCTCTCTCTCTTTTAAAGATTTATTTATTTATTATATGTAAGTACATTGTAGCTGTCTTCAGACACTCCAGAAGAGGGAGTCAGATCTTGTTACAGGTGGTTGTGAGCCACCATGTGGTTGCTGGGATTTGAACTCTGGACCTTCGGAAGAGCAGTCGGGTGCTCTTACCCACTGAGCCATCTCA
>NC_034599.1:101768538-101794105 GCF_900095145.1 Mus pahari
GTTTGTTTTTGAGAAAGGTTTCATTTCACTTTACAGCCATGCTTGGAATGCTTGCTCTGTAAACTAGGCTGACCTCAAACTCAGATCCGACTGTGTCTGACTCCTCCACCTGAGTCACCTGAGCCAGGTGATGGTGGACTACTCCTCTATTCCCAACATTCCAGAGGCAGAGGCTTGATCTCTTGAGTTCAAGACCAGCCTGATCTTCAGAGTGAGTTCCAGGACTACCCAGAGAAACCCTGTCTTGAAAACAAACAAACAAACAAACAAACAAACAAAAGCCGGGCGTGGTGGTGCACGCCTTTAATTCTAGCACTTGGGAGGCAGAGGCAGGCGGATTTCTGAGTTTGAGGCCAGTCTAGTCTACAAAGTGAATTCCAGGACAGCCAAAGCTACACAGAGAAACCCTGTCTCGAAAAACCAAAACAAACAAACAAACAAACAAACAAAACAAAAACAAAAGAAAAATAAGAAACCTGAGGCAGCTACATTATTGCATGATACAATAGATTGGAATTCCTGTGTAATGGCACAGATCTCTCCCAGGATCATGAATTTAAGAGCGATATAAGAAGATTCAAAAACAAAACACATAACAAAACTCAAAACCTAGCATAAGAGGTTGGCTTCTGTCTTAGTTAGGGTTTTGCTTCTGTGAATAGACACCACAACTAAGGCAACTGTAATAAGAACAACATTTAATTGGGGCTAGCCTACAGGTTCAGAGGTTCAGTCCATTATCATGGAACATAGCAGGCATGGTGCAGGAGGAGCTTGAGAGTTCTACATCTTCACCTGAAGGCTGCTAGCAGAATACTGTCTTCCAGACAGTTAGGATGAGGGTATTAAAGCCCACACCCATAGGACACACCTACTCCAACAGGGCCACATCTTCTAATTGTGCCATTCCCTGGGCTGAGCATATACAACCCATCACAGCTTCATAGACAGAAAAGGACTAAAGAGAGTAGAAACCGAAGCAAAAAGCAGGTTGGTCATTTCAAAGTTACTTTCAGTATAAAGTGGATACAGGCAAGCAAAACAGTGAACATTGTGTTAGCATTTTCATGTTTGGGCTGAGGCAGATGGAACACTATTGTGCCAATGCAAACTGGTCTGTATGGGAAAGCTGGCTGCTAGTTTTCTAATCCTAACTTCTTGGAAATTCGGACAAACACTTTAATTTCATCATGGTGACATGGGCCTTTAGTACGAGTGACTCCATTTTTATTTTTAGCCTAGACTATCAGGACATGGTGTAGGAGCTATAGTTAGCCCAGTAACTATAGCTTTTTATAATTCCTCCTTCAATGAGAGGAGGAATTATAAAAATTATATAAATAATTATAAACATTATATAAATATTACAAAAATTATAAAAAACAATTATATCTATCATGATGATATTTCTCAGTAACTTGTTTAATTAAAAAATATTGCTTAAATGTTAATTAAACATATCTTTGTGCATTCTGGATATATGTTGTGTTTGGTACAATGTGTGTGTATGTGTGGATACACATGCTCCAACATTTGGAGGTCAGGGAAGGATTTGGGTGTCTTCGTCTATGCCTGTCTGCCTTATTCCTTTCACACACTCTCTCATTAAATCAGAATCTCCCCATTTGGCTAGGCTGGCTGGCCATTGAGCTCCCAGAATCCTCGTCTCCATTCTGCCAAATGCTAGGGTTACAGACATGCACAGTCGTGCCCAGCTTTCTTTTGTTTTTAACACAGATTCTGTGGACTCGAACTCAGGTCCTCAAGCTTGCATAGCAAGTGCTCTAACTCACTGGATCATTTCCCAGGAATCCTACTCCCCACCGCACATATACAAAGACAGGGTGCCTCTGTGTAGTCTTGGCTGTCCTGAAACTTGCTCTGTAGACCAAGCTGACCTCAAAACTCACAGAGATCTACTTACCTCTGCCTCCTGAGTGCTGGGATTAAAGGTGTGTACCACCACTGCCAGGCTTAATTTTAAGTTACATGTATGCACATGTACACGGATCTGTGTAGGGGTATGTACACATAAGTTCAAATTTCCCTAGAGGCCGGAAGAGAGCACTGAGGTTACAGGCATTCATTGGAGCCTGGTGGGAGTCTTGGGAACTAAATGTTATCCTCTGGAGAAGTAGCAGGGGCTTTTACCTGCTAAGCCATCGCTCCTGCTGCACGGACCGGAATTTCTGACCATATACCTCAGTCTTAGTGTTCCCAAATGCCTCAATATAAAAGGCAAAAGGAAAACTTGGTAACAGGGTTTCTCTGTATAGCCATGGCTGTCCTGGAACTCACTTTGTAGACCAGGCTGGCTCTGAACTCAGAAATCCACCTGCCTCTGCCTTCCGAGTACTGGGATTAAAGGCATGTGCCACCACGCACGGCGACATTTTATTTTTTTAACTAAATTTTACAATTTAGCTGGGATTACAGGAGTGAATCAATACCGTGTGACCCCACTTTGTTTGTTTGTTTGTTTTTGAGACAGGACTGGTTGGGAACTCTCTTTGTAAATCAGATTGGTCTTAAGCTTCCAGTGATTCACCTGCTTCTGACTCTGCCTCCTCAATGTTGGGATTAAAGGTTTGCACCAACATACCTGATCTGGTTTGTTTTTTATTTTATTTTATTATTTATTTTATTTTTCGTTTTTTCGAGACAGGGTTTCTCTGTGTAGCCCTGGCTGTCCTGGAACTCACTCTGTAGACCAGGCTGGCCTCGAACTCAGAAATCCACCTGCCTCTGCCTTCCGAGTACTGGGATTAAAGGCGTGCGCCACCACGCCCGGCTGGTTTGTATTTTTAAAAATACCATTGTTCCGAGGTCAGGAGAAGGTGCCATATCCCTCTGGTTGTACCCAGATGGATCTTGTGGATGCTATGGAGAAATAGTTCCTTTGTGTAACATCCTTGGCTGTCCTGGAACTCTCTGAAGACCAGACTGGCTTCGAACTCGGAGACCTGCCTGCCTTTGCCTCCCAAATGCTGGGATTGAAAGCGAGTGCCACTAAACGCCTGATTGTTTTATACATCTTAACCTAATAAAGTAGCAGAATTTAAGTGAGGGATAAGCTAGCCCAAAGCATTCTGGATCCCTTGGATAAAGAACGGCTCGACTGTTGCCCGGAGCAGCCCGGGAGGGACTTACACACGCGAGGATGATTGGTTGAAGAAGAACTTCCGTTGGCATTTCCGACTCTTGACCCGCCCTGATCATCGGTGATTGGCTGAACTGTTACAAGCGTTATGTCGCCTGGGAGTTGTAGTTCTTTTGGTTGATAAGGGACGCCAGTAAGAGCTAGTGGTTGGATGGAGACTGTGAGCGGTGATTTTGCTTGGTTGTAATCTCCCAAATCATGTCCCGTGTGTTGGTGCCCTGTCATGTGAAAAGCACTGTAGCCCTGCAAGTGGGCGACATGAGGACCTCTCAAGGTCGGCCTGGCGTGCTGGTCGTCGATGTCACTTTTCCCAACATCGCGCCTTTTGAGGTGAGCAACCCTCATATACGCTATCAAGGCTTCTGGGCGGGGAATAACTAGTAACTTGGGCGTTTCCTAGGCGTTTACACAGCCTCTACAGTGTCTCTTGCTTTTGCGAACTGGGCCCATTCAGAAGCATTTACAGTCTTTATTATTAAGCTTTATTAAATAGACTAGAGTTTCCTGTCCTATCCTCTTCAGCATCTCTTCCCGGTGCCTAGGATAACACTGGAACTATAATTTTGAATCTCAGTACAAATGAGAGGATATTTGATTTCGGCCATAGCTGGGATCGTCAAATAATGATGTAAACGTACCATTCCAGTGGCCCCTGCCACAGGTCAGGTACAGCCTAGCCTTCATCTAGGTCCTCCTGGTGACTTCTCTCCAATCCCTAGTTGTTCTTCCATCTCGGCTGACAGTGACAGGACGTTGCATGTTGCATGACCTCAACACAGGACAAAGGCTACCTCTAATGGCATAGCATCCTTCCCTTACCCACCCTCTCCCAAGATGTTGCTTCCCACGGACTGGGGAAACCTAGTTAATTGATCTGATACTGGAAAATCTGAGTCAGTGTGTTTGAGGTGGATCTTTGACATCTATATTTTTATTTACTTATTTAATATTTTTATTTTTAAAAAGCTTTATTTTAAATCTATGAGTGTTGTGTTTGCATGTCTGCGTATATATCTTGTGCATGGCTGGCACTAGTAGAGGCCAGAAGAAAGGTCTGAGTCCCCTGGAACTGGAGTTATGAACAGCTGTAAGGTGCCATGGAGGTGCTGGGAACCAAACCTGGTCCTCTGCAAGAGCACCAAGTGCTCTTCATTGCTGAGCCATCTCTCTAGTCCTGATATCTGTGTTTCTGTTTGTTTTAAGATCCATAGGTGATCCTGGTGTGCATCGAGATAGAAACTACTGCTACGGCAGTTGCTACTCTAGGCTCCTCATACCCCTACAGTCCTACGATCCTACTATTCTTCTTCATTTTTGTTGTTTTTTTTTTTGTTGTTGTTGTTGTTTTTTCGAGACAGGGTTTCTCTGTGTAGCCCTGGCTGTCCTGGAACTCACTCTGTAGACCAGGCTGGCCTCGAAACTCAGAAATTCACCTGCGTCTGCCTCCCAAGTGCTGGGGATTAAAGGCGTGGGCCACCACTGCCCGGCCCTTCTATTATTCTTATTCTGGTCTAAGTCTGATAATTCTAGGAGAGAACCCCTGGTAGTACCAGGCTGAAGGACATACTCGATACTTAGGTTCTCTTACTCTGGTACTTTTTAAAATATGCTACTCTTGGGAGGGGTGGGGATCGCAAAAATCCCAGAGTGGCCAAGAATAGCTGAGGCTTATCATGAACGTCCGTCTGATCCTCCTGCCTCTACCCCTCAAGCACTGAGATTACAGGTCTAGATTACACGCCTGGTTTATGCAGTACTGGGCATCTAGCATAGAACTGCAAAGATGCTAGCCAAGGCAAGCACTGTCCCAGCTGAGCCACATCCTCAGCCCAATACCTTACCTATCTTTGTTGGTCCACTTAGCAAGCTCATCCAGGTTTCACATGTCCATTTTCTGCTTTCTTCGAGGTTGAGGTTCTGACCTCTGATTGCATCCCAGCTATGTCAGGATGGTTTGTTTGCACGATTCACTGATCTGTGAGCACTTGGAGGAAAGCAAAGTTGCGTTTGGGCCGCAGTAATTGTCTAGCAAAAGTGTACATTCTAAAGAGGAGACGATATCACCGTTGTCGTGTGTATTCTAGTTGCAGGAGATCATGTTTAAGAATTACTACACAGCTTTTTTGAGCATCCGTGTTCGTCAGCAAAGCTCAGCGCACACGCCAGCCAAGTGGGTAACTTGTCTGCGGGATTACTGCTTGATGCCTGACCCGCACAGTGAAGAGGGAGCCCAGGACTATGTATCACTGTTCAAGCACCAGGTCAGCCGGGCCTCAGTCCTGGATGGGGACTTCCTGCCTATGGACTGAGCAGAACAGCAGGAAGGAAGAGTCGGGCAAAACTGGGCTGGACTATAGCTTTCCGGCTGGTACTTTTCAGGAGCCACTGTTCTCTCCTTCGTTTAGACTTGGAGAAGCATTTGGTTTTACTGTAGATTGGGAGGTTTTTGGTAAACAAGCTAGGTCTTCAGTGGGTCTTTTATTTTATGTATTTGTTTTTTGAAATTCGTTTTATTTTGTTTTGTGAGGCAAGGTTTCTCTGTGTAGCCCTGGCTATCCTGGAACTTGCTTTGTAGACCAGGCTGGCCTCGAACTCAGAGAAAGGAGCTGCCTGCCCCTGCCTCTGCCTCCCCAGTGCTAGGATTAAAAGCGCGCACCACTACACCCTGCTCAGTGGGTCCTTTGGTATGTGTATCAGATGCTGTGTGACATGAACAGAGTGCTGGAGCTGCGTCTGATTCTGCGGCAGCCATCACCACTGTGGCTGTCTTTCACAGTGGAGGAACTGCAGATCTACCAACAGGGACCAAAGGCAAGTGACTCTCTGAAACCTACTGGCTAACCTTTTACGGTAAAAGCTTCTAGCTCTGACGAGGAGAGATGGGGACACTGGGGTGGGTCACAAGCAGGGATAGTGAGACTCTGAAGGAAGCCCTCTTGGAATCTGGAGTATGAATGCAGGCGCCCATGACCAGAGGTGAGGTTCTGTGTCAGCATCCCCTGGCCTCTGAAACTGCTCACTACTTTTGTTGCTTATGTTCCTGGGTTCCCCTTCTGCATAAAAGAAGAGTTTAGTAATCTGATGTTATGGTTCTGAATATGGATATCCCAGTGTCTTAGGCTCAAGGGTCCCTTTCTTTGTTCTCAGGTGCCAGAACTCTTAGATTCTGCCTCATTGAGGTCACTATGCCTTTGCTTTGCAGAGTCCCTCCTTGGCGTTCCCCAAGTGGCTTTCCCACCCAGTGTCCAATGAGCAGCCCACTCCCCGCCTCGAGGTAAGCTCTCTAACACTGGGTATTAACCACATGTACATGGTTCTAATGTCTAGAGTACAAAAAAGTGGGCCTCTGGCTATCCTGGGGCTGCCTGGAGACGTAGCTCAGTGGTAGAATACTTACCTAGCATGCACAAAGTCCTGGGTTTGATTCCCAACACCACAGACATTTGGGTCTGGACCCAGGGCCTATGGTTCAATGTCTTCTTGGAAGCTCTGTGGGCTTTGAGTCATCCCTGGTTTAAGCATGGGTCTTGCTTCATGAACATCACGCTATAACTGTTCTTCAGGTTATCTTGGAATGTCACTGGTTTCATCTGCAGTGCTCTATAGCTTATATATATCTAAGGGCACTTCTGGGGAGAGATTCATGACCATGTTCCTTCCCTCTGGAACAGGGTCTCCCAGACCCCAGCAGAGTGTCCTCTGAGGTGCAGCAGATGTGGGCATTGACCGAGATGATTCGGGCTAGTCATACTCCCACGAGGATCGGCCGCTTCGACGTGAGTGACGGTGTCCCTCCGCCTTGCTTCCATCACTCTGAGCGGCTCAGCACTGATCGTCTCTTGTGTTGCAGGTGGATGGCTGTTATGATCTGAATTTACTCTCCTACACGTGAGCAGCAGCTTCTACTTGAGACATTGGCTTTCTGTGCCCATCTAGATGGTGTTTGGCCACCAGAGGCTGAAGCATGTTCCCTGTGCATCCAAGTTCTATCTGGGCAAAATCTACAGATTGGGAATTCTTGATACCCATCCAGTTGTTTTAGCATGAATTCCTAGTGGGGGCACTTCTGCCTCTGACCGTCTGACATGTAAATCTAGTCTCTTCCTCTCAGAATTCACCAGTTCTAATTAGAGTCCTTGAGCTCCTCTTGCTTGTCCTGCCAATACGCACACCCGAGTCTGCTACCATTTCCCCCCATTGCTGAGATGAACCTGTCACGTGTAGCGAGGAAGCCACTGTTGTTTTGACACTCATGACCTGGGAAGCTTGAGGAAGACACACCCTCTATTCATTCCTCTGCCCCCGCTAGTAGCCCGTGTCCTTTTGTATTGTATTCACGAAAAGAAAATGTCCTAGAGTCAGGCATGGCACATACCTTTCAGTGAGTTCAAGACCAGCCTGGTCTACACACTGAATCCCAGGCCAATCAGGGCTACATAGTGAGACTCCATACTAAGAAAGGAAGGAAGGAAGAAAAGAAAGAAAAAAAGAAAGGAAGGGAGAAAGAGAAGGAAGAAAGGAGAGAAAGAAAATAGCTCCCTTTAAAATTGTCTGCTCCCAGCCTGGGAGGTGAAAATGGGACTTCTGGGTGCTTAAGTCCCTAAGCTAGCTCCTGAAAAGAAAAGTGTTCTGTGGCAGTTCTGGGGAGGTGCTGTTGGCACAGCTGGGGCCAGAGAACGAGTCTTCCCTCCCTCCGGCCTGTTTGTCATCAGATTCAGCATGAAGTACATCCACGATCCTTTCTCTCAGTTGCTTCTGCCCGCCACGGCACGCTCAGGGTGAAGAGAGAGCACGCTGGGGGAGTGTGTCCAAGCCAACGTCTCACTGAGACCGAGGCCCTCCATTATCCCTGAGCAACCACTAAATGAAGAAGACTGCTGGTCTTTCCTGTGATCAGGTTCTTTCCCTCTAGTCCTTCCTGGCTCTGGCCCCGGGAAGTATTATTAAGCTGTGCTGCAAGGTGTCTCAGAACTGGAAAATTGGACATGAGTCTATGCAACAGTTTTCTGGGAAAGTCTGGTCACCTTTGGTAGCTACGCTGCATCCCTGCAGTCAGCTCTCCTGAAGGTCCTGTCTTCACCTACAAGATCATAGTTAAGCCCCACTGACAGGATAATTACCATAGTCCAGTGTTCAGGGAACAATGGTCCTCAGAACAAAGGGGCAAAGAGGAACCTGAGGTGTCAGGGGCTACGCATAATTCACAGCTGTGTTCCTAAATTCCCAGAACTGGAGCTAGTGTACGGCAACATCAATAAATTCTTGTGGAATATGTGACTGTGTCAGCTGCTTGAGCCTAGAGGGAGAGCTAGAGACCATTATAAAAGGCTGGGCCGAAAGAAAGGGTACTGTGCTGGCCTGGAGGGCTTCGCCCTCCAGTGATTGCTCCACCTCCCACTGCTATTTGACCTGAATGTGTAATTCAGGCTTTTCAGTCATTTGGAGAACTTTGACCTTGTGGAGGCTGGGAGTTCTAACTCCCAATTCTGGTTCTAGGCAGCCTATTCTGCTCCGAACTTGTTTTGATTAGCTTGAGAAAGAGCCTGAGGCCTTCCGGAGTCAGCCTCAATTTAAATCCCAGCCTGCCCTATGGGCTTCCCGCCCCCTGCGGACTAGAAAGACCTGTCCAGGCTGGGGTTTGGACTACATCTCCCAGCGTGCCTGGCAGAGTAGTGGCTTCAGTGTGGCTCCAGTGTGCCGACCGCACCAGTTGCGGGTGACAATGCATCGGACAGTCAGTGTGGTAGCCCCTCTGGGTTTTCGCCTGCAGGCACAAGCTTTGGTCCAAAGTCGCCCACTCAGTTCTGTACAGGTGGGATAAAGGATGCTGGAATTTGTTACTGGTCTTGGAGGGTGGGGGAAGGAAACTGATGGTCACTGGGGCCCCGGTGGCATTAAGTCTGGCTGTCTACAGGATGTGCTCCGAAGGACTCCACTCTATGACTTCCACCTAGCTCATGGAGGGAAAATGGTGGCGTTTGCAGGGTGGAGTCTGCCTGTGCAATACCGTGACAGTCATGTTGATTCACACCTGCACACGCGCCGGCACTGTTCTCTCTTTGATGTGTCCCACATGCTACAGGTGAGTCAGGGAGGTTCGGGCCTTCTTCCCGGTCTACAATACTGAACTCTGCAGTTTTAGGGACTCTAGAGGGCTAACTCAGGAGATCTGCTGATGATGTATGTATCTTTGATTTCTCCTGCCTGCTCCTGTGGTGTGTTTTAATGCCCTGGGGCTTGCCAGATAGAGCTTCTGGTTTCGAAATTGGTTTGGTATCTCAGTAAGGTGTTAGATCGCCTTGAATTTTTAGCTGTTGCTTGGTCACACTGAGGCTGAGAGGGATAGTGGAATTGAGAAGGTAGGACCGCTGCCCTCTCCAGAACCAAAAGACTAGTTCAGTCACTTCTGGGCTGGACTGTGTTGTGGAAGGTTGGAGGACGCTTACCTTGCAGCCTTTTAGATTACAGTATTGCAGTGGCCTGGGGCTTTCCCTATTTCCCCTAGACCAAGATATTTGGCTGTGACCGAGTGAAGCTGCTGGAGAGTGTAGTGGTTGGAGACATTGCAGAACTAAGGCCTAACCAGGTGAGGCTACTTTACTTCTTCTCATTGGGTGTTTTTAGTCACATTGCTGAAGAACATAGGGGGAGCCTGTCAGATTATGAAGATGGTTTTTGAAGCTTTTAACCCTGGAGGTTGGCATATGGGTGGAGTTACCTGGGTGGGGTGAAGCAGTAGTTCCTAGGTCTCATAGAGTGAGTATGAAATGAGTTTCTAAGAACTGTGTAGTGAGGGAGCTGAAGGTCCTACAAGTCTGGGGAGACGCCCTAAGATGGGAGGAGTGAGGATGTGCTTGACAGATGGAGATCAAAGGCCCTAGCCTTGAGCCTTACCTTGTACCTTTTACCCAGGACTGGGTTCATGAGTTTGCGGTAGCTGAATGTATTTAAGTATGTTTCTGGTTTAAGCCGGGTGGTGGTGGCACATGCCTTTAATCCCAGCACTTGGGATTAAAGTTCGAGGCCAGCCTGGTCTACAGAGTGAGTTCCAGGACAGCCAGGGCTACACAGAAATCCTGTCTCGAAAAACCAAAAAAAAAAAAAAAAAAAAAAAAAGGTATGTTTTTGGCTCACATTGGTCCTTGGCTTCCTGGATCTGGAGACAAAGGATGCTCTTCTTTATTCATAGGGAACGCTCTCTCTGTTTACCAACGAAGCTGGAGGCATCTTAGACGACTTGATTGTAACCAATACTTCTGAGGGGCACCTGTATGTAGTATCCAATGCTGGCTGCCGGGACAAGGACTTGGCTCTCATGCAGGTACAGCTGCTGCACTTTATTCTATGTACTTTGTGGTGTTATTTATAAAGAATTTCTCAATGCAGATAGGGGCTCAGAGAATGACTCTGGATAAAAGAACAGTTAATAGACTGAGGAGTAGGCCTTCCCTGCTACACACCAGAGTTTGGGGATAGGTACTAGAGGAGTTGGGGTGATAAAGCTCATCCTGAAATGAGCATCCTCTGGTGAGGGGAGGGGAAGGGTCTGCAATGTCCAGACTATTGTAGGAGCTCAATAATGATCATAGACACTGATGTGTTTGTCTTATCTTTCAGGACAAGGTCAAGGAGTTCCAGAATAGGGGCCTGGATGTAGGCCTGGAGGTGGTAGAGAATGCCCTGTTAGCGCTGCAAGGTGAGATGCCAGGTTGGAGTTCGAGCCAGCCCTTGCCTTCCTGGCTTTATTTGCATGGAGGCTATAGGGGAAGATATGGAGGATATGATATCTGTACACCACAGTTAACCCTTGTTTCTCTCATCTCACCTACTGCAAGGCTGTCCATAGGCTAGGGACAAGGGCATTCTCTCTCCACTTGCAGAGTTGGGCTTGCTTGGGACCTCTTCTGCTTTCTAAATAAGGGCTGTCGTCCAGGGGGTATTGGGTTCAACTCCCTTGGTTATTCTCTTTGAGCTAGGACCCACGGCAGCACAGGTGTTACAGGCTGGGGTGACAGATGATATGAGGAAACTGCCCTTCATGACAAGTGCTGTGATGGAAGTGTTCGGTGTGTCTGGCTGTCGTGTGACCCGCTGTGGTTATACAGGAGAGGATGGTGTTGAGGTAAGTCAAGAAGGAATTACTCTACATGGGATCCCATTCCTAGCAGGAAGATCTTAATTCAAGGTGGCTAGGTTTCCATAGTGAATTCCAGGCTAACCAAGACTATATAGTGAGAGCCTATCAAAGAAAGCAAAGCCAAAACCAAATTAAAATCCTAAGACAAGCCAGGCGTGGTGCCGCACGCCTTTAATCCCAGCACTTGGGAGTCAGAGGTAGGCGAATTTCTGAGTTCAAGGCCAGCCTGGTCTACAGAGTGAGTTCCAGGACAGCCAGGGCTACACAGAGAAACCCTGTCTCAAAAAAACAAAAAATAAAATAAAGTAAAGTAAAAAAAAAATCCTAAGACAAAAGAGATCGACTTGCAAAGCTAGGATCAGATAGCACATGCCTATAATCCCAAAACCTTGGAAATAGAAACAGTCCAATCATAAATTACAGACCAACCTTGGCTGTCTCAGACAGAAGAATAGGAGTAGGGGAAAATGGGGGGTACACTGTAGTGGTAGAGAGTTTTACTCCTGCATGACCCAAAGTGGTGAAAGTAGCTACAGCATTCGAGACATTGCCCATCTGTTCTCTGTCCCTTTGTGCAGATATCAGTCCCAGCAGCAGGGGCAGTCCACTTGGCAACTGCTCTGCTGAAAAACCCAGAGGTTAAGCTGGCAGGACTAGCAGCCCGAGATAGCCTGCGCCTGGAGGCAGGCCTCTGTCTGTATGGGAATGACATCGATGACCATACCACACCCGTGGAGGGCAGCCTCAGCTGGACACTAGGTGAGCCGGGCTAGCATTCAAGGGGTCCTGAGAGCTAGAATACTCTTTAATGAAGCCAGCTAGCCCAGGATTACTAAGGTTGTGTAGGCTGGAACAAGTGACTCAGCCTTGCTGTGCCTTCATTCCCTGAAGGTGCTACTGTAGCTTTGCCTATTATAAACTCAGGGTCCTACATATGGCTTCCAGAGGGTAGGTGATGGTTGGTTGACTGACTGTAATTCAGGGGAAGAATAGAGCCCAAGTGATGCTTAATGGATTGTCACTTGGGGGTCTTAGTAGTAAAGACTTCCTATGCTTAAGGCTTCTGTGGACTATGGCTTACAGTCTGGTGTGTTATGTTCCAGGGAAGCGCCGCCGAATTGCTATGGACTTCCCAGGAGCCAAAATCATTGTTCCCCAGCTGAAGGGTGAAGTGCAGCGGAGACGTGTGGGGCTGATATGCGAAGGGGCTCCAGTGAGAGCACACAGTCCTATTTTGAATACAGAAGGCACTGTGATCGGTAACTGGATGGGGATACTGGCTGGCAGGTGTCCAGGATAGGGATACTGAGCTGGCAGGGTGATGTTAACTTATGGCCTATGCCTGGACAGGTACAGTGACCAGTGGCTGCCCTTCACCCAGCCTAAAGAAGAACGTGGCGATGGGTTATGTGCCATTTAAGTACAGTCGACCAGGGACACAGCTGTTGGTGGAAGTTCGGCGGAAGCAGCAAATGGCGGTGGTTAGCAAAATGCCCTTTGTGCCCACCAACTATTATACTCTCAAGTGACGATGGCCCACGGGGAAGCCCTTCCCTCCAGGAGTGTTTCTCTAGAGGGCATGGCATAGTGCTTAGTCAGAATAGTGGAGTACAACTCCCACGGGTGGAAGCTGAATGGTTTGCTGGGTCTGCTTAGAGTCGAGGAGAGACTCTTTTCCCTTACAAGCCATTCCAATTTTAGGGCCCAATTTTTAAATGACAAATCACCTTACTTAATGTCCTATTTTAGCCCACAATCCCACTAACCTTAATCTGCCTGGTGCTGACTATGGAAGAAAGGTCATCTTGCCTTTGTGTGGAGGGTAACACCTCCGCCCACCGCACTGTGGCTTCTCTCATTTCAAAGGACTATTACTGTGGGCAGTGTGGGCTTAGGTACCTTCTCTACCTTGCTTTCCATGAATGCATACTACTGCCTTTCCTTAGATAGAAATGACTCCTGACTCAGTGTTGGCTGAGCTCTTCCTGTGTGCAAACACAGGGATGGCTAAGCAAACACGGGACTCACCCTTCCACATTCTCTAGTCAACCTAGCCTACTGTGCAGCAAGACACGGCTGGTTTAATACTTGGGCTGACCTCGGTCAGCTGTTGTGAAAAATTATTTTACTAACTCTTGAAAAATAAAATAAAGTTTCTTTCTTTCTTATTTGCCATGTTCTCTAGCTTTCTTGTTCTTTGGCCACTGAATTTCTGGGGTATCTTCTTAGCCTCCAAGACAGGCTCTAAGTAGGATCTCCTTGGAAGGGGCCAGGTATATGAGAACAGGAATAGAGAAGTGGTGTGCTGGCCTATCCCTGTAATCCTAGCACTTGTGAGTTGGAGACAAGAGTATTGAGAGTGAAAGGTCATCTTCAGCTATGTATTGAATTGAAAGCCAACTTAGAAAACATGAGACACTAGCTCAGCTCCCCCAGTCTCTCCTCCCAAGTCCCCAAAAAACTAATGGGGCTATTGTCCCTGCTGGGCAGCCCACCACCACTGCAGTAAGTTGGCACCATGTCCTCACCTCTGCAAAGTGCTGTATGTGAGATCCTGAGGGCAATATACCCAATCAAGATGCCTTACTAGTTGCCCATGTGTACACAACACTTGTCTTGTTTGAATAACCACACAACTGGTGCACTTCTGTTTTTAATATGCCACATCTTCAGTTGCTCCTGGGGTGGAATGTAAGACCTTGACTCTTGTAGTGATGTCAGTGGGTGGGCATGAGGCTGTGAACATCTTCTTGCCACACAGATGACATCTCTGGAGTAGGTACACGTGCACGAGGAGCTCAGTACAGTTCACCTATAGTACACCTGTTACAAAGTCTCTGTAGGCAGTGGCTGCCAGATGGCTATATGACATCTAACAAAGAGACAGTGGACACCTGAGGTAGCTAGTAGCCCAGCAGAGACAGGAGTACACCCGTTAGAGGAGACAGATCCAGTACCACAATGCTTTTAGGAACCACAGTGCTCTGAGGAAGTGGTGTTTTCATGGGGACACTGGCTACCCACCCCCTTGGAACCTCTTCTGACCCATGGTGAAGGGCCCAGGGCTATCTGGCTTGTGGCTCGCTCTTACTGATATTCCTAGAGGCTGAAATGAGGATGGTGGACTCTCAGGATTAGGCCCTTGTCAAGATGGGAAGTAATAAGGTATCAGGGCACAGTAAAGTCATTGCACTAACTACTTAGTACTCCCTAGGAGGGGGCAAGTACAGACCAAAAAAGCCTGTGGGTACTTCAGCAGTGGAGAAGCTAGCCAATACCAGGGGCTCTTAGTGAGATGTCTCTTAGGAATTCAACTTGAAAAAGGAACAGAGAAACAAGTCAGTGGGAAATGATAACTTCTTCTGCCTGCCTCAGACCTGGAAGATTGCAGCTGGACCAGGGAGGGACAGGTTTGGTGCTCTAGTCCAGATTAGCTGGCTTTTTGCCTACCAAGCAAAGCCAAGGAAATCAGAGCCTATGGGAGAATAGGCTTTCTTTCTAAATCTCAGAACTGGCCAACCTCAAGATTCCTCTTAGAAGGACCGATTTCTCTAAGATCACATCCCCAAGGGGATGAATAACCCAGGAAAAAGCCAAGGTGACAAGGGGACCACTGACCTCCTCAACCAAAATGTTTCTAAGCTGTGACCCTTGACAAGAAGTCTTTCCTTTTGTTAGAGACAAATTTCACCTGCCCAGTACCTGAAGCTGTTGGAGGCAAGCCTGAGGGCAGTGGAGGCTCACCCTGGAAGCATCATGGTACTCCAGTCCCCTAACCCCAAGCCCTCTGTGTTGTCCAAGGGGTCTGGACAGCAGCAACATGGCACAGGAGCCAGCGGACCCAGCGGTGTCTCTGGAGACCCTTCTGCTGCTGGCTTCCCTTATTCTCTGTGTGTTTTGAGAGCTTCGTTTGCTGCTATCTCCCTGAAAGTAATGGAGAGAAGCAAGGTTATTTCATCGATAGCAGAACAGTCCTGACATTGGTTCTTCCTTTGTGCCTTCTTGGCTAAGCTGGGCTCAGTACAGCTTGTAGTAGAATCTAGACTTCTTTACTAATCTCTCATAGTCCTTGTTGGGTCTATCATTTTCCTACCCTATGGTGCTTAGCTAAGACAGTGGCCACCTTCCTAATCCATGTCTTGCTTTCACTCTTGAAGCCCTTTGTCGACTTGCCATAAGAAGAAGGCAAATTAGATCAGGCAATTGTCCTGCTGAAACAGCCCCTCAATCGTTCCATGGTCTCCTTCTGCCCTTGTGCTCAAACCTCACCATCATAGCCTGATCTAGTCTCCTAAAGTCACATTTCCCCTTGCTACTGGGTCTTGTTTCATCTATTTTTTTTCTTCTCCAGTATACATACTGTGCTGCTTTCCTCCTCTGGTCTCAGCTCAGGTGTCACAGGGGAGGGGGTGCTCCCTCAGCTCCTCTGCATCTGTTCATTTTCTCTCTCCCTCTCCCTCTCCCTCTCCCTCTCCCTCTCTCTCTCGTTTTGTCGAGACAGGGTTTATCTATGTAGCCCCGGCTGTCCTGGAACTCAAAAATCCGCCTGCCTCTGCCTCCCGAGTACTAGGATTAAAGATGTGCGCCACCACCGCCTGGCAGAATCTGAGTTGTCCTTGTTTTCTGGCGTACTGTGACCTCTGCCATCTGGTAGAAGCCCAGAGGTTAGCTGAATGAAATGTCCTGATAAGTAAGCTGTTCTTAGAGGTTAGCAGGCCGACTTGATGAGGTCGTATGCTAAGAATAGAGACTGTTAGGCTGGGGGTTATAGCTCCAGTACTTGCCTAGAATAGATGTTCTTGCCTTCCTAATGAAGGACTTCCCCACCAAGGGATTTGTTTTCAATAGACCTGATGCATCACCTTTCTGAGATTAAGGTAACACCACCATCCATCCCCACTGAATATGCTGATGAGAGGCTCTAAAGCCACTGGGGACCCCCAACTGGAATCCTGAGCTCTACCATTAGCCTTGGAGGATTCTTGCACAGTCACTAAGTTGGTGCACTCACATGCTTAGAGTTCTCTGCCCTGTGACCAGCACTCAAGTGTTCTCTGCCTGTCAAGCATGGGGTTGGGATAGACAGATTTACTCACCATGAAGAGAAATGTGTGGAGCCATCAGGTGTGGATCCATTCTGGCCACCCAGACCTGGAGGCAGGAACACACCCAGAGCTGCAGGAGGCTGAGGGTGGGGATCTGAGCAGGCATTAGCCCAGGTCAGGTCAGGGGCCACTGGTGTAGTTTAATAGAGATTGAGGCTGGGATACTAGGGACTAGTGGTGTTGTCCAGGAAGGGTTTTGAGAAACAGTTAACAACCTGATGATGGGCATGAGGGGCTTCTGGCGTAAAATGGTACGGGGCTGTAAGTTTGGGTACTGTGAGGCTCTTGAAGGACCAGTTGGTAGTCTATGTGGACACAGGAGAACCCAATGGTACAGTATGGTGGTGGTAGGGACAGCCGGGCCAAGGAGGTTCGTAGGGAGCCTCACCTGGACGGTGATACAACCCGGTCACTGTGTTCCCGTAGAACCCCCAGGCCAGCTGGATGCCCAGGAGACTTAACACCAACCACAGCAGGAGCAGCTTGAAGAGAGTCACTCGCATGTCTTGTGTCTCCCACTCCCGCAGAAAGTCGCTGCCCAGGGTGCCCAGCGCTCCGAGCACCGTGGCGGGCAAAGCTTGCAGAAACTGCCCGGCCCAAGGCTCCGCCATGATTGGCCAGCGCCCCACCGGGAGTACTGTCACCGTAGTCCTTACTGCGCAAGCCTCTGGTCTTCCGGGGTTAGGCCTGTCAGTGCGCAAGCGTAATATAAGGCAAAGACGCTCTACTTCGCTTGCGCGAAGTGTTGGCAGTTTGGGGAGGGGTTTTTAAAACCGCGCAGGCGCACCCAGCCCCACCCCGCTTGCTTAAAGGATGAGTGATTCCGTGAGGATAAAATAGCAACTCGCTCTTTTATAGCCCCGGAGTTCCCGTGATGCTCCACGCGACCGCCATGATTGGTTAAGCGTCCAACTCTCAGGGCGTGGATGCGTTCTTGAGCAATCGTGGCCGAACTGAGAGTGTGCGCGCGTGCNCGGGGCCGCGACTGGCGCCAGCTCGAGCCCGCAGGGCGCTCGGGGGCGCGCACGTCGCTCCCCGCCCTCCCGCCACCGCCCGCCCTCGTTCGCTCGCGCTCNCCGCCCGCCGCCCGCGGTCCTCCGTCGGTTCTCTCCTTAGCCCGCCGTCTCCCACGGAGCTGCCCGTCCTTGGCTCNGAGCTCGCGGACTCGCGGACAGGCGTCCTCAGCGCGAAGAGGCCGGACTCGGAGTCGTCGCCTCGAGGTGAGCGGGAGCCTTCCCTCCAGCCGCCTCGGCTCCGGGCCCGGCTGGCCGGCTGATCGGCAGGCACTTTTCCGGCCTCCGGCCCGTCGCCCGGCCGCGGTCGCGCCCCACCTGCTGCGCTCGGCCGGCAGCCCCTTGCCCCGGCCCCTGACCTGGGGCCCCGCGCCCGAGGCGGCGGCCCCGCCCGCGCAGTCCCCGGAAGCGCGCCCCGCCGCCTCCAGTCCCCCTTCCCCCGCCCGGCCGGGCCTGGTGGAGCCCTAGCCGCCCGCCCTCCCCGTCGCTTCCTCTCAGGGCTGCGCCGGGCTGGGCGGGGGCTCCCGGCCGGCCCGCGACCGCGCTGGGGTAGCCTGCCGCTGCGAAGCGCGGGTGGCTGTCGGGAGTTGAAATAGGCAAGAAACTCTTTTACAACTCCATTTTGCCTTTTGCATTGAACGTGGATCATTAATCACCGTTTTATACCGGGTGAAGACAGGCTTTGGGTGGATTTTCTGTTTTGAGTGCCGCATTATTGGAGATTGTGTAAGTAAAAGATTGTTTTGAAATCTTAGCGGTTATGACTCTATGGGGGAAGGTATTTTCCAGTCGAAAGAACACTTAATAATTTGGCGAGGTTGCATCGAAATGGATGCATTTCTGCTTAAAGTTATTACTTAAATTAAGTATCACTGATGGGTTCCCCCTTTCAGGTCGGTTTCGTAAAATTGCATTTTTTTTTGCTGGCACGTTGATTTTTTTTTTTTTTTTAAACTTCATGTTTAGTAGCTGATAGTGGAAAATTTGACACCATTTTTTCTCTTTTTGCCCCAGAATTGGTTCTACTTGTCTTTTCTAATAGTCACTAAATTTTGGTTATTTATTTGGTTCTGTCTTCTGATATTCTTTTGAAATAAGTGCTTATTGCATGTTATATATAACATTATATATGTATAGTATATAGTAGATGTATAATGCACATTCCCCATGCCAATCTGGAAGGGGAAAACTTATATTTTCGGATGCTGTGTGTGGTGAGAATTTTGAGCCACTTAGTGTCACGTGCGCAAATGTGTATGTACCATGTGGAATGTTTTTTTTACCTTTCATTGGCTAGTTTGAGCATTTGACTCAAGTAGTACTAAACTAAGAATGCAAGACCAGGCCTTAATATTGAAGACTCTTGAGGCATTGTTTGCAGTATTTCTCTGGAACAGTGACGTTTCTTAGGGACATAAAATATAGAGAGCTTGTTTCTTTCCTATTTTATTTTCCTCTTTGGTGTTGGCTGGGGCACAGTGAACAGGTGCTGTATCTCTGAGCTTCATTCAGCCCTACAACTAACTTGGGATCGAAGTCTAGTGCTCAACTTACATAGCTTCTACTCAAAAAAATCTACTGGAACAGGAGAATAGGAACATAGCCACTCTGCTGATCCCCCCCCCCCCCAGTAGATGTAGTATTTTAGACTGGGAGGGAAAAAAAAAACCTTTAGGATTTACAAACCAATTCCATTTGTAGGTGTGGGAACTGATCTTAGGGAATATTTCTCTTTCCTTCTGGGTGTGTGTCTGTCTGTCTGTCTTGTCACTTTATTTCTTGAGAAAGACTTATTACTCTGCAGAGAGAACAGTGGATGTGGTAATAACAGTAGAACCACTAACCTAAGACTTAAAAAAAAAATGGACACTGGGTCTGACCTGAGACCTGGAACTTAATTTGTAGATAAATCTGGTCTCTAATTTTCACATGCTCCTAGTTCTGCCTCCTGAACAGTGCTGGGGTCACTGGGTTTGTGCCACCGTTCCTGCTGAAACTTAAAATGTTTGAAGGTCATACATCTAGTTAGACTACAACTATTTTTTTTCTGTTATTCTCCATGTGCTGTCAGTTAAAATCCGGGGTTCCAGGTTACTTCAGGTTCTTTACCATGCAGATTATATGCATATTTGGGAAACAAATTTCATGTTTTTGTAAGTAGTTCCTTTCTTGCCTTTGAGTGTGTTAGTTTTCTTTCTTTATTTATTTTATTTATTTATTTATTTATTTATTTATTTATTTATTTATTTATTTATTGGTTTTTCAAGACAGGGTTTCTCTGTAGCCCTGGCTGTCCTGGAACTCACTCTGTAGACCAGGCTGGCCTCGAACTCAGAAATCCACCTGCCTCTGCCTCCCAAGTGCTGGGATTAAAGGCATGCGCCACCATGCCTGGCTCGTGTGTTAGTTTTCTTAAGGACCCAGGTTTTGAGAGTTTACTGTTAGCAAAGATAATGTAATGAGGTCCAGCTAGAATGGTATCAGGACTCCTTTGAGTCAGTTTTAAGTGGAATTGGTGAGAATTTGCATGCATCAAGTAGACCATGGTCTGTACAAGTGTGAGAGTGGTTTTGTTGGCGTGATTTCATTGTCCTTTTAAAAGTCCATCTTGCTCTATTAGGGGTGTAAGTTATTAGAAGAGTAAAAACAGATCTTCAGGTGCTTCTTAGTCCATGGGTGGGGTTGAAGTATAGTAAGTGACTTGTCCTTAAAGAGCAAAAAGATCAGTTAACTTCGTTGAAAGACTAATTTAAGATCAGTGGGTTTTTATAGACAGTGTACTTAGTTCTTTTGTATCATAGCTACTAGCAATGATGACAAATTGTGCATAAATGATGAATTTAAAAATAGGAAGTAGGTGAGGTGACAAACCTGTAATGAAACACTCCAGGCGTTAGGAGGACTGCAGATTTGAGACCAGCTTAGGCTATATAACAAAATCCTGCCTCAAAAAAAAAAAAAAAATGTTCCTCTTAATTCTATCCAGTGGAACTCAGTTGTTACACCAAAGCATTAATAATGCATGTTACTTATCTGTCTTTTGGTACTGGGAATTAAACCTAACTTTGATTGGTAGCTATACTATTAGCCTCTCTATATCTTAACTGATTGATTACTTTTCAGCCTGAGGCTTTAACCCAGGGCATTACATGTGCTTGGCAAGGGCTCTGCTACTGAAGTATGTCCTGAACTCTGATTTTACTTTTGAGATAGTCTTATTACATTGTCAGGGTGTGATTATAAACTCATCTGCAGCCTATCCTGGTCTTGAACTTCCAACCTTCCTCAGTCTCCCCAGTAACTGGGTTTACAGGCCTATGCTATGAGGCCCGACTATAACCAAGTTCTTTCTATTTGTTTATTTATTTTTGAGGCAGTTACACTCTAGGTGAGGTTAGCTTGGAAACTTACACTGTGGCCCAGATTGGTTTTGAGCTTATAGGTGTTCTCCCTGAGCTTAGCGTAGCCCTCCTGGGTTGCAGGTATGAGCCGCCATGCCAAGCTTATATTTAAGTATGCATCTTACTGTTAGTGTTTTGGTGACATTAGATATTTGTGACAATAAGTTTTGAAAGTAATTTGAAATTAATTATTGTAAAATCCCTAATTCTGGTGACTTGTTTGATTTGAGACAAGCTCTGTCTGGCTTGGAACTTTGTAGTCCAGGCTGACCTCACAAGTGAGGCAATCCTGCTTCAGGGTGTCTGTCTGTCTGTCTGTCTGTCTGTCACTCTCTCTCTCTCTCTCTCTCTCTCTCTCTCTCTCTCTCTCTCTCTTTAAGATTTATTTATTTTATTTATGTGAGTACACTGTAGCAGTCTTCAGACACACCACAAGAGGGCACTGGATCCCATTACAGATGGTTGTGAGCCACCATGTGGTTGCTGGGAATTGAACTCTGGTCCTCTGGAAGAGCAGTGTGCTCTTAACCGCTGAGCCATCTCTTCAGCTCCCTGCTTCAGTCTCTAGTGCAGGAAATATAGGTGTGAGCCACCATCCTGGACTCATTTTTAACCTATGGTGCTCTAGTATTCTAAATGAAGGTTTGTATATTCATAATTATGCAGACCATGTGACTGAAAACAAGCTAGGCAGTAAAGCTGCTTATTATTATTGGTGTTAGTGCTGTCAGATGAATCTGAATGTACTTAAAATTTTCTTCTGACTGTGCCTTTTTAATTCTAAGTGATGGAAGTGTGAAATACAGGACCATTAAGTTGTAACTAAGCTTTGGTTAATACCAAACTGAACTTGATTTGGGAATAGGGGTTGGGATGTCTTGAAAAAGTTTTTTGCTAATAGAGCTAGGTTGAGCTTAAACTCATACCAGTTGTTTGCTCCCACTTCCCAAGTTCGATGCTACTAGCATCTGACATCACCTACCCCCAGCCCCCACCCCTGGCTGGGGGGTAGGTAGAGGAAATATATTCAGATTTGTTTATAATAGAATCTTAAATTTCAAATGCAGGTAAGAGGAAGACAAGCAGCTAATGAAAGAGAGAGTGGGAGGTAAAATGGGTTTAGAGAGATGTGAGAAATTCCTTGGGCTTGTTCTTTTTGTGTGTTTTTTGTTTTGTTTGCTTGTTTTATTCTTTTGGGGTTTTCATTTTATTTTTGAGACAACGTTTCTCTTGTCTGTCCGGAAACTTGTCCTGTAGACCAGGCTGGCTTCTAACTCACAGACATCCATTTGCCTCTGCCTCCCAAGTGCTGGGATTCCTTGTCTTAGCTTCTGAGTGTTAGATAGGATTATGGACATGAGCCACCAAGCCTTGCCTGGCTTTGGTTGTTCTGAGGTGGGATACCTATAAGGTGTTAGATTTGTTGTCTTGTTTTGAAGTTGGGGAATAATATGATCTGAGAAAAGTTTTTTTGAGAGACAGGGTCTTATGGAACTTGGGCTGACCTAAAACTAGCTATATATAGCCAAGAATGACCTTGCTCCTCTTGCCTCTACTTCCCTGGTTCAGGCATTACAGGTGTGAGTGTAACAATTCCTGGCTTTTTGTGGTGCCTCCCCATCATCTGTAGCTTCAGTTCTAGGATATCTGACACTTTTTGGCTTCCTTGGGCACCAAGCATGCAAGTGGTCCACAGATATACATGTAGTCAAAATATCTGTACACATGAAAACATCAAAACTCTTACTAACTTGACTGGTTTTACTCCATGCCTGTGATTCCAGATTTCAGAATGGCAGAGGCAGGAGGATTGTTCCAAGTTTGAGGCCAGCTTCAGTTGGATAGAGGAAAACCACAAGTGATCCAGGCTTGTTGCACACCTATAGCCTAGCTCTTGGGAAGTGATGGCAGAGAAGGGCCAGGATTCTAAATTCCAGGCCACTGAGCCATTTCTTTTGTCCCCAAGTCTTTGTGTGTATGTGTATAAGTTCATGTTGTACATATTTGTGGGCATTCTTGTGGAGTCTAGATTGACACTGAGTGTCTTTCCTCATTGCTTTCCACCTTTTTTCTTTTTTTAAACACTAAACATGCAGCTCACATTGAGCTAGACAGACTGGCCAGGAAGTTTCAGGGATCCTCCTGAGTCACTCTTTTCTGGTGCTGAGGTTACAGATGTACTGATGCCACCATGCCCAAGTTTACAAGTGTGGCTCAGGTTCTCAGGCCCAGGAGGCTTTACTAAGTGAAGCTCTCACCAATCTAAGCTTTACTTTTGTTTCCTTTTATTTCTAAGCCATCAATTTACAAATAGCTGCTTTTCTGATTTTAATTTCTATGTTAAGCCTGTATTAAAAAGAGAATAATAGGGCCTGTCTGGCCTGTCTTAGGGTTTCTATTGCTGTGATGAAACAAGGGAACCAAAAGCAACTTGGAGAGAAGGGTTTGTGTGGCTTGAGCATCACAGTCCATTGTGGGAAACCAAGGCAGGAACTCTAGGTAAGAACCTAGAGGCAGGAGCTGATGCAGAGGCCATGGAGGGGTGATGATTAGTGGCTTGCTAGGCCTCCTTTCTTATAGAACCCAGGACCACCAGCCCAGAGCTGTACTGTACCTTTCCTCATCAATAAATGTCCAAGCTTGCCTGTAGCTGAATCTTTTGGGAGCATCTTCCTGCTCTTTGATGACTCTAGATTGTGTCAAGTTGACATAAAACTAGCCAACACACGTGCTTATTGTGTATGAGACCCTGAATTGGACTTCAGCACCTCAGTATTTTTTTTTTGTTTTTGTTTTTGTTTTTGTTTTTTTCGAGACAGGGTTTCTCTGTGTAGCCCTGGCTGTCCTGGAACTCACTCTGTAGACCAGGCTGGCCTTGAAGCACCTCAGTATTAACAAATAAAACTTTAAAAAGGGAAATGCTATTTGATAAAATGTTAAATAGTCTAGGAAGTAAGATACAACGATTGCTGTAATTCTTCTAACTTAGGTGATTAGAGATTTACATAATAGGGGGACTGGAGAGATGATCAGTGAGTAGAGCACATAACTGTTCAGGTCCTGGCACCTACATGGTGGTTCACAAACATCCATAACTACAATTCAAGGAGATCTGGTGCTCTCCTTTAACCTCCAAGGGCACCAAACACATGTAATGCCCATACATAATCTCAGGAAAACACTAATGTACATAAAAAAGGAAATAAAGATTTGTATAACAGCCACTAAGATGGCTCAGTAAGGTAAAGATGTCTATACCACCAGGCCTGCCCCTTGAAGTTCCATTCCCTAGGAACCACATGTTGGAATTTCAAAGAATCAATTCCTATTTCCATCCTCTGACCTCTACATGCACACTGTAACATTTGCTTCTGTACATTTGCATGTATATATGTGTGCACATACACAAATGAATAGATGGGGCTGTATGTATGTGTACACACACACACACATACACATATATGTATATATATAAAATTTTGGAGTCAAATGTGGTGGTTCACTCCTTTAATTCCAAAACTTGGAAGGCAAAGGAATCTGAATCTGAGTTCAAGATTTTCCTTGTATATGTAGTGAGTTTCTAGGCCAACCAGGGCTATGAGAGACCCTGTTTCCAAAAAGAAAGGAAAAGCATAGCTTTCAGGCTGGTTGAGATATCTCAGCAAGTAAAGGTACTTATTACATGAGCCTGACAATCTGTGTTTGATTCCTGAGACTCATATGATGCAAGTTCCCCAAGTTGTCTTCTGACTCCTCTCACCACACAAAATAATAAATAAATGTAAAGTTTTTTCTTAGTTGGGGAAATTTATATAAAGAATTCATCTGTCTTTTAGAGGACAGCATTTATTGTATTTGAAAAATAAGATTGATTATGTACATTTTTATTATGTGAAGAAGTCCATGACAACATCAGTGGACATGCTAATGTGGAAGGGGGAAATTTTGTATGGGGGTCACACTCCTAGACAAAACTGCAGGCAAATCAATAATGGCTGCTCAGAAGAATAGTCTCCATTATTGCTTGTCCATTGCAGAGTAGTTGTAGTTAAGTATTTGTGCAGTGGAAGGAAGGAGTGATGCGTATCTGTTTTGTTGCTGTTGTTTTGAGACAGGTTCTCTATGTAGATCTGGCTGACCTGGTATTCACAATGTAGACCAAGCTAGCCTGGAACTCAAGAAATCTAACTTCCTTTGCCTCCTGAGTCTGAGATTATAGATGTATGCCACTGCCAGGCATGTGTGTGTATTTATATGCATGTATATTATTATAGGCATATATATGCAGACACATATAAATACATATTTTTTTTTTTGTGGGTAGGTTTCAAGATAGGGTTTCTCTGTGTAACCCTGGTGGTCCAGGAATTCACTCTGTAGACCAGGCTGGCCTCAAATTCAGAGATCCTCCCACTTCTGCTGGGATTAAAGGCATGTGCCACCATGCCTGGCTAAAAGTTTGTTTTTTGTTGTTTTTTTTTTTGTTGTTGTTGTTGTTGTTTTTTTTTTTTTTTACACAGAAGAAGGTCATGGGTGGTATAAATGATATTTTTTATTATTATTTATTTATTTTTGAGACAGGGTTTCTCTGTATAGCCCTGGCTGTCCTGGAACTTACTTTGTAAACCAGGCTGGCTTCGAACTCAGAAANCCGCCTGCCTCTGCCTCCCAAGCGCTGGGTTTAAAGGCGTGTGCTACCACCGCCCGGCTATGATAAATTTTTCTTTTCTTTTTTTTTCTTCTTCTTTTTT
>NC_034599.1:101794125-101796679 GCF_900095145.1 Mus pahari
TTTTTTTGTTTGTTTTTCGAGACAGGGTTTCTCTGTGTAGCCTTGGCTGTCCTGGAACTCACTCTGTAGACCAGGCTGGCCTCGAACTCAGAAATCCACTTGCCTCTGCCTCCCCAGCACTGGGATCAAGGTGTGCGCCACCATGCCCGGCAATAAATTTTTCTAATGTTAATAGTTTTTACCTTGATACCACCAAGTTGAGCCGAAGAAGCTCCAGTGTATTCAGTATTTGACTTCATCTCACAACAGCCAAGAAAAGTGTTGCTTCTGAAGGTATAATGACCTTCATACTGTTTTGCAAGAGGCACTAAATACCCTCATTGGGAATTCACGAAGTTCCCAAGGCAATCTTTGTACTTGAATCCACTGTGATGAGTGTGTGTGATGGAGGTGGTTTGGTGTTGAGCACCAAATCAACTCTAACTTGACAGCAACAGTGACAAAAATCCAAATCGGCAGAATAGGTAGATTTCTGCAAAAGTAAGTGTGTGTGTGTGTGTGTGTGTGTGTGTGTGTGTGTGTGTGTGTGTGTGTTGGGGGGAAAAGTGAACACAACCCATAAAACAGCAGTTCTCAACCTGTGGGTCATGGCCTCTTTGGCAAACCTGTCTCAAAATATTTACATTCTGATTCGTGACCATAGTAAGAGTAGTTATGAAGTAGCAAGGAAAGTAATTTAGTGTGTAGGGTCATCGCAGCGTGAGGCACTAGGCTCTGTGTTACAGGGCTGAAGCTTTAGTGCCATAAAGATAGGTTGAAAGATAGGTTGTAGTTGTGTAGTGGTTAAGGATTATGGCAAAGAATCTCAGGTTAAGGATGTAATTGAAGAGCATTTCAAATGCAGTTAAATAGTGCTGTACATTTTCCTGTCTGGATTGACTTTATTCTAATAAAATGAACTTACATCTCTTATTTTTCATAGCCTTGCATCTGAGAAGTTCCAGGTACCTTGTACAACTGCATCCCAGAACCTGTGTGTTTTCAGCACCTTTATAAGGTATGTAAATAAATATTTCTTCTTGCATTTCCTTTTACTCATATTGAGAGATTATTAATACGAAATCTGTGGAAATAATTAAGTGATTCTCTTGTTCTCTAATCTTGAAAGCCTTTGAATTTTTCCTATTGTTTTGTGTATGCATGTGTGTGCACATGCTTGTGGAGATGAGGGGCAGCTGTGCAAGTCAGCTCTCTCATGTCAGCTCTCTCTCATGTCTCTCTCAGGTCAGCTCTCTCTCAGGTCAGCTCTCTCATGTGGGTGCCAGGGATTGAATTAAGGCCATCAGACTTGGCAACAAGGATCTTTATCTGATAAGCCATCTTGCCGGCCTCATTTTCTTTTACATTTATTTGTTTGTTTGTTTTAAAGATTGATTTATTTATTTTATATATATGAGTACCCCACCATTGCTCTCTTCAGACACACCAGAAGAGGGTAGCAGACCCCATTACAGATGGTTGTGAGTCACGATGTGGTTGCTGGGAATTGAACTCAGGACCTCTGGAAGAGCAGGCAGTGCTCTTAACCACTGAGCCATCTCTCCAGCCTTTTACATTTATTGATGTGTGTTTTGGGGAGGAATGTGGTAGTCAGAGGTCCTCTCCTTCCATCATGTGGGTTCTAGGATTTAAATAGGGTAGTCAGCCTTGATAGCAGACGTCTTAACCCATAGACTCCTCACTAGCCTGACACTTGCTTGACTGACTTTCTTTCCTTCTTCCTTTTTCTCTCTCCCTGTCTCCCTCTCCCCCTTCCTCCCTTCCTTCTTTCCTTTTTTTTTTTTTTTTTTTTTTTTTTTTTTTTTTTTTTTTTTTTCGAGACAGGGTTTCTCTGTGCAGCCCTGGCTGCTGTCCTGGAACTCACTCTGTAGACCAGGCTGGCCTCGAACTTAGAAATTCACCTGCCTCTGCCTCCCGAGTGCTGGGATTAAAGGCGTTGTACCTCCACGCCCGGCTTTTTCCTTTTTTTAAGATTTATTAATTTATGTATGTGAGTACACTGTGGTTGTGCAGATGGTTGTAAGCCTTCATGTGATTGTTGGGAATTGAATTGTTTTAGTTCCTCTGCTCGCTCCGGTTAACTCTGGTCAACTCTGGTCAACCCCACTTAGTCCCTGCTCGCTCCTGCCCAAAGATTTATTTACTATTATACATAAAGTACACTGTAGCTGTCTTCAGACGCACCAGAAGAGGGCGTCAGATCTCATTACAGGTGGTTGTGAGCCACCATGTGGTTGCTGAGATTTGAACTCAGGACCTTCGGAAGAGCAGTCAGTGCTCTTACTTGCCATCTTGCCAGCCCCCCCCCCTTTTTTTTTTTAAATACTGGATCTTGTGTAGGTTAGGCTGATCCTGAACTCATGATCTTTCTGTTTTGGCTACCCAGCAGTGAATGTATCTTGTTGGTTGTTTTGGTTAATTTTGAATTCTTTTGTTATGATAAAAGAGAAGTAAGGTAGTTTGTGGGTATGCCAGGAAGTAATGCTGGAACAAACTGAAGAAAACAGAGACTGTCTCCTCTCCCTCTCCCTCTCCCTCTCCCTCTCCCTCTCCC
>NC_034599.1:101796830-101800054 GCF_900095145.1 Mus pahari
TTTTTTTTTTTTTAAGACAGGGTCTCTCTCAGTAGCCCTGGCTGACCTAGGCTAGCTTCGAATTTACAGAGACCTGTCTGCCTCTGCTGTGCCTTTCCATTTGACTTCACTGGCTGGCCAGCAAATACCTGGGACCCTCCTGTATTCGTTCATCTGATTACAGGCACATGCTGTCATGTCTTCCTTCCTTTTTCACCTGGGTGCTGAACTTTCAAGCTCTGGTTCTCTTCCCAACTGAACCCACCATCTTACAGTCCCCAAAATAGGTTTTTTTCATCTTAGTCTTCTATTTCTTATTTATCCTAAACTCCTTTCCTTTTTTTTTCTTTTTTGTTTGTTTTGTTGTTGTTGTTTTTNTTTGTTTTGTTTTGTTTTTCGAGATAGGGTTTCTCTGTGTAGCCCTGGCTGTCCTGAAACTCACTCTGTAGACCAGACTGGCCTTGAACTCAGGAATCCGCCTGCCTCTGCCTCCTGAGCGCTGGGATTAAAGGCATGCGCCACCACACCCGGCTTTTGTTTGTTTTTTGTTTTTGTTTTTTTGAGACAGGGTTTCACTGTGTAGCCTTGGCTGTTCTGGAACTCACTTTGTAGACCAGGCTGCCTCAAACTCAGAACTGTCTCCCTCTGCCTCCTGAGCGCTGGGAGTAAAGATGTGTGTCGTTACTGCGTGGCAGTTTTTTAAAATTTTTTAAAAGAAACAGTCTTTCTATGTAACTCTGGCTATCTAGGAACTCACAGAGGAAAACTTGTGGGAGTTAATTTCCTCCATCTACCACTGGGGTTCTCCTGATCAAACTCCAGTCTGGTGGCTGGCGCTACTGAGCTGTTTACCAGCATTGTCTTTACTTTTTCATTCTGACTTTTGCAAGATTTCTTGTCTCCTACTTGTGTCTTGAGTAACTCAGACTGGCCTAGAACCTCTGTGTAGTTCAGATTAGCCTTGAATTAGCAGCAGTCTGCCTTGCCCTCTTCAGTGCCAGTATTACCAGCTTGCGCTACCACATCTGATGTAGCTCCTCCTTTTTTTGGGGGGGGGGGTCACTGGCTGTGTGTATCTGCTGGCGACCTTTCTTATTTAAACATGTTTGTCAGTCCCCTCTTCTTTTTCTTCCCTTCCTTCCCCTTTCATTTATTTTCACAGTATCTTTGAAAATATGTATATTGGTGCTTTGCCTGTGTGTGTGTGTGTGTGTGTGTGTGTGTGTGTGTGTGTGTGTGTGTGTATGTGTTGGCAGTCTGGGTAGTGCCTGTGGATGCCAGAAGAAGACAGCAAATAATTTACAACTGGAGTTAGTTGAAAACTGCCTGTGGGTGTGCAGGGATTAAAGGATTGCACACTGCACCCAGCAAAATAAACGTTTCTTTACATAATTTTTGCACATTTCACTGACCCATAAATAAATTTTTAAAAATCTGTTGCATTACAGTTGGCTATAGAAATATCGTTTGCTTCTAAAACTTTTCAGTTGGTAAGAGTGCTTGCAGTGCCATGAAAAAAATTTAGGCATGACTATGCCAGGCTGGGACCCTAGGGAGGGGTTGAGGAGCAGAGGCTGAGTTGGATCTTAGGAGCGATTTGGCCAGCCAGCCTAGCCAACACTGAGCCCTGGGTTGAATCAGAGACTTAAGGCAGCTAGGCAGAGATCAGCAGAGGAGGGCATCCTTTGGACCCACCCACCTACACCCAGCCACATGCACCACACACGCACACACACACATTTGCTTGGTTTATTGGAGCACTTCCTGTTATGTATTTGTCCTACAATGGCGACTGTGGCAGATAATTTTTTGTTGTTGTTGTTTTGTTTCTGTTTTTCAAGACCAAGTTTCTTTGTGTAGCCTTGGCTGTGTAGCACTAGCTCTGTGAGACCACACTGGCCAGGAACTCACAAAGATCTGCCTGCCTCTGCCTCCGAGTTGCTGCAGTTAAAGCACATGCCACCACCAACTGGCAACAGATAATGCTAGTTATGTTAGTAGATTTTGGAAAGAGGGAATCTTGGAGGAACATGAGTGTGCAGCTGAGAGAAGTGCCAGGTGCTGCAGGAAAGCACTAAATGGCCTGATCTCAGTTGGGAGCTGAGGGATGCCCTTGAAATACAGATGTAACCCTAAGCCACATCTTAGCTTTTAAAAAAATGGATGTTTTATTTATTGTTTTGGCAAAAAGTAGTTACCAGCTTTGGGTTTTAGAATTCCAGAAATTAATGTCTCCAGAACTTTTGGTTATTTTCTTATCTGTTAGTACAGTACTCTACCCAGAATTCAACCAATGTGGGTTTTGTACTACTTACATTGAGACACACAGGCAGTGCTACACAGAAAACAAAGATTCTTTTTTTGTTTTGTTTCGTTTTTTTGAGACAGGGTTTCTCTGTGTAGCCCTGGCTGTCATGGAACTCACTCTGTAGACCAGGCTGGCCTTGAACTCAGAAATCCACTTGCCTCTGCCTCCCAAGTGCTGGGATTAAATGTGTGCACCACCACTGCCTGGTCAAAGATTCTTTAAGATTTAACTTTGGAGGTTAGAGAAATGGCTCGGCTGCTAAGAGCATTTGGTGGTTTTCTAGAGCCCTGGCTCTCAACCGTCCTGATGCTGTGACCTTTAATACAGTTCCTCGTGCTGTGGTGACTCCACAATCATAAAATTATGTCATCGCTACTTCATAACTGTAATTTTGCTATTGTTAATGATTGTAATATAAATATCTGATACGCAGGATATTTGATTTCGATCCCAGTGTGTATATAATGTTATGTTCTCTATATCCAGCGAAATTCCTCCCACCCCCACAGCTGGTCATGACCTACAGGTTGAGAACTGCTGTCCTAGAGGAACCAAATTCAGTTTTTAGGGCCCAACCTTCTTCTGTTAACTCCAGTTTCAGGGTTCCAGTGCCCTCTTCTGGCCTGTGTGGGCACCAGACATGCAAAGTGTTACACAGACATGTGCAGGCAAAACACCCAAACACATAATATAAAAATTAATAAATCTTTAAGAGAAATTAACATGTAATAAAACGCAGATTTGAAAGTTTGAAAGAAGTATTTATATATACCAGGCTCTCTTTTTTTTTTTTTCCCCTTCTGAGACCCAGGTCTTTCTGTGTAGCCCTGGCTGTCCTAGGACTCTAGACCAGGTTGACCTCAAGTTCACAGAGATCTGTCTGCCTATGCCTCCTGAGTGCCAGGATCAAAGGCATGCACCACCATACCTGGCTGAG
>NC_034599.1:101800624-101816101 GCF_900095145.1 Mus pahari
TTTTTTTTTTTTTAAGATTTATTTATTAATTATATGTAAGTACACTGTAACTGTCTTCAGACACTCCAGGAGAGGGCATCAGTTTTCATTATGGATGGCTGTGAGCCATCATGTGGTTGCTGGGATTTGAACTCAGGACCTTCGGAAAAGCAGTCAGTGCTCTTAACCACTGAGCCATCTCTCCAGCCCACATATTTTCAATTTAGAGAAAAACCCAAGGTGTGTAAATTTCAGTATAAATGTTTGAGATAAAGTCTCAGAATTATATACTTAAAATAATGTCAATAGGATAAGTGTTATAACCTCAGTGTTTAAATGTTATATCCTCTATAGTAAAGGATTCATTTCATATTTTTGAAATTCTAAGGTTCAAACCCAAGGCTTTGCATATATGCCTGAGGAGAGCTCTGCTGCTGAACTACACTCCAACCCATCACCAAGCCCTTACTATTTTGCATTTAGTGTCCAAGTGTCTAGAAATGGTAGAAAGCTTGCTGTAATCATCACTGTTTCTTCTGCATAATTAGCCTTTTGAAGATTCATGAGGTAAAATGATAATTATCTTAAGTATGCTGAATTAGTCATTTTTAAAGCTGTGGTTATTTTAGCTGCATGGAAATTTATTCATTATCTTTCTAAAATATTACAAACATCTCGATCCTGCAGAGGCATAGTAATTCAGATTGTTTCCACTTCTGCTTCTTGGCTGGAGGACTGTTTTGTGCCTCCTGATAATTAATGTTTGGCTAATAAGTGTCTTTAGTGCACTTATTACTAACTAGTAGCATCACCTCAGATGTCTTTGTTAGCTTCTGGTAAGCAAAAGTAAGCTAAGAATTATTGAAGAAATAGATACATACACACTGTAATGCTGGAGGCAGAGGCAGAGGCTGGCCTACATAAGCAAGTTCCAGGACAGCTGGGGCTATTACTCAAAGAAACCTTCTCTTGAAAAACCAAAAAGAGAGGAGAGAGGGAGAGAGAATATGATCTATCCAGTTTAGTAATATAGGTTGTAGAAGAGCCAGGTGCGATATATGCCAGTATGGGGTGGGGGGAGAATGGGAGAGTTAGTAGGTCAAGGCCAGCCTTTACCCCCTTGAACCACCTCACCGACTGTCTATGATCTGACCAAGGAAACTGGTACTGAAAGCACTGAAGAAAGTGAGAAAGCAGGGATTTACTCTCCTCTAGTGGAGCTGATTAACCAGTGCTGCAAATGACTGACATTCTGGTCTCCTGCCATCTATGTTTTTATAACTGAAATCAGTTTCTAGTAATTGTGGCTGATCTATATACAACTTACCTGTTTATGCAATTGATGTTTCGCTTTATTGAACATCATGTGGTAGATGTATGTGTTCTTGTGGGAACTGTCTCGGAGTTTTTAATCTAAATGAAATGTTTGGTCAGTAGAGTAATGTATTGCCTTGGATGGTGACAGTGGGACAGAGTCCACCTGGACCTCTTCTAGAATGTGTTAACTGATCTGGCCCAGATGTGACTAGGATTTGTATTAGAGTGAATATGATTTCATCTTCATCCAGGTAGAGTAAATTATTATGACTGTGACAAGATCAGCTGTAGGAACAGTAACATGCTTTAAATTTCCTTTTAAGAAAAATGCCCTACTTGAGTAATTATGATTCTCTTCTAATTTATGAAAAAGCATTTGTAGCCTTTAGGGCATAGCTGTTAATAAGAAGTGTGTTTAGTCTTTTATAATGAACTTCATTATAGTAAAAACCTGCTTTCTAGAATTTTCTAAGGGTATAATATCTCCCACCCACCCCCATTTTTTTTATTTTTTATTTTTTGGATTTTTTGAGACAGGGTTTCTCTGTGTAGCCCTGGCTGTCCTGGAACTCACTCTGTAGACCAGGCTGGCCTCGAACTCAGAAATCCGCCTGTCTCTGCCTCCCGAGTGCTGGGATTAAAGGCGTGCACCACCACACCCGGCTGATATAGTCCTTCTTAAGAACTTGCTATTGCCGGGCCTGGTGGCGCAGGCCTTTAATCCCAGCACTCGGGAGGCAGAGGCAGGCGGATTTCTGAGTTCCAGGACAGCCAGGGTTATACAGAGAAACCCTGTCTCGAAAAACCAAAAAAAAAAAAAAAAAGAACTTGCTATTATCTGAGATGATAAATTCAGACTTTTTCTCTTGTTTTTGTTGTATACATGACTAAAGACTACAGACATTTTAATAAAGTGATTGACAAATACTTCCTACCGACTTGTAAGTCTTGTTTGGAAAGAATTAACTTTAAATTTTAATTTTTGGAGATAGGGTTGTCTACATAGCCCTGACTGTCCCAGAACATAGCCATGTCCTGGGTAGACCAGGCTGACAAACTCACAGAGATCGTCCTGTCTCTGCCTCCTGAGTGCTGGAAGAAAAAGTACTCACCACCATGCCTACTTTACCTCAATTTTTTAAAACTTTATTTATTTGTTTTATGTATAAATGTTCTCTCTGGATGTATGTTTGTATGCCAGAAGAGGGCATCAGACCCCATTATAAATGGTTGTGAGCCATCATGTGGGTGCTTGGAACTGAATCCTGGTCTTCTGCAAGAACAAGTGCTCTTAACTACTGAGCCATGTCTTCATCTCCTTTTTTATTGTTTTTGAAATAATGGTCTAATAGGCTGGCCTGAAGCCTATTACTATGTAGCCCAAGCTAGCCTTGAATGTCCAACCCTCCTGCCTTTACTCTTCAAATGCTGAGATAACAAATGTTAGAGGCAATGGAATTGAGGTTTTGGCTTGAATATAGTTAACATTGTTTTAATTTCCTTGTAGGGAGTGATCAGTGTGACCAAGTATTGGTCAGACCAGTGTTGTTTGCTTTCTGTTGCTGTGGTAACCATCATGACCAAAAGTAACTTGGAGAGAAAAGAGTTTTATTTCAGCTTACAGGCCATATATAGATACACATCATAAAGAGAAGCCATAGCAGGAGCAGGAGGCAGGAAATGAAGCAAGAGACAGACTATGGAGAAAGCTCAGCCTGCTTTCTTGTACAGTCCAGACCTGCCCCAGGGTAGCACTAATGACAGTGGGCTGGGCCCTCTCACACTGACCATTTAGAAAATCTTCCCCCATGGATTTGCCTACAATATAATCTGATGGATGCAGTTCTTCAGTTGAGGGTACTTTTTCCCAGGTAACTGTAGTTTGTGTCATGGTAGCAAGAGACAGATGGGTGGTGGTGACACTTGCTTGTAATCCTGGCGCTCTAGGGAGGCCAATTGGATCTGAGTTTGTGGCCAGCCTGGTCAATAGTAGTTTCAGGCTAGCCTGAGCTACATAGTAAGACCTGTCTTGAAAAATAAATCAAGTACATGGTACACACACACACACACACACACACACACACACACACACACGCACTAAAGAGGAAGGGCTAAATGCGATAGAACATAAATCCCAGCACTTGGGAAACAGAAGCAGGTGAATCTCTGTGAGTCAAGGCCAGCCTGGGCTACATAGTAAGCTTCAGAACAGTCAGGTCTACAGAGAGACCCATCTCAAAAATAAATAAGCTGGGCAGTGAGTGGTGTTGCACGCCTTTAATTTCAGCACTTGGGAGGCAGAGGCAGGCGGATTTCTGAGTTCCAGGACAGACGGGGCTACACAAAGAAACCCTGTCTTGAAAAAAAAAAATCAATCAATACAAACAAAACAAAACAAAAACTAATCAGTATACCTAGGGAGGCTACGTAGAGTTAAACAGCAGTATATTCCTAAAGTCTGTGGTATAGCTTCAGGTCTTTACTTCATAAGCTCCCATCTGCATTCATCCATTGGACATGCTTCTGCTGGCAAGAAATTCCCCAATAGATGCCAGTCTGAAATCTTGAGTTTGTCTCTTTCCAGGGTCTCATGTCACTTGAGGTCTGTGGGTACACCTTGGGGCTGGGTTTCCTGGCACTTCAGAATGCTGTGATAACGAGCAGTGCACATGCTATTCTTTTTTTGTTTGTTTGTTTTTCTTTTTCTTTTTTTTTTTTTGGTTTTTTTGAGACGGGGTTTCTCTGTGTAGCCCTGGCTGTCCTGGAACTCACTTTGTAGACCAGGCTGGCCTCAAACTCAGAAATCCACCTGCCTCTGCCTCCCTTGTGCTGGGATTAAAGGCATGTGCCAGCACGCCCGACTCAACGCTGCTCATTATAAAATAAAGACATTGTGTAGTGTGCTTTTTCCACATGAACACTGTGCACCAGTGATTTAATGCTAATTTCCACAACAGGGGACTCGGAAATTAGACCTATTTAAGGCAGTTAGCTTTGGGGCAGAGTGGTTGTTTTAGGTTTTTTTGTTGTTGTTGTTGGTTTTTTTTTTTTTTTTTTTAGATTTATTTATTGTAAGTACACTGTAGCTGTCTTCAGACACTCCAGGAGAGGGCGTCAGATCTTGTTACGGATGGTTATGAGCCACCATGTGNTTGCTGGGATTTGAACTCCGGACCTTCGGATGAGCAGTCGGGTGCTCTTACCCACTGAGCCATCTCACCAGCCCTGTTGTTGTTTTTTTTAAGATTTATTTATCTCAGCTGGGCGTGGTGGCGCACGCCTTTATTCCTAGCACTTGGGAGGCAGAGGCAGGCAGATTTCTGAGTTCGAGGCCAGCCTGGTCAACGAAGTGAGTTCCAGGACAGCCAGAGCTATACAGAGAAACCCTGTCTCCAAAAAAAAAAAAAAAAAATTATTTCATTTATATGAGTACACTTGTAGCTGTCTTCAGACATACCAGAAGACGGCATCAGATCCCAATATAGATGGTTGTGAGCCACTATGAGGTTGCTGGGAATTGAACTCAGGACCTCTGGAAGAGTAAGCAGCCAGTGCTCTTAACCGCTGAGCCATTTCTCCAGCCCCCAATAGTTGTTTTTTAAAAACAATACAGTGGCCCATGCCTTTAATCCCAGCACTCGGGAGGCAGAGGCAGGCGAATTTAAGAAAAACAATACAAAGTAAGCTATTCCCCATTTTCTCTCCCCCCACTTCTCTCTCTCTTTGAAACAGTATCTCATGTGTGCTACTACACTAGGTTTCTTTGGTGAGGATTGAACCAAGGGCATTGTTTGTTAGGTAGATTCTCTGCTTGGTGAGCTACATCTCTCAGCCTGCTCTTCTCTTATCTAGCTTTTCCATCTCTCTCTATATGTATATTTATCATTTTTCATTTATATTTATCAGCTATGGTTAAAGACAATGCTTCACTTATTCTGTACCTGCAGCTTCATTCCATAAAAAGAATATTAACTGGTCTCATTTTGGCCTAATAACCCTTGACTTCAAGGGTGACCCTTTTTCCTGCTTAGCAGTTCTAAGAATGCTTAGTGTTTTTAGAACAGTGAAGCATCTCTTTTTAGTGCAAACCTGTTTCCTTTCCCAGCATCACTATCAACTGTTAATTTGCTTTTTTGAGAAAATGAGGACCAGCCCTGTAACTCAAGTTGGTGGAGTGCTGTGCATAGCCCTATACAGGTTTTACTTCTTTTCTTTTCCTTTTGACAGGATCTCTATGTAGTCCTAGCTGTACTGGAACTCCTCTGTAGACCAGGATAATCTCAAACAAGCAGAGGTCTGCTTGATGTGATTGTCCCAAATGTTGTGATTGAAGATGTGTGCCAATACAACTGGCTAAAGTCCTATATTTGATTTCCTAGCACCACACAAATGAATGTGGTGCATGCTGCCTCGGTTACACAGAGTGATGATAGCATAGTATACCTGAAGTACCCACTCAAAGGAAAAAAGCGAAAAGGACCGAAGGAGGATGGAGGCAGTAGGAGCCTCTGCTCAGGTGCTTTGTTGGCTGTAGTGCTCAGCCTCCTCTCTCAGTGAGGACTTTCTTTAGAGTTACATTGTTTTTATACTTCCACTTGTATGCTAAGTCCCATTTCCTCTAACCTCAAAACTTGTAGCATTTATCTCCTGCTATTTCCCTTTCCATAAGGCCCATTAGCTAGATTTTAATAATCCTGGGTACATGCTGGGAAATGGTGGTCTTTATTACCAGCAGCTATGTAATCTAGACAGACCTTGAATTTTGCTTCTATTTCTTCAGTGTGGATATTATAGATGGGAGCCACTATGCTGTTATTTATTTACCTGTCTAGTTATTTAGTGCTTGTGGGTATTTTGCCTGCATGAATGTGTGCATCATGTTCCTGCCTGGTACTCACAGAAGTCAAAGGAGGGTGTTATTTCACCTGGGACTGGAGTTATAGACAGCTCTGAGTAGCCATGTGGGTGCTTCCAACCAAATCCTGGTCCTGTGCAAGAGCAGTAAGTGCTCTTGATGGCTAAGCCATTATTGCGACATACACACACCCTGGCCTCCCACACCTCCTTTTTAAACATAGTGTTTCATAGAGCAATTGCTGTGTTACCAAGGATGAACTTCTGATGCTCCTAGCTTCTCCTCTCAAGTGCTCTTGCTGTCCTGACCCACTGTCATGGTTAAGGTTGCTCTTGCTGGCCAGGCAGTGGTGGCGCACGCCTTTAATCCCAGCACTTGGGAGGCAGAGGCAGGTGGATTTCTGAGGCCAGCCTGGTCTACAGAGTGAGTTCCAGGACAGCCAGAGCTATACAGAGAAACTGTCTCAAAACAAAAAGAAAACAAAACAAAAAAGAGTTATTATTATATGTAAGTACACTGTAGCTGTCTTCAGATACACCGGAAAGTCGGGTCTCATTATGGATGGTTGCGAGCCACCATGTGGCTGTAACTTTTATTCTAAAGTGTTAACCATTGCAATGATTGACAGAACAGAGAGAGCTCCTGAGGCGTAAAGAGCACTTTGACCCTTTACTTCAGCAAAGGAAGAAGTCTGTTAATTAAGGACATGTGGCTGGAACTAAGTCCTGCCAGTCAAACTCTATTAGAAAAATCCTTCTAGGATGGGCTAGGCTATCTGAGGTGAGGCTATGTAAACTATACTAAATCTCTTAGCTCCCTGTGTTTCATCTGGAAAGTCTAAAATAACTAGCCTTGGCAGTGACTATGCTTTCTATATATTTTCCAATAGGTTAGATAATATGTAAAGTCAGAATAAAGAATGTGGTCCTCACTGAGTGTGGTGGCCCACACTTTTAATCTCATCACTCAGGAGACAGAAGCAGGCAGGCCTTTGTGAGTTTAATGAGAACCAAGGCTCTTACACAGAGAAATAAACCCCTTACTGTCTCAAAGAGAGGGAAAAAAAGACAAGAATGTGGTCTTTTTAGCTGACTGACTGGTTTTCTTCATAATATTTTCAAGATTCATCCACATTGTATCATGTATTACTATTTCATGACTGTTAATGATAAATAATATTATATGGCTATAGCACATGGATATCTAAAAAATTATGTATAAAAGATTATTTTTGAGCTGGCAATGATGGCATGCACCTTGAAAGATAGGAGAGGGGCTGGTGAGATGGCTCAGTGGGTAAGAGCACCTAACTGCTCTTCCGAAGGTCCGGAGTTCAAATGCCAGCAACCACATGGTGGCTCATAACCATCCTTAACAAGACCTGACGCCCTCTTCTGGAGTGTCTGAAGACAGCTACAGTGTACTTACGTATAATAAATAAATAAATCTTAAAAAAAAAAAAAAGAAAAAGAAAAAAAGAAAGATAGGAGAGCCAAGCTAGGTGGTTTATGCTTCTAATTCCTCTCTAGAGGGAGGCAGAGGCAGGAAGATCTCTTGTGTTTGATGCCAGCCAGGGCAGCCAGGGTTACATGGAGGAAACCTGTCTCAAAAAACAAAACAAAAAAGTCAGAAGAATCAGGAGTTCAAGGTTATCCTTAGCTATTTAGGAAATTTCAGGCCATCTTCAGTTCCATAAGACCCTTTCTCAGACACAAAAAATGGAGATTATTTTGTTAATTAACAGTTAAGGAAAAAAAAGATCAAAAGTTTGGCATATTAAAAGGTATGGCATACTGAACTAATCATTAGTGTCTGCTGTTCATTAAGTTAGCATTTTCTCCTTTTTATTGACTTAAAAAAAAAAAAAAAAGGTGGGCTAGGAACCTTTAATGGAGGCAGAGCCTGCAGATCTCTGAGTTCCAGGACAGCCAGGACTACACAGAGAAACCCTGTCCTGAAAACCCAAGATGAGGAGGAGAAGGGAGGAGGAAGAGGAGTTGTTGTTGTTGTTAAAAAAAGATAGGTTTCACTATGTCTTTCTAGGTGGCCCAGAACTCACTGTGTAGTCCAGGTTTGTCCCAAGTGCTAGAAAAAAGCACCTGCCGCTACTCCTGGCTGGCTTTATTACATTATCTAAAGGTTAATATATATAAGTTAATAGATTTCTTTTAGTCTTTTATTATTTTATGTGTGGGTGTTTTCCCTTACCACTTGCATGCTTGGTACCTGAAGAGGCCCAAGAAAGGGTATTGGGTCCCCCAGAGCTGGAGTTGTTATAGATGGTTGCTAGGGGTCATGTGGGTGCTGGCAATTGAACCCAGGTCATCTGGAATAGCAGCTAAGTGCTTTTTTAACTGCTGAGCCATCTCTAGTGTCCCCCCACAACTCCCCTCTCCTTCTGCCTCATCTCATGCAACACCACAGCTAGACCTTTATGTTTTCATACATGCATACTTTCATATGTATCATTGCTGAGCACTTATTTTGAATTCCCAATCTAATTTAATCTAGAAGACTCTAGAAGGCTGTGTACAAAACTAGGCAGCTGGGTGTGGTGGTACACACCTTTAATCCCAGCACTCAGGAGGCAGAGGCCAGCCTAGTCAAACCCAGCCCAGGTTTTCTGATTCTTTGTTTGTTTGTTTGTTTGTTTGTTTTTCGAGGCAGGGTTTCTCTGTGTAGCCCTGGCTGTCCTGGAACTCACCTTGTAGACCAGGCTGGCCTCGAACTCAGAAATCCACCTGCCTCTGCCTCCCAAGTGCCACCACTGCCTGGCTGGTTTTCTGATTCTTTATTGTTTCACAGATGTGTGTGTGTGTGTGTGTGTGTGTGTGTGTGTGTGTGTGCGCGCGCGCGCATTTTCTGTTTTGCTAAATTTAATGTTTTCAGGGTCCTATGAGAGACAGTCATTACAAAGCCAGCAGTAATGGTACACACTAGCACTTGGGAATAAAGGCAGGGAGGTCTATGCCAGCCTCTACTACATAGTGAATTCTAGGCCAGTCTTGGTGATAACAAAAACAGAAGAGAAGGCTGATGATACATTATAAAGGAGTTAGATATTTTATCAGGGTTACTTCAAACATGTCCTTCCTGTGATTTTACTTCTTCTGTATAGCTGTATATTATGGTCATTCTATGCTGACTGCAGCTAGAAAATAGACTTGGAGGAGGAATCGGTGGTATATGTGCCCCCACAGTGAAGGAACGTGAGACTTCAGGAGTGAATCAGGCCCAAGGAGAGATGATTCTTGCCTTCCTTGTGTAGGGTAGACCACATGGGGTGGTTTTGGGTTTTGGATGGTTGGTTAGTTAGTTAGTTTGTTTGTTTGTTTGTTTGTTTTGAGACAGGGTCTACTGTGTAGCCCTGGATGTGTAGACCAGCTGGCCTTAAACTCAAAGAGATCCATCTGCCTCTATCTCCCTAGAGCTGGGCTTAAAAGCATCTGCCACTTTGCTCAGCTCCAAGAGAATCCCAGTGCTACACTTGGAGGCAACACCATTTAGGAGAATGGTGATTTAGGGCCAGAAAGAGATTTTGGAACAAAAGGGAATACTTGAGATGAACAAGTAGGGTGCTTCTTTCTGGGAAAAGAAAAGGTTTTTGGTAAAGATATTTCTCTGCACTGAGGGTGTTAGGAATGTTCAAGGCTAGTTAGTAGATGTGTGGTTCAAAAATGTGGGAGACTTAGAAGATCCTAAATGCTAGACATTTAGCATTGAGAATACCCAGCCATAGGAGCAGGGTAACTTTTGTACTTGTGGGGAAACTAGGGAGCAGATGAGTGTAGGTGTCTGTGTGCTGTGACTTTCTTAAAACAACTTTCGGGAGTCTTTCCTCTGTCCTTGGCTAGGGATGGAGCTCAGGCCAGTCATTAGGCTTGTACCTCAAGCTCTTTCACTCACTGAGCAATGTTACTGGCCTTCATATCTGCTCAGAACTTAAGGCAATAGAAATAGACAATTTATTAAGAAAAAAAGGCCGGGCAGTGGTGGCGCACACCTTTAATCCCAGCAGAGACAGAGACAGACAGATTTCTGAGTTCGAGGCCAGCCTGGTCTACAAAGTGAGTTCCAGGACTATACAGAGAAACCCTGTCTTGAAAAAGAAGAAAAAGGAAGGAAGGAAGGAAGGAAAGAAGGAAAGAAGGAAAGAAGGAAAGAAGGAAAGAAGGAAGGAAGGAAGGAAGGAAGGAAAGAAAGAAAGAAAGAAAGAAAGAAAGAAAGAAAGAAAGAAAGAAAGAAAGAAAGAAAATCCAAAATCTTGTTTTACTTTAATACAAAGCAGACTGCTACCCTTGTTTCCATTTCCTGTACTTGGTAGTTTCTTTTTGTCTGATGTCTTAACCACCTGCAGCAAGACAAGACTATACTGTTCATCAAAATCAGTGGCCTTCTCTGGCCACTTGTGTGTTGTGTGTTTTAAAGGCATGTACAGGTCTATATATTTTTTGTTTGTTTTGAGACAGTCTCACTATATGTATCCTTGGCCAACCAGGAAGTTGCTGCTTAGACCAAGACTGGCTGTATAGTGATCCCCCATTTCTACCTCTTTTGTGCGGGGGTGGGGGGTAGATTGGGAGCAGTGTTTAGGAATTGACCAATTTGTCCTTCTACCAAGTGGGTCCTGGGCATTGAACTTGTGTCATCATGCTTGGCAGCAGTACCACTTTCCAGAAAATGGTATCAGATTCCTGGAACTGATCTGAGTGCTCAGAATTAAACCCAAGGTTTTTGAAAGAATAGTCAATGCTTGGATCACTGTGCCTTCTCTCCAGCCCAGCAGCAAACAGATTTTTGCATTAAGTCATCATGCTGCCCAAATTTTTTTTATTTTTTTATTTTTTAATTTTTACTTTTTGGAGATGTCTCTGTATCCCTGGCTGTCCTGGATATTCATTCTATAGACCAGGCTGTCCTTGAACTTAGAGAGCCACCTGTTACCTCATGAGTGCTGGGATTAAAGGTTTGCATCACCACTGCCCAGACTTTTTTTATTTTATTTTGTCTTTTTTTTTTTTCCCCTTTTGGTTTTGTGTGGTTTTGAGGTCTAGAGATTAAACCCAGATGTTTGAAAAAAGTCAAATGTTCTACCACTGAGCTACATCACATTTCCAGTCCTTGAACATAGAGTGTAGCCCAGGTTTAAAATCATGCCCAGCTACGCTTTGCAAAATTTAATTTTGCTTTTATTTTTTAGAAACATGCACACTATAGCTTATACTGGCCAGGAATGGACGAGGTAGCTCCTGCTGGGAGGCTATCTCTTCTGCCTGGCCTTCCAGGTACTGAGATAGCAGGCGTGAGCCGCCAGGCCAGGCTGCACACTTACTCACTTTCCAGACTGTTCATTGCCAGTTCATAAAAATACAATTGCGCCGGGCGTGGTGGCCGGGTGTGATAGCGCATGTCTCTAATTCTAGCAATCAGGAGACAGAAAAGACAACAACTGTGAGTTTGAGGCCAGCCCGGACTACAGAGACCTTTTCTCAAACAAACAAAAAAGTGAACAGCCGGGCAGTGCTGGCGCACACCTTTAATCCCAGCACTTGAGAGGCAGAGGCAGATGGATTTCTGAGTTTGAGGTCAGCTTGGTCTACAGAGTGAGTTCCAGGACAACCAGGGCTACACAGAGAAACCCTGTCTTGAAAAACCAAAAACAAACAAACAAACAAAAAACAACAATCTTTTGACAGACTTTCTATGCTGGTAATCTGAATTCAGATCCTTTAGCCTAAGTAGCAAGCCAGCGTTTTGACTGGTTTATTGGTTTGTTTTGTTTTGAGTCTCACTGTGTAGCGAACTTACTGTGCACATCAGACTGGCCTCAAACTCCTGTAGATCTGCCTGCTACCATGCTCAAACAAAAACGGTATCCCACATTATTACATTATTCACTCTGATCATTGTGTATGCTTTGTTTTTGTTTTTAAAGATTTATTTATGTAGTGTTATTAGTACACTGTAGCTGTCTTCAGACACATCAGAAGAGGGCAAGATCTCATTACAGAAGGTTGTGAGCCACCATGTGGTTGCTGGGAATTGAGCTCAGGACCTCTGGAAGAGCAGTCCGTGCTCTTAACCGCTGAGCCATCTCTCCAGCCCCAATGTGTGCCTCCTTTCTACCCCCATGGCTACTAAAATGTGTCATAATCTGAGGCTGCTTATGGATTCTTATGCATTCTAAATAATACCTTTTGTTTTATGTTTAAGTGATGGCTGCCATCAGGAAGAAACTGGTGATTGTTGGTGATGGAGCTTGTGGTAAGACATGCTTGCTCATAGTCTTCAGCAAGGACCAGTTCCCAGAGGTCTATGTACCCACAGTGTTTGAAAACTATGTGGCGGATATTGAGGTGGATGGGAAACAGGTGAGTACAAGTCCTGCAAAGTGCCCTTGTGTGTTAAGTACTGTATACACATCGTGACCAAAACGTTAGAAACAGAAATACATTTTCTTTCTGCTACCTATTTTGTGGGGGTTGGACGTATTGATTGGTTGGTACTTGGATGTTGAGACAACACAAGCTGATTTTTATATCATTGTTGAACCAAGGCTGGCTTTGAACCTGTGATTTTCTGGGCTCCACCTTGTTTATTTTTGAATCCTTCCACTGCTTACTACCTAGATAGTTAGAGGGATGTGTAATAGTGCCCAGCTAGTGTAGTGGGTTAGAGTAGCTGCTCTGCCCTCCAGAGTTGCTCATTATAGAGCACTTTTTTGGGCCAAGAATACAAATAATGTAGGGAATACAAGTTGGGCATGGTGATTCATGTCTAAAATCCTATAGTGTAAGTTCCAGATCAGAGGCGTGGGCTGAGAGATGACTTACAGTTAAGAAATTCTCTTTCAGAGGACCTGAGTTCAGTTCCTAGCGTCTACATGGTAGATAGTATCTGTCTGGAACTCCTGATCAGGATATCCCAACACCTATGATCAATCACCTGTGGTCATTGGGCATATAGATGATATGCAGACAGACTAAACATTCATATATATATAATATAAAATTAAATATATATTTTTAAGTTCCAGATCAGCCTGAGCTAGAGAGTAAGATCGTCCATTAAGTAAACCAATTAACCAACAAATAATGTATATAGGGGAGTAAATGGATCTCAGGATATAGCTCAATTGGTAGAGTGAACAATGGTATTCAGTCTCCAGCACCACATAAACCAGATGTGGTATCACATGTTTCTAATCCTAGTAATGGCAGCAAGAGACAGGAAAATCAGAAATTTAAGGTCCTTTTCAGCTTCTCAGCTACATAACAAGTTTGAGGCCAGCCCTGAGATCATGAAGTCTTATTACAGTAAAATAAAGTATAAAGGTATTCCAGACTGGCATAAGGCATAGTAGCATACGCACATAAATCCCAGCACTTGGCAGGCAGAAGCTAAAGTAGGCTACATAGTAAGGCCTTTCTCAAAGGAAGAAAGGGTGTTGCTGTGGTGATCCAGGCCTGTAGTTAGAGCAACTTAGAAACTTGGAGCAGAGAGATCACAAGTTCAGAGTGAGCCTGACAACTTGGTGAAATCTCTCAGCCTTAGTGTGTATACACACACACACACACACACACACACACACACACACACACACACACACAGAGGTAATGTAGCCAAACATGCTTGAGGTCCTATATTTAGTCCACAGTGCTGGTCTGGGGACATTGGGAACCTGCGTATTCTTTGAAGGTGACCTACCTTTGCAGTGTCTTGCCACTTCAGTCTCAGTCTTTGCATAGATGCTCAGATCCAAGTGTTTCTGTGGACCTGATGGGGACTAGTTTTTAGGGATGTCATATATAGAACCATAGGTAGAAATTTGCTGAGGTCTTTTTGACCTTTGACTGTTGCCATGATTGCCTTCTTGATTGAGATTAGCATATCTTAGAGCCGGGCGTGGTGACGCACGCCTTTAATCCCGGCACTTGGGAGGCAGAGACTGGCAGATTTCTGAGTTCCAGGATAGCCAGGGCTATACAGAGAAACCCTGTCCTGAAAAAAAACAAGCAAACAAACAAACAAACAACTTATATCTTTGAGTAATAATCTATAGTTATCTTTCCTGTGCTGTTATTCTTGAACATAACTTACCAGGAAAGATAGGAGAGTCCTTCATTTCAGAAGAAATCTCTGAAATAAGGGAGTTTGATCTGAAAAAGGGTATCTGTAAGTACTGTCTACCTCAGAGCAATTCAGGAGCCACAGAAGGAGAAAAGTTACTTAGTCTGTTAGTCAAAGTTTGGTTTTCTTCCTTGGGTGGCCTTTTTTTTCTCATAACATATTAATCTAATGAATAATTTTTTGAAATTATTATATAGTTAACCTTATTTGTCCTTCCAACTCCATCTAAAATAGTGGTTCTCAACCTTTCTAATGCTGCAACCCATTTTCAGTGTGTGTGTATGTTTCCAAATATGTAAGTTCAGCCTGCTGAGTCTGGGGAGCTTTTTAATAGTTCCAGAAGTAATTGTTGGGAGTTGGCACCAGTTGGTATGTTCTTTTATTGGGAAAGACTGTTTCTCCAGCTCTTAGCTGGAGTTGCCCTTTAGTTCTTTGTATATGCTTTTAAAAACTACTGTTTTATAGACTATAGTGTCTTATTAACTGGACATTTTTAATTGTAGCATTTTGTTCTGTTTATAAATTTGCTGTTTTGATAAAAATTTTGAACACCTTGTATTTGGATTTGATTCTCATAAAAATGAATAGCTATTTTTACTATTTTGGATAGTCTGCAGTTTGACTGTATATAGTGAGTGACCCTTTCTTGAAAAGAGGTCCACAGGTATACTGTAGCACATGTGTAGTAATATTAACATTGTACTTCTGTGGTTGTTTTTCCTGTCACAGGTAGAGTTGGCTTTATGGGACACAGCTGGACAGGAAGATTATGACCGCCTGAGGCCTCTCTCTTATCCAGACACTGATGTTATATTGATGTGTTTTTCCATTGACAGCCCTGATAGTTTAGGTGAGTAGCCCTACAAGCTGGTTGTTTGTCATTATTCAGATGGAAGACATCTAGTATCTTGGATCCTTTCTGGGTATCAAGTGGTCCAGATACATATATTCTGACATTCTCTCAGAAAATGAGTCATGCCGGGCTGTGCTGGTGCACACCTAATAATCCAGGCCCTGGGAGCAGAGGTAGATGCTCTCTGTGAGTTGGAGGGCAGCCAGGGCTACACAAAGAAACCCTGTTTTGAAAAATAAAAATAAGCCGGGCCTGGTGGCGCAGGCCTTTAATCCCAGCACTCGGGAGGCAGAGGCAGGCGGATTTCTGAGTTCGAGGCCAGCCTGGTCTACCAAGTGAGTTC
>NC_034599.1:101816151-101824500 GCF_900095145.1 Mus pahari
AAAAAAAAAAAAGAAAAATAAAAATAGTCTTTATCCCATCCTTCTGCGCTGTCAACCATGGTGACATGAAGGGCATCAGAATACTGAGAGGCAAACTCTAGGTCCTTATCAGGCCATACTTAAGAGCTATTGGTTGGTTCCTAACTGTGATGACAAAGCATGGTTACATTGGTGAATTAAAGGTCATTGATGATCACAGAGCTGGGAAAATTGATGTAAACCTCAAAGGCAGGTTGAATAAGTGCAGAGCCCTAGATTTGATGCGCAACTCAGAGACCTAGAAGAATGGCAGAATAGTTTCATTGTTCTGACAACCTGGCATCATGGACCTTGGAGAAGCAAGATGAAAACATAAGTGAGGGGAAATCCTGGGGTTCTTTTTTTCTAAAGATCTAAAACATAAAAAGCCTCCCCAGGGGGTTGGAGAGATGGCTCAGCGGGAAAGAGCACTGACTGCTCTTCCGAGGGTCCTGAGTTCAAATCCCAGTAACCACATGGAGGCTCGCAACCACCTGTAATGAGATCTAACACTCTCTTTTGGAATGTCTGAAGACAGCTATAGTGTACTTAGATGTAATTGATAATAATAATAATAAAAGTCTCCCCGGGCTTTGAAAAGAAAGAAAAACAAAAACTGAAGAGGACAGGAGTCACAGTGCTGAGTTTGGAGCCTGGGTTTAGAACATGGGCTGTGGCTTCCATGTCATTCTAGGTCTCTCTTGTATGTGTTGGGAGTGCTTTGTTTATTTGTTTTTTAATATTTATTTATTTATATGTGTGTGTGTGTGTGTGTGTGTGTGTATACACACACACACACACACACACACACACACACACACACTGTAGCTGTCTTCAGACACACCAGAAGGGGGCATTAGATCTTATTACAGATGGTTGTGAGCCACCATGTGGTTGCTGGGAACTGAACTCAGGACCTGTGGAAGAGCAGTCAGTGCTCTTAACCACTGAGACATCTCTCCAACCTGGGAGTGTTAATTTTTTAAAGTGTTCCCATGGTGAGGGCCAGTGAGGTAGCTCAACAGGTAAAGGCACTCTCAACAAGCCTGATGCTGTAAATTTGGTCCCCAGGACCTACATGATAGTAGAGAAGTAACTCTTGTGAGTTGTTCTCTGCCCTCCACAGGTGAGTTGTAGCACCTGTGTGCCAGGTCGTGTGCACAATAACGAACAAGAAAGAAGTGTCTCATATTTACATCTTAGCGCTTAAAATGTGCTCTGCCGTCTGGGCAGTGGTTTTAGCACTCAGGAGGCAGAGGCGGGAGGATCTTTGAGTTAGAAGCCAGACTGGTCTACAGGGCTAGTTCCAGAACAGCCAAGACTACATAGACCCTGTCTTGAAAAACAAAAGTTAAGTAAAGGTTAGCTGTATGGGGCTGGGCCTGCCTGCGATCTCAGCATTTGGAAGGCAGAGGGAGGCCAGTCTCGACTATACAGTAATTTTGGGGCTAGCCAGAACTACTATAAGATCCTTTCTCAAAAAAACTAGGACGTGTCAGGCCCCATGGATGCCACACCACAATGAGTAAGAAAAAAAAAAAGCTAAAAGGAAAGAAAAGACCAATGCCATCACAAAGGTAGACTTTACTTTTTAAAATCTGGTTGGGTGTTTAATACCCTGGCCTTGAGTTTGTGTGTTACATAACCTGTTGGGCCTTACTTAAGAATTTTGTACATCTATTTGTCATACCTGAAGCAGTTAACTGTCTGCTTCTAAGGTTTCCAGCAGAGATGGAAGAAAAGACGTTTCCTTGTACTTTCTGTTTGTCTTATTATGGCAGCCAAGATTAAATATTGGAAAACAGAGGAAAAGATATGAAAGACTTATTCACTTCACTAATAACTTTGCAAGTAGCCAAGAGCCTGTTAAAGCCGGGCAGTGGTGGCGCACACCTTTAATCCCAGCACTTGGGAGGCAGAGGCAGGTGGATTTCTGAGTTGGAGGTCAGCCTGGTCTACAGAGTGAGTTCCAGGAGCCAGGGCTACACAGAGAAACCCTGTCTCAAAAAAACAAAAAACAAAAAACCTCACCCCCAAAAGCATACCAGTTGTAGTGGGCATGCTTCTGATCTTAACCAGCTCGTGGGAAGTCTCGGGATCAGGAGGAGCTGCAGTTTGAGACAAGCCTAGACCTCGAGACTGTTTCTCTTTTACACAAAGCAAGAGATTTTGGAAGCTTTGGGCAAGAAATTATACTGTGGAACCAAGAACAAGATAGAGAATGCGACCCTGCGGCAGCTATGACCTTTCTACCACCAATGACAGGCATGGCCTGTGGTGAGCATTTTCTCAGTGGAACCGAGTCTAGAGCTCTTATTTGAGTTCCCTCCCTTGAGAAGCTCAACAACACTTGAATGGGACAGAGAGAGGCTGGTGCCCTTCAGTGCTGATAGAGTGGGAGTTAGATTTTGCCTCTCTTCCCCTCCCCTCCCCTCCTCTCCCCTCCCCTCCTCTCTCTTCTTTTCTTTCTTTTTAAAAAAAAAAAAAAAGCCAAAAACCTGGTGTTCCTAGAACTTGCTCTGTTAACCAGAATGGCCTCAAACTTAGAGCTCTGCCTGCTTCTGCCTCCCAAGTGCTGAGACTAGAGGTGTACCCCCCCCCCCAGCACCCAGCTGGATGTGCATTTTTCTGTGATTTTGAAATCATTGCTTTTTTTTTTTCATTTTATAGGGCCCCAAATGTATGTATGTTTTGTTTGTTTGTTTGTTTGTTTGTTTTAAACAGGGTGTGTGTGTGTGTGTGTGTGTGTGTGTGTGTGTGTGTGTGTGTGTGCACGCACATGCCATGGTGCACATGAATGTCAGAAGACACCAAGCAGGAGACTGCTCTCCTCTACCACATGGGTCCCAGGGCTCTCAGGTCCTCAGGCTCAGACTCAAGCACCTTTGTCTGCTTGTCTCCAATGTGCTTTTTGAAATAAGAGTGGAAAAGGAAATGCCTTTAGTTCTTCAAAGTGGGATTAGAATGTATCCTCAAATTCTGTGCATTTTGTCTTTCAGAAAACATCCCAGAAAAATGGACTCCAGAAGTCAAGCACTTCTGTCCAAATGTGCCCATCATCCTGGTTGGGAACAAGAAGGACCTTCGGAATGATGAGCACACAAGACGGGAGTTAGCCAAAATGAAGCAGGAGCCGGTAAAACCTGAAGANGGCAGAGATATGGCAAACAGGATTGGNGCTTTTGGGTACATGGAGTGTTCAGCAAAGACCAAAGATGGAGTGAGAGAGGTTTTTGAGATGGCCACGAGAGCTGCTCTGCAAGCTCGACGTGGGAAGAAAAAGTCTGGGTGCCTTGTCTTGTGGACGTTGTACATCGTGGTGCGCACTAGGCTCCGCACCACGATGTACAACGTCCACAAGCAGATAGTTTAGAAAACATCCCAGAAAAATGGACTCCAGAAGTCAAGCACTTCTGTCCAAATGTGCCCATCATCCTGGTTGGGAACNAGAAGGACCTTCGGAATGATGAGCACACAAGACGGGAGTTAGCCAAAATGAAGCAGGAGCCGGTAAAACCTGAAGANGGCAGAGATATGGCAAACAGGATTGGNGCTTTTGGGTACATGGAGTGTTCAGCAAAGACCAAAGATGGAGTGAGAGAGGTTTTTGAGATGGCCACGAGAGCTGCTCTGCAAGCTCGACGTGGGAAGAAAAAGTCTGGGTGCCTTGTCTTGTGAAGGCTTGGGAAGCGCAGCCTCATGCGGTTGATTTGAAGTGCTGTTTATTAATCTTAGTGTATGATTACTGGCCTTTTCATTTANCTATAATTTACCTAAGATTACAAATCAGAAGTCATCTTGCTACCAGTATTTAGAAGCCAACCATGATTATTAATAATGTCCAACCTGTCTAACCAGCCAGGGTCCTTCTGACACTGCTCTAACAGCCCTCTCTGCACTCCACCTGACACCAGGCGCTAATTCAAAGAATTTCTTAACTTCTTGCTTCTTTCTAGAAAGAGAAACAGTTGGTAACTTTTGTGAATTAGGCTGTAACTACTTTATAACTAACATGTCCTGCCTACTTTCTGTCAGCTGCAAGAACTCTGGTGAGTCACTACTTCAGAGCTTTCCTTGTGAACAGACTCCATTACCAGAGCTCTGGGGTGGGCATCCAGGTTTTTTTAAATCTTGCTCAGCCAGAAAGGCCCAAGTCCACGCAGCTGTGGCAGTGTTACAGTTCTGTGGTCTCATGTTAGTTACCTTATAGTTACTGTGTAATTAGTGCCACTTAATGTATGTTACCAAAAAATAAATATATCTACCNCNGACTAGATGTAGTATTTTTTGTATAATTGGATTTCCTAATACTGATATTTGTCATTCCCACAGAAACTGTATTGCTTCTTTTCCTTTTCTCTTTCTCTTTCTTTTTCTTCTTTTTTTTTTTTAAGAAAGTGTATTTGGAAATAAAGTCAGATGGAAAATTTCATTTTTAAAATTCCCATTTTGTCACTTTCTCTGATAAAATATGGCCATATCCCCTATTCAGCCCTATATATCATTCCAGTACCCCTTTCAATACTGGACGAAGTAGGAGTTTGGTTTCCCGCCTGAGGCAGTTATACTTTGGAGGTGGTATATAGCCTTTCTCACCTGGACTGCAGGGTCTGGCTCTAAGTCACAGTGCTCCTTTCTCCACACTGTATCCAAGTTGCCTCCCAGAGGAGCCACCAGTTCTTACGGGTGGCAGTGGGTGGGGGTGGGGGTGTCTCTTCTCTCCAGCTGACTAAACATTTTTCTGTACCAGTTAATTTTTCCAACTAATAGAATAAAGGCAGTTTTCTAAACTTCCTGTATCCTCTTGTGTGTTGCTTTCGACGGGGCTAGGGGATGGAAGGTGGAAAGAGGACTCTCCTGACTTCTCTTCCTGGAGAGGTTCCTTCTAGAATGGCAGCGGCTCCTCCCACTCCCTCACTCTTCTAGACTAACCTGTCTCCTCCCAAGAACATGGAAGTGATTTCCCTGTGACACATTCAAATCTAAAAAGTGGAATGGAATGCCATGGAGGGGACACGAGGGGCTGGGTTTTCTGGACTAAGACCAAACTGCACTGGGGGCAGAAATCTAGGACCCCTAGAAGCACGTGTTAGAGTTCTGAGGGGCTAGCTTGAAGTGTGGAGCAGGGAGTCCTCCACTGTTATCCACCCTTACAAAAACAGCCAAAAGAAATTGCCTTTGACAGCGCTGTTAGTGCTACTAAAAAAGAGAGGCATGGGTGGTGCGTGCCTTTAGTCCCAGCACTCGAGATGAAGGCAAAGAGACAGAGATCTCTTGAGTTCTAGGCCAGCCTGGGCTACCGAACAAGCCTTAGTACAGCCAAGGCTGCATACAGAAACACTGATGAGACACACACACACACTCAAGACAAAACGAAAGGAAAACATGAACTTAGAAGAGACGAGTTCCTGGCGAGCCTGGGCTCTGTAGAGACCTTGTCTCTACAGAAATGAAACACTGCCCACCTGATGCGACGCAGCTTGTCTGAGTTCAATTCCCAAATTATCACCCAGTGGAAGGAGAGAACCAACTCTGACCTCAACATGCATGCTCCTACAATTTAATGAAACAATAAGTGTAATTAAACTTATGTTTTTAAAACCCTATAACCTTATGACTAGAAACTTGTGGGTAAAGTTACACAATATAAGGGAGCTGTGTCTGAACTGCTTTAGCAGTTGTTATTGCCAGAGGCCATCTTCCTAGGCGGGACTCTAGACTAATTAAGAAACCGTTGAGTAAGACGGAGCTGGAGGATCCCCGCCTAAGCAAGCAGCTTCCTTCCAGACTGGTGCTACTTTGCCTCGGCTAGACCAGACCCGCCCTAGGCACCTCCAAGCGCTTAAGCCTGGCCGCACCCTCTTCCCAGTCTCTCGATGGGGGAAGGGTAGAGGCCGGATAAGGCGGGACCCTGAGACTTAGAGCAGGCTGCGGGCCGGAAAGAAAGGGATGTCACGTGATCTCAGCCCCATCCAGTTAAAAGGAGGTGCAGGGCTCTGATTGCGCTAGTACGGATTCAATTTTTTGTGTCCCTACATCTCCAGTATGTGTGCTGCTCGGCTCTCCGCGGCGGCACAGTCCGTGTATGCCTTCTCCGCGCGCCCGCTGGCGGGCGGGGAGCCTGTGAGCCTGGGTTCCCTGCGGGGCAAGGTGCTGCTCATTGAGAATGTCGCGTCTCTCTGAGGCACCACGACCCGGGACTACACCGAGATGAACGATCTGCAGAAGCGTCTGGGACCTCGTGGTCTGGTGGTGCTCGGTTTCCCTTGCAATCAGTTCGGACACCAGGTATGTGGGGCGGGATGGGTAGCCTTGGGCTCTAGGCGCCCAGGGGCGGGACACCGCTTTCTTTCTCTCTCTCTCTGGAATGCAGGCCTATCCTCGGTTATAAAAGGAGGGCAACTTCCTGGTGACTCATCGGGAAACTTCTGTTTTGCAGTTAAAAAGTACATTCTTTACGAAATCCTAGCACATAAATAAGTGCTTTTGTCTCCCCTAGGAGAATGGCAAGAATGAAGAGATTCTGAATTCCCTCAAGTATGTCCGACCCGGTGGTGGGTTCGAGCCCAACTTCACATTGTTTGAGAAGTGCGAAGTGAATGGTGAGAAGGCTCACCCGCTCTTTACCTTCCTGCGGAATGCCTTGCCAACACCCAGTGACGATCCCACTGCGCTCATGACCGACCCCAAGTACATCATTTGGTCTCCGGTGTGCCGCAACGACATTGCCTGGAACTTTGAGAAGTTCCTGGTGGGCCCCGACGGTGTTCCGGTGCGCAGGTACAGCCGCCGCTTTCGTACCATCGACATCGAACCTGACATAGAAACCCTGCTATCCCAGCAGTCTGGCAACGCCTAAGGCGGTCCTGGCATGGGCTTGGTGATACTGGCTGCGCTCTGGGGGGCGGTTCTTCCATGATGGTGTTTCCTCTAAATTTGCACGGAGAAACACCTGATTTCCAGGAAAATCCCCTCAGATGGGCGCTGGTCCCAACCATTCCCGATGCCTTTCCACCTAAAGAAAGGTGGTTTCACTACTAAGAATAAAGTGCTGAATGTCAAAGAACTTTGTGTGTCCTGTGTCAATGTCACCTTTTGGATAGCCTCATAGTCCAGGGATAAGGAACTCAATCCCGGAGCCTAAACATCCCCTTTCCCGCACCTTATGCTTTTCTTTCTCCCTGTCCCAGGACATGCTTAAGGGTAGTCCTGAGTCCCTGTTACAGCAGAGCCCTTACTCCAGAAGGAGGAAGCCGGTAGACAAGGGCAGACTGCCTAACGGTTAAGGCCACCCTAACCCTAAACGTGAACTTCTCCTTTCTGAGTTTTTGCTGGATGAGGAAGTGACTTTGTGCCCCTGTTCTCATAAGACTCTAGAATCTAGATCTTTGCCCACAGAAGCCTGTTTTGCAGAGCGGCAGCAGCCTTGCACCCTGTTACCAGCTTCTCTCTGCTGCATGAATCCACACTGCTACCTAGTGCTCTAAGTCATGCTGGGTGTTGGGAGATTCCGAGGGAAAAGGTGGTAGGCAGGCTTAGAGTGTGTGGCAGTGGGGGAGGGGGGTCTGAGACCAGCCTGGGTCTATTTGAGGCCGAAAAAATGATTGTCAAACCTTGCGAGTTTACACATTTGGGCCTAGAATAGGACATATCTTAAAGGCCAGATGCTACTGCTTGGGCCCCACCCCTTAAATATCTCAAGACACACCTGGAGCTGTTATCACAACCTCCCAGAGACTCTGCAGTAACTAGGTTCAGTTGTTTTCTTAGGAACATGAACCCAGAGACTTGTGGGTAGTGTGAAGCAATCTAGAGTGGGGACCACAGGCTATTGTCACCCTGGTACGTGTGCCTAATTGGTGACTTTAAGGACTCCTGAGCCAACTCAGAAACATATCCCGCAGTTCTAAACAAGAGGTTCTGTGTGTATGCAGTTAGTTCAGGAGGAAATGTAGTGTCTCACGGATACCATGTAATGTTTTTCCCGCTGAGCCATGTCCACAGCCCTTGTTTGTTTGAAGACTGTAGCTCAAGGTGACTCCCAAGCCCCAGCAGTTCTGGCTCTGGCTCTTGACTGGCACCATGCTGGCCAGCCCGTAATAACATCCTCCTAGCTCCACCAATTGCTGGGGTTACAGGTGAGAGCCACTATACCCTCTGGTACTTTACTTTTGTTTCTTTTGGAGACCAAGTCTGTCCTCAGACTTCTCATCCACCTGCCTGCCCACTGCCTAAGTGCTGGAAATATGGACATGGACCACCAAGTATACACAAAAATAGACACATTTGGTTTTCCTTTTTTCCTTTTTTTTTTTTTTTTTTTTTTTTTTT
>NC_034599.1:101824834-101826343 GCF_900095145.1 Mus pahari
GGACCTTTGGAAGAGCAGTTGGGTGCTCTTACCCACTGAGCCATCTCACCAACCCAGAAAATTTTATTTCTTAAAGTCTTTGTTCTTTATTCCTGTATCAATAGATCAAACAAGGTATATTTTACCCACTGAGCCATCTCACCAGCTCGTTTAATATGTTTTTAACTTCTGTTCCACAGCCCTCCAAAGCTACTTAACTGGGAAGTCTGAACTTAGTGGCCTGAGTACTGGCTTAGTGTACTGAGCCAGTCTGGTTAGGGTGGGAGAACCCAGGACCTCTCAGACTTCAGCCTCTTCCCTCTGGCTGTGTGCTGACTCACCCTCCCTCCCCCACTGTTTTTCCCTATTAGTTAAGGCCTTGGGCTGCAGGACTGGGAAGTTCTATGCTCTAAACACAGCATTCCTCCTCAGACTGCAGGCAGGAGGAATCTTTTCCAATCCTGTCTTCAGACACACTCAGGATAATGCCCATTTCCAGTTCAGTACTTTCCCAAGATTTCAAACCAACCAACCAACAAAGGGGGGAGGGAGGGAGGGAGGGAGGGAGGGAGGGAGGGAGGAAATAAATAAAATTCACAGAAACAGTTAACGCTGTAACTGCTTCTGGCTCTGCCCTGTGCCCACCTCCTGATTCAGCAGTCCAAACAAATGAGACTAGAATCCCATTGAGCTCTTGGAGGGCCTGGCCTCTGGTCGACATGACTGTAGGGTACTGTTTGCTTTGGGAACTTGCATTAGGTCATAGACCTTCTGAGAAGCCAATGTGCCCTGTGGTTACTTAACTAGGTTCAAAAACCTCCATTTTAGCAATTCTAGCAAAAGTGCTGTTTCTGTTTATTTGTCAAAATGACTGTAAAATGAGGTCAGATGCTCTGGTACAATTAACCTTTGATCAGATTGCTCCATCCCTCCCTATGGGGTTCCCCAAACAACAATCTATCACTGTGCTAAAAATTAGCTTCCTCGTTTTTTTGTTAGTTCTGAGGACATGCCCTACTTCCTTAAAACTACCATAAATGGTGTAGATGAAACCACTAAAAAAAGAAGAGGAAACTGCCACCCTCTGATGTAGGTTCTGAGTTAATGCTGGCAACAGCTTTCTTCTTCCATAAAAACAAGATTAATGGTAATGGTCTGTCACTCATAACGTCTTTGAAGTCTTTCATTCTGTGGTACCAGAGATGGAGCCCAGGACTTTAGGCATACAGGGCAAGTACTCTGCCACAGACCTAAATCACAGGCTCTTTTTTTTTTTTTTTTTTTTTTTTTTTTTTTTTGTTTTTTTTTCTTTGCTTTTTTTTTTTTTTTTTTATTCTTTTTGTTTTTGTTCTTTTAAAAAGGGTCTCATTCTGTAACACAGGCTAGCTTTAATGTAGCTCAGGATGGATTTGAACTGACAGTTCCTCTGCCTAGCTTTCCAGGTAACTGGCATTGTGGGCACTGACTGGCACATTACCATACTTAGATTCATCTTACTCCTCTGTGTGTCTGTGTGTGTGTGTGTGTGTG
>NC_034599.1:101828424-101834839 GCF_900095145.1 Mus pahari
TATGTGAAAAGACCTGGACATATTACTTAGCAGTCTGGAGTGTCTGAAGACAGCTACAGTGTACTTACATATAATAAATAAATAAATCTTAAAAAAAAAAAAAAAAAAGAATGGATCTCCTTGCTGGGCAGTGGTGTTGCACGCCTTTAATTTCAGCACTTGGGAGGCAGAGGCAGGTGGATTTCTAAATTCAAGGCCACCCTGGTAGGCCACCCTGGTCTACAGAGTGAGTTCTAGGATAACCAGGGTTATACAGAGAAACCCTGTCTCGAAAAACCAGAAAAAAAAAAAAAAGGATCTCCTATGACTCAGACAAGCGTCCATGTTACTGTGTACCTTTAACTCCTGCCTACCTCCAGTTCATCAATAGAGACATTACAGGCTACACTGTCTATCTTTTCTTTCATTCTGTTGTTACATTTTGTTCTTTTGTTACAGTGTGTGAAGGCGAGAGGGCAAGAGGCAGATCTCTCCACCTTGTGAGCTTCGGGGGTCAAGCTCAGGTCCTTGGATTTGTAGCAGGCATCCTTACTTGCTCAACTCTCATGGCTCCTTCCCTTAAACTGCATTTAAATGTATTCCTTGTGTGTGTGTGTGTGTGTGTGTGTGTGTGTGTGTAGGTCAAGGATGGTTCCCAGCACCCCTGTCAGGCAGCTCACAATCACCTGTAACTCTAGTTCCAGGGAAGACATTCTCAACCTGTGGGCCACAGGAGTCATATATTAGACATCCTGTATATCAGATATTCACAGTACAATTGTAACAGTAGCAAAATTACACCTGTGAAGTAGCAACAAAATAATTTGGTAGGGGGTTACTACAGCAGGAAGAATTGTATTAAAGGCTCCCAGCATAAGGAAGGTTGAGAACCATTGCTCTAGGTGTTACAATGCTCTCTGGCCTGAGGGTACCCGCATACAGGTTGTGCACATACATTTATGCAGGGCACACCCACATACACATTAAATAAATGTATCTTTAAAAAAAAAATCTGTACTGGGATTGGGGGTTCGTTTGTTTTGTTTTAGTTTTTTTTGAAGGGCATGCTTTCCTATCCCCCAAGAAACTGTCTTACTTGCCTTACTGTTAAGAACAGGATTTGTGCGAGGCAGTGGTGGCAGAAGGCTTTAATCCCAGCAGAGGCGAGGCAGGCAGATTTCTGAGTTTGAGGCTAACCTGGTCTACAGCGTGAGTTCCAGGATAACCAGGGCTACAGAGAGAAACCCTGTCTCGAAAAACCAAAAAAAAAAAAAAAAAACAGGATTTGCCTGAAAAGCAAGGAGTCACCAGTTGCCTGAACATCTCCGCAGATGGCTGTCTCCTTCAGAAGAACGTGTTTTTAAACCTGTTCCAGAGCAAGATTTTTCAATACTTGTAATCTTTTTTTCTTCTTCTTCTCAAGACAGGGCTTCTTGTAGCCCTGGCTGTCCTAAAATTCTCTGTAGACCAGGCTGGCCTCGAATTCAGAGATCTGCCTACCTCTGCCTCCTGAGTGCTGGATTAAAAAGCCAGTGCCATCATCGCCCAGCAGAAAAAGGAATCATTGTTCCAGGATAAAATTAAGATGCCTGGACCTCAATCCTCTCTCTGTCGGCTTCGGTGGTTGCTACTCTCTCCTTGACCTGGATGGCTGACAGGATACAAAGTTGCTTAAGACAACTTTGTTTTCTGCGTCTATTTATGACTGGTAATTTTTGTTTTTTTGCAGGTGTGGTGATGTATGCCTTTAATCCCAGCACTCTGGAGAAAAGGGCAAATGGGCCTAAATTTGAGACTAGCGTAGATTACATAAACATCTCCAGGACAGCCAGCTAGAAGAAACCTGTCTGAACCAAACAAATTTCACTATTGTGTGCCTGTTTGGCGAACGCGTGGCACAGTGTCTGTATCCGGAACAAAGGACAACCTTAAAGAGTCAGTTATCTTTTTCCACTTTTACATGGGTTCTGGGGATCAAACCCAGTTGTCACCCACGGAGCCATCTCGCCGGCCCTTGTTTGAAACAACTGTCAATGGCTGGACCACACGGGACAGTCCAGATCTCCATGCGTCCGTGAGCACCTAGCTACAGGGGCTGCCGAGGCAGTAAATTCAATCTCCCATTTAGGCAGTCTTGCTGAAAGCCGCATGGAGCCCAGTGGAAACAAGAAAAGCAAGTGGCAGGCTCCTCCTGCAAGGATTTAGCATCAGGATAACCTCACAGGCCAGGATGGAGCGAGCGCCTGAGGGGTCGAGGGCCGGCCAGAGTCAGATCGCAGGAGCCGCTCAGACACGGGTGGATGTGGCCGCCGCCTCTGGGTGTCCAGCCCGCTTCCGTCCGCTTCGGCTCCGGGGGTGGGGTGGGTGGGTGGGGACAACGCGTGGGGGCGGGGAGAAGAGGCGAAAGCCGACGGCGGTGCCGGGCGCGCGCACGTGCGTGGTTACGTGCGTGCGTGGGCGCGGCCCATAGCACGCCGTGCGCTAGGCGGATGTCCGGGCCGGCTGGGCCGGGGCGGCGGACGAGATGGCGGAAGGCCGGGGCAGCTGTGAGCGACCGGATGTGGAGACCCAGAAGACGGAGCTCGGAGCCTTGATGGGGACCACGCTCCAACGTGGGGCGCAGTGGTGAGCGTTCGCTCTGCCCTCCCGCCGCGCAGAGCGTCAGGCCGGCTCGCTGGCCCGCGGGCCGGACCTCTTTGCTCAGTTTTAGGTAGAGGCGGGCCGGGGGCGGTGCCTGGAATCTGAAAGAGTGGCTTGACAGCGGCCGCTGATGAAAGAAACCCCGGGATCAGCTGGGGGACAGCGCTGACACGCCTGGGGTTTGTCCCCGTCCATTCGGAGTCACAGTAGTCTTGGGCCGGCGGGGACAGGGGGTGTAGAATATAGACAAGGGGGAGTGCTCGGGTCGGCGGGAGCGGGAAGGTGGGGAAAGCACTTAACCACTGAAGACTTGGGCGCTTGATGATGGTGACCTTGGTTGGGGAAGACCTCCGATCCTAAACAATTAAAACTTCGGTAGCAATTTGTGGCTTAGGACGCTCCGGGGGTTGAGAGAGGATCCGAAGTGGATACTTTGTAACTTGTAAACTGCGGGACAGAATTCAAGGCCAGAAACTAGAAGCCAGTTGTCAGATGGTCAGGGACAATTGTAGCAGTAGTTAGATGTTAGAGTGGGAGGGGAGGGGAGCTTGACTCCTGGAGCAAAATAGAAGATCGAAAGTTACAAACAAGATTTTGCCAGGCACGGTGGCATATGCTTTACTGTTTTGCAGGAGCAGAGACTGTAGGATTGCTGTAGTTTCAGGGCTAGTCTCATACAGTGATCAGGACCCCTCCAAAAACAAACAAACAAACAAAAGTTCCAGGTTTACTACAGCAGAAGGGGTAGTACTCCCCATTCGTGAAGAAATGCCTGGGTGGTGCTATTGTGTAGGAGTCAAATCATAGGATAGGTTTCCCATTGATTATGACCAATATGAGGACTGAAAAAGAGAATAGAAATTATGTGTTTGGGGGTGTGGTCTAGGTATAGTTTATGGTGTTTAAATTGAGCCAGTGAAAGGCCAGACAAATAGAGAGAGGTACTTTAGAAATTATTCTGCAAAGGGATGACACATAAAGTATATTCAGCTTGGTGTAGATGCTCCTGCCTGTAGTCTTGGTCCTGGAGATGGGTATTGCTGCCAAATTTCAGGGCCAGCCTGAGTGATATAGTAAAAGCCTTGTCTCAAAAAAAAAAAAAAACAAACAAAAAACCGGTGGTGGGTAATGTGATTAATAACTTAGTAAACATAATTTTACTTCTAGAAAGAGTCCATTTGAAACAATTGCTCATGGGCTGGAGAGACTGCTCAGCGCTGAGAACTTAGATTATTCTTGCAGTGCCTGAGTCCAAGGCCCAGCACTCGGGTTTGGCGTCTTCCCGCTATCTATAACTCAAGCTCCAGCTCCAGGGATAGCAACTCCCCTGACCTCCGTGGGCATTGGGAGTCATGCTCAAACTCAGGCACATAACCAAAGCATAATTAAAAAGAAAAACCCAGCCCAGGAGTGGTGGTGTACATCTTTAGTCTCAGCACTTGGGAGGCAGAGGCAGGTGGATCTCAGAATTAGAGGCCGGCCCAGTCTACAGACAGGACAGCCAGAGAAACCATGTCTTGAAAATAAATTAAATCCTAACTAGGCATAGTGTCACACAACTTTAATCCTAGCCTCTGAGAGTCATGTACAGGTGGATCTCTCTGAGTTCAAGGCTATCCTGGGCTACATACTGAGGGCACCCCCCTCATCTCAAAAGTTAAATAAGTTTTAAAATTCTTTCAATAACTGTTTATGTTTTTGTTTGGAGTTTTGTTTGTTTGTTTTTTTCTGAGACAAGGTCTCCCTGTGGCCCCTACTGGTTTGGAGCTTGAAATGTAGCCAGGCTGGCCTCAAACTTGCAGACTCCTCTGCATCTGCCTCCTGTGATCGCACGGTGGCTTTATTTTCTACTGTGTGTGTGTGTGTGTGTGTGTGTGTGTGTGTGCGAGAGAGAGAGAGAGAGAGAGAGAGAGAGAGAGAGAGAGAGAGAGAGAGAGAAAGAGAGAAAGAGAGAAAGAATATGTATGGCTCACCCTATGCATGCAGGTGCCTGTGCAGAATAGAAGAGGCTGTTGGATTTCCTGGAGCTGTGCATACCATACATGGGTGCTAGGAACCAAGCTTGAGTCCTTTGGCAGAGCACTAGACTCTCTTCATCTCTGAATTGTCTTTCCAGTCCCTTGCTCATTTTTTTCAGACAGGGTCATATCAGGTAACCTTGACTGGTCTGGAATTCCCTATGTAGACCAAGCTGGACTGGAACTCATAGACATCCAAGTGCCTCTGCCTCCTGGGTGCTGGGATGTAAAGGCCAGCATGTGCCAGCATGTGTAGCTTTGTTTTGTCTTTTACAGAAAGGGTCTCTTGTAGCCCCAGCGAACCTCAGAATTACTGTGCAGTAGAGACTGACCTTTTTGCCTGGACCTCCCAGCTGCTGGACTCACAGATATGGGTCACCACAAACTTCCCTTACTTATTCTCTTAGCAGTCATTTCTCTTAGTGAATACCTGGCATAAATTAGGCCCTCTCTGCTATGTGGGGCTAACTTCTGTTCTTGATGTTAAGAGTGTGATTTTAGTGGGACAGTTGTGGTAATACACACCTCTAGTCCCAGCACTCAGGCAGGCAGAGCTCTGTGTTTGAGGTTAGCCTGGTCTACAGAGCAAGTTCTAGGACAGCCAGGGCTACACAGAGAAACCCTATCTTGAAAAGCTCCCCTCAACCCCAAAGATGTGATTTTAGTGAGAATTGTATATTACCTTTGTGAGACGACCATAAGAAGCTTAAGGTAGGTGTCTAGAGATGAAAATTAAAGGAGAGCTGCAAAACAAAGCTTTGGGTTTTTAAAAATGTGTTTATTCATTCAGCTGTATTTTATATGAAGCTATTGTTTCTCCCTAGGTATCTTATTGATAGCCGGTGGTTCAAGCAGTGGAAGAAGTATGTGGGCTTTGACAGCTGGGACATGTACAATGTGGGGGAGCATAATCTGTTTCCTGGACCGATTGACAACTCTGGACTCTTCTCAGGTGGAGTATGCTCAGTTTTCTAGCTGTAGTTCTCATGGGTCATTCAGAGGTTGTGTGTATCTCCACCATGGTCTTCATGAGCATGTAACGTTCAGGCTGGCCTCGAACTCAGAAATCCACCTGCCTCTGCCTCCCGAGTGCTGGGATTAAAGGCGCGTGCCAGCACGCCCGGCTCTCTTTGCAGATTATTAGGGAAACGTCAAGTAGTTATTTTGCCCTAAATAACTACTTCTAGCAAAAGCATGTTTTTGTGTTACTGTTCTGTTGCTGTGAAGAGACACTATGACTAAGGCTACTTACGAAAGGAGTCACTTAATTGGGGGCTTGCTTACAGTTTCAGCGAGTTAGTTCAGGATCATCATGGTAGAGAGAGTGGCATGGTGGCACCCGCAGGTGATTGTGGTACTAAGAAGTAGCTGAGCACTTTACATCCTGATCAGCAGGAAGAGAGAGAGAAAGAAAGACAGAGCTAGGTGAGGACTTTTGAAACCTCAAGACCACCCTTCAGTGACACACCTCTTTCAGCAAGGCCACACACCTCCTTATCCTTGCCAAACAGTACTATTGTTGGGAACCAAAGATTCAAACATGCGAGCTTATATGACCCATCCTCATTCAAATGGCCACATTTTATAGCATACTAATGTTTTTTCATATTTGTATTTTTACTGTATATGCGCGTGATGTAGGATGTGTATGATGTGTGTGTGCCAGTGAGACACAGTGTGTGTGTTAAGGTCACAGCATAGCTTTCCGCTGCTGGGTCTCAGAAGACGTCTTACCTGTCTGCTTTGTAACGTTTTGTCTTTACTTTTTTTTTTTTTTT
>NC_034599.1:101834916-101836896 GCF_900095145.1 Mus pahari
CCCACTGAGCCATCTCACCAGCCCTTTTTTTTTTTTTTGATTGTTGAGACAGGGTTTCTCTGTATAGCCCTGGCTGTCCTGGAACACACTCTGTATACCAGGCTGGCCTCGAATCAAACTCAGAAATCCGCCTGCCTCTGACTCCCGAGTGCTGGGATTAAAGGCATGCACCACCATGCCCGGCTTACTTTTTGTTTTTTAATTGTGTATGCATGTGTATCTGTGAATGAGCTGTGCATGTGAAATGCAGTTCCTGGGGATCCAGAAGGGAATTTAGGATCCCCTGGAGTTGTAGTAGGTTGTGGGCTGCTCAGCAGAGGTGCCTAGACCTGCACTTGGTCCTCTGCAGGAGCAGGCGGTGCTCGTCATTGCTGAACTTCCTCGCTGACCCCTTAGTTTTCTTTTTCTTTTTTACGTTTTGGATTTGTTTGTAAACAAGAAAGAAGAAAAATCATTTTAGATTGCACCTATAGTCTGAAAACTGGGAATCATGCCCTCCCCCTTTCTTTCATTTCTGTATACTTTCAAATTCAGTATGCTGAGCAAGTAATATCCAGTAATTGGTCTGGGCATTGATGCTGTTTTTCTGTTTTGTTTTGGTTTTTGATTTTGTTTGCGAGAAGAGGGTCTCTCTGCATAGCCCTGGCTGTCCTAGCACTGAGTATATAGACCATGCTGCCCTTGAACACACAGAGATCTACTTGCCTCTGCCTCCCCAGTGCTGGGGTTAAAGGTATGTGCCACTACATTTAGCTGTACCCACAAAATTTTGATACCTGTGAAGTAGGACTAATTTTACATATACTAAAGTCATCAAGCATCTCTGTACCGACTGTTTATCATAGAAATAGTGTAAGGAGAGATAGGAGGTCAGTAGAGTTGTGGCCTCTGACCTCAGTGCTGTCCTGTTCACTGTGTCAGCAGAAGTGATGGATGCTCGCTCCATCCTGTGACTGAGGCCAGCTTTCCCAGCTGCTTACTCTTGCACCTGTGTCCAGAATTTGTCAGAGGCAGTGCATTCATCTACTTAATATATTCCTGTGTGCTTATCCGTGGGTGGGAGTGCGCGTGTGCTCATGAGTGTTCTCTGGTGTGTATGTGGTGTGCATGTAGTGGTCAGAGTGCTGCTGATGGAAGGTGTTTCTTTCTTCCTACTGTGTGGGATCATCTAGGGACCAACTCATGTTCTCAGGCTTGGCAGTAAATGCTACTACCTGTGGAGCCGTCTTTCCAGCTCCCTCAATTTCTGTTGGATTTTGCTCAGGCAGTGTCTTCCCCGTGTTGCCCTGGCTGGCCTTGCACTTGAGTTAATCCTCCTGCAGTTGCCTCCTTTGTACTGGACTTACAGGAGTGTGCCACTACGACTATATACTCTTGTTTTGTTTTACAGATAGAGTTTTGCTGTGTTCCTTCAAACTTGCTATGCAGCATAAGCTGACATCAAAATCTCTGCCTTCCTGCCTTAGCCTCCCAAGTTATGAAGTTAAAGTCTTGTGCCATTGAGTCTGGCTTTCAGCTTTTTATTAATCTTACATTTTTTAGGTTAAAATGAATCTGTCTGTGTGTGAGACAGGGTGAGTGCTTGTGTGCATGGCGTGGTCCAGGTTGTGGATTTAAGGACAACGTCTCTGTCTCTTCTGCAGTGTGGGTTCTGGGGATCACACTCATGTGCTTATGCTTGGTAGCAGGTGTCATTACCTGCTGAGCTGCCTCACCAGCCCTTGTTTTTTCAACACAGGATCTGAGTTACAGATCTGAGGTTGACCTCAATTTGTGTTGCTCCTTGTTTCAAGTGCATGGCTTACAGGGGCCTGCTGCCAGGCATGGCTATTCCATGATGGATTTATAGTTATTTTAGATATGGTCTCACTATGTAGACCAGTTTGTCTTTTAACTCACAGAGGTCCTGGTCCTCCTACTTTGGCCTCCTCAGTGCTGAGGTTAAAGCCATGCCCTATGCTCTACCATACTGGCTTGTTT
>NC_034599.1:101837201-101851381 GCF_900095145.1 Mus pahari
CTGGGATTAAAGGCGTGCGCCACCACACCTGGCTGACCTTGAACTCTTGTACTTCTAGAATCTACCTCCAATTATCAGGAAGATAATTCTATTTGTTAACTTACTTATTTTGAGGCATGGTCTTGGTATACAACTTAGATACATAGCAAGTTTGTAGCTCAACCTGGTCCAGAACTACATATATACCCTAGTTAAGTCTTGAACTTGTAGTCTTCCTAACTATAGTGCTGGGATTGCAAATGTCCCCCATAATGTCTGGTTAAGAGGAAAATTTTTTGTTTCCTTATTTGTTGTTTCATGGTGATGGTGACAGGGTGGTGGTGGAGGGGGAGGGGTGGTGGGGGTGGGAGTTGTGAGTTTCTCTCTACTGCCTGTGCTGGCCTGAGAATTGACCAGTCCTATTTCAGCCTTCCAGAGCCTGTGGGGTTCTAGGTCTGGGCATCATGGTGTGAGAATGACTGCTTGACAGATGTATTCAGCAGGGAACAAGCCTGCCACCTGCAGAGCAGCTCTTCTTATTTCCACCTGTCTACTGAATTGGACAGTTTTTTAGGTTTTGTTTTGAAGCCTGAGGTAGGCTAGGCAGGATACATGTGAAGTAGAGCACATTGTAGGTGTACTGAAGTCACCAGGCATCTCTGCACTGACTGTCAGAGAAACAGAGACGGCGCCTCAGTGGAGTCACCTCCAACCTCCTCGTTTCCAGTTATGTGTTGAACATTTCCAGTCCTCAAACTCCTTCTGTAGCTGATAGCCTAGCAGCACCTGATCCTCCTGACCCGTCTGCTAGGCACAGGGTTAACAGATGTATACTACCACCATGCCTGTCATCTTCTCTCTCTCTTTTTTTTTTTTTTTTTAAATTTTCTTCTTAAGACAAGATGCTACTATATAGACCTGGCTGGTCTGGAACTCGACAGGGATGCACCCGCCTCTACCTCCTGAGTGCTGGAATCAAGTGTGTGTGCTAGCACACCTGGTTCCTATTTTTTAAAAAAAAATCATCTGCCTTGGGTTACAGCTGAGTTGCACCTTCACGGGTACTTTCCTGGCTTCACTGGTCTGAAAACAGTGACTTCTGTCGTCCTCACCGTGGGTGTTGATAAACAGGTTTAGCAGGGAGTATACTTTGTGGCTGGCAGGGGATGAGTCTTGTTGGATTCTCTGCTGAGAGTGTTTCTATAACTTTGTGATGGGTGTAAAATGCATGTTAACATGTTACATATTTAGTTTCCATTCTACACAGTGTCCATGAGAACTTTTTTTTTTTTTAAAATTTATTTATTTTATGTATATAAATACACTGTAGCTGTCTTCAGACACACCAGAAGAGGGTATCAGATCCCATTACAGATGGTTGTGAGCCACCATGTGGTTGCTGGGAATTGAACTCCGGTCCTCTGGAAGAGCATTCGGGTGCTCTTACCCACTGAGCCATCTCACCAGCCCAAGAACTTTTTTTTTTTAATTTTTAAAATTTATTTATTTTATGTATATAAATACACTGTAGCTGTCTTCAGACACACCAGAAGAGGGTATCAGATCCCATTACAGATGGTTGTGAGCCACCATGTGGTTGCTGGGAATTGAACTCCGGTCCTCTGGAAGAGAAGTGTGCTCTTAACCGCTGAGCCATCTCTCCAGCTCCCTGCTTCAGTCTCTAGTACAGGAAATATAGATGTGAGCCACCATCCCGGACTCATTTTTAACCTATGGTGCTCTAGTCCACCTTCAATACATTTGACTTCCAAAGAAGAAAATGAACAGAGGTTCCTTTCCTCTCCATCCTTCTTCCTTGTTCTTTTTGAGATGGAGTCTGGCTGTGTTGCCCAAGCTGACCTTTAACTTCGGTTCCTCCTCATCTTCGTGAGGAGCAGAGACTATGAGGATGAACCACGGACTTCAGCTCACTTTTCTAATCATAGAAGAGATACAAGTTCCTCATAGAACAGGACTCAGGATAAAGAGTGAGCAAGTCTGCTTTGTTTTGTGGCCAGTGACAGTGTTTTGGAATATTGAGCTTGTTCCTGTTGAATCTTACAAAAAATACATAAGAATCTTGTTTCAAAAAACAAACAGAAAGAAACTTTTGGGAAAAGAAAAGTGAGCTATGTCCTGATTTCCTTTTTCCAGACCCCGAGAGTCAGACCTTGAAGGAACACTTAATCGATGAGCTGGACTACGTGCTGCTCCCAACCGAAGCCTGGAATAAATTGCTAAATTGGTACGGCTGTGTGGAGGGCCAGCAGCCTATTGTCAGAAAAGTGAGTTGACAAGTTGTTACACCTGCTGGTGTGTGTGTACGTTCTCCTTGGGCACACCGACTTCTCTATTTCCTGGGAGGATGAAAATGGTTAAATGGTTGAAAATGAAGGAGTTGAAACTTTGTTTTGTGATATTTTTGGGTTTGTTTTTCTTTTTGAGACAGGGTTTTTCTGTGTATCCCTTACTAATAGTTCTGGAACTTTCTATGTAGCCCAAACTAGCCTCAAACTCAGAGATCTCTGTGTCTCTTCTCCCCAAGTACTGAGATTAAAGATGTCCCTCTGTACCGGGCTTTAGACCTTGTTTATGTTTCCTGAGACAGGATCTCTGTGTAGCCCAGACTGGTCTTGTTCTGGTCATCTGCCTCTTGTATGATGGAATTTTGGCCTGAGTGACTATTTCTACTTGTCTCTGGGATATGAAGTGTTTGTGAGTAACTCAGGATGTTCTTAAGTGGCCTCCAGATACAAGAGCTGCCTGCTGGTTTGGAATGCCATAGTACTTGGAGCCCAGCTCTTCAGTTGGGCTGTGTAGACATAAACGAATTCATTGCACTGCTCCCTTTTCCCCAGGATTGGGAGTGAACCTAGGGCCGCACACATGGCTCACTGTGTGTCCTAGCACTAAGCTATATCCAGCCCTCTTTTTTTTTTTTCTTTGAGATGGTGGTGTACTAAGTTACCAGGCTAAATTTGAACTCCCTTTTATAGCTCAGGTAGGCCTAGAACTTTCACCGTTTGGAGCCTTTTCATTGAGGCTCCTGGATGTTGAGATAGTTAGTGTGAGCCACCTTGCTTACCTAACAACTTTTCTTTTTCTTTTCTTTTCTTTTAAAGATTTATTTATTGATTAAAGTACACTGTTGTTTTTTCAGGCACTCCAGAAGAGGGCAGCAGATCTTATTATGGATGGTTGTGAGCCACCATGTGGTTGCTGGGATTTGAACTCAGGACCTTCAGCAGTCAGTGCTCTTAACCACTGAGCCATCTCTCCAGCCCCCTAACAACTTTTCTAAAGCCATTTCCCTTGTGCCCATGAGTCTGATTGTACTGCTGAGTAGACAAAAAGTAGGTGTTCATATGCATAGGAGGACTCCTCAAGTTCTCACTGAGACACACACACTGAGGGCCACAGCTTAGTGCCTTTGGTGGTCAGAACACATGGGATCACTGCCTTGTCTCTCAGCTATTAGCTTTTCTTACTAGAAAGGAATCATAAAAGCCCATTCAGGACTGCTGATCCATAGACATTACATACATTTTCATGTTGCTTGGTTGTATGCTCTCCTCAGTAGGACAGAGCTTCATCCTTATTTGTGTGTGTCTGTCTGTCTGTCTCTCTCTCTCTCTCTCTGCTTTGTTTTGTTTATATTTCAAGACAGGGTTTCTCTGTATAATCCTGGCTGTCTTGTAATTTAGTGTATAAACCAGGCTGGCCTCAAACTCAGGATCCACCTGCATCTGCCTACTGAGTACTGGGATTAAAGGTGTGCGCCCCCACGCCTGGCGAAGAGCTGCATTTTTTTTTTTTTTTAGATTTATTTATTTATTATATGTAAGTACACTGTAGCTGTCTTCAGACACTCCAGAAGAGGAGGTCAGATCTTGTTACGGATGGTTGTGAGCCACCATGTGGTTGCTGGGATTTGAACTCCGGACCTTTGGAAGAGCAGTCGGGTGCTCTTACCCACTGAGCCATCTCACCAGCCCAAGAGCTGCATTCTTTTTTTTTTTTTTTTAAAGATTTATTTATTTATTTATTATATGTAAGTACACTGTAGCTGTCCTCAAACGTCCCAGAAGAGGGAGTCAGATCTCATTAAGAATGGTTGTGAGCCACCATGTGGTTGCTGGGATTTGAACTCTAAGAGCTGCATTCTTAAGGAGTCATTTCAAATCAGAACCTCAGCCGGGCTTGGTGGCACACGTCTTTAATCCCAGCACTTGGGAGGCAGAGGCAGGCGGATTTCTGAGTTCGAGGCCATCCTGGTCTACAGAGTGAGTTCCAGGACAGTCAGGACTATACAGAGAAACCCTGTCTCCAAAAACAAAAACAAAACAAAAACAAAAACAAAAAACAAATCAGAACCTGGATGACTACCAACCCACCTCCTCCCTTTTAAAAAAACTGTTTCATGAGGCATAGGCAGGCAGATTTCAAGGTCAGCCTGGTCTACAAAGTGAGTTCCAGGACAGCCAGGGCTATACAGAGAAACCCTGTCTCGAAAAACCAAAAAAACCCCAAAACTGTTTCATGTAGTCTAGGATGGCTTCAAAGTTACTGTGTAGTTCAGGCTGACCTTGAACTCGTTATCCTTCTGCCTCAGTATCCCTTGAGTTGAGATTAGTCTTGTGTCACCATGCGAGGCTTCAGAACTCCTTTTTTTTTTTTTTTTTTTTTTGACAGTTTGAAACCCTTGAGAGTGTTAAGGAATCAACATTGTGGGCATACAGCCTTCTTCAGAGGTCTGCAAATGCTGTCAATGTAGAGTGTCAGCATTCTGCTGGGGTTTGATAGACTCTATAAGGGCCAAAGCGAGAGTTTTCTGTTCAAAGCTGACTTTCTGAGACATGTCTTATAGGTCCTGGTGTGTCCACACAGATCTCTCTCTCTCTCTGGTTCCCTGAAGATGAAGATAAACTTGGTTTTTCATTATAGTAGGAAAAACTGTAACTTCTGGGATATATGCTGATGAATTCAGTTTTTGTTTTTTTCTTTTTGTTTTTTTTTTTGTTTTGATTTTCAAGACAGGGTTTCTCTGTGTAGCCCTGGCTGTCTTGGAACTCACTCTGTAGACCGGGCTGTCCTCGAACTCAGAAATCTGCCTGCCTCTGCCTCCCAAGTGCTAGGATCAAAGGTGTGTACTACCACTGCCTGGCTATTCAGTCTATACTTTGTAAAATTGAATAAAAATTAGTTTTTCTTAGATCAAATGTAGGGATACATTTCCTTTAATTCTAGCACTTAGAAGAAGTAGAGTTCTTTGATTTTCAAGACCAGTCTAGTCTACATAGTGAGTTCCAAGACAGTCTACATAATAAGACCTTGTCTCAGAAACAAACAATTCCTGACAGAAGGTTCTCCTGGGAGGTTTTAGCCTTCTGGTGCTGAGCCATGTTGCTTCCAGGACTGACCTGATGTCCACCACAGCTCCTTCACCTTTGCCTCTCTTATTTACAGGTTGTGGAGCATGGCCTGTTTGTCAAGCACTGCAAAGTGGAAGTATATTTGCTGGAGCTGAAGCTCTGTGAGAACAGTGACCCCACCAATGTGCTAAGTTGCCATTTTAGCAAAGCAGACACCATTGGTAAGCAGCTGACGGGGTTCAGGATGTCTGGTGAAAGGATACAGGGTATTGTAGTTGATGAGAGGGAAGCTGTGTTGCTCTCTTTCACCATTGTTACTCATCTGTGGTCTTTAGTCCTGCCTTGGAAGTCTTCATGAGGGAATGTTTATGAGGAACCAGACCTGGGAACTGTGTTCTATAGAACAGTACTTGGGCAAGCAAAATGGCCAGCAAAGTAGCTCAAACAGGCTTGAACTCAGTATAAAGTCATGCATAACCTTGTATTCCTAATGCCCCTGTCTCCACCTCCCAAGTGCCTGGTTTATATGATCCTAGGGATTGCACTCATGGTCTCAGAACAAAAACAAACAAAAAATAATAAAAGCCTTTACTACTTGAATTGGGCATGGTGTCTAACACCTGTAATCCCAGCACTTGGAATGCAGAGGCATGAGGATCTGCCAAGAGTTTAAGGCCAGTGTGAGAACCTATTTCAAAGAGGAAAAAAAAGGAAAGGCTAGGGAGATGGTTTAACAGGTAAGGACCTGCTTTTCAGGCATGAGGAATTGAGTTCAGATCCCTACCATATAGGAAATCCAGGTGTGGTATGTATCTTAAACCTTAGTACTGGGGAACATGAAACAAGCAGATCCCTGAAGCTCACTGGGCAGCACTCCCAGGTAAATCAATGAACTTTTAGATTCACAGAGAGATCCTGTCTCAGAAAATAAAAGACGGGAAGAGATGGAAAGATACCTAAATATGGCCTCTGGTCCCCACAATGACACACTCACACACATGCGTATGCATATACCAGTACTAACAAGTCACATACCATACACAGAAGACATAACATTGGCTGGAGAGATGGCTCAGTGATTAAGAGCACTGGTTATTCTTTCAGAGGAGTTAGACTGAATTTGTAGTATCTACGTGGCAGTTTACAATTGTCTTAGTTACTGTTTAATTCCTGTGAAGAGACACCAAGACCAAGGCAACGCTTATAAAAGAAAACATTTGATTGGGGTTAGCTTACAGTTTTAGAGGCTTAGTCCCTGAGCGTCATGGCGTGGTGCTGGGACAGTATTTACATACTGCTCTGCAGGCTTCACATACTGACCTGAGAGAGGAGGAGAGAACGTGAGCAACACAGGGCCTGATGAGCACTTTCTTTTTTTTTTTTTTAAGATTTATTTATTTATTATATGTAAGTACACTGTAGTTGTCTTCAGACACTCCAGAAGAGGGCGTCAGATCTTGTTACGGATGGTTATGAGCCACCATGTGGTTGCTGGGATTTGAACTCTGAACCTTCAGAAGAGCAGTCGAGAGCCACTGAGCCATCTCACCAGCCCTGATGAGCACTTTCGAAGCCTCCCAGGTTCCCTTCTCCACAGGCTATGTCTCCCAGTCCTTCCCAACAGCTCCTCTAATTGGGGGCCATGCATTCAAAGACATGAACCTATGGTGGCCGTTCTCATTCACACCACCACTACTCTCTTTTAACTCCAGTCCCATGGATCCACAGCCTCTGGCCTCTTGAGGGTATCAAACACATGTAGTGTACAAACATACATACAGTCAAAAAAGTATTTATACATGTAAAAACTAATTAAAAACCCTAACAATCTCAGGAGAGAATGTCTGGTTCTGTTTGGTTTGGCTTTTGTTTTGGGGAGCTGGGGATCAGTCTCAGGACCTTTTACTAATGCCGAGCAAGTGCTCTACACTAAACCACATCCTCTGTCCACTCGGCCTAGCACCCGCTTTCTTTGAGATGAAACTTTGCTGTGTAGCTCAGATGACCTCAAACTCATGATCCCTGTGCATCAACAAAGCCATTGCTGAATCATGGGCTGGGCTGTGTGTATCCTGGCTTTGAGGTCACTTTTTCTTCCTTAAAACTTCATTACATCACTCCCCCTCCCCTCTCCTTACTCCGCCCCCTCCCATGCTCCCTCAGATCTCTCCTGTGGCCTCCCCCACTCCATCTAAAATTGGTGAAATAAACTCAGAAGGTTGTATTTGTGTGTGTGTGTGTGTGTGTGTGTGTGTGTGTGTGTGTGTGTCTAGCCGTAATGATCATAGAGCAAGCTTCTCTTTTCTCGTTCGTTTGTTTTCTGAGACAGAAAGTTGTGCCACTACCACTTAGCTTCCAGTTTTCTAACTTTTATGTTACTTTTCTTTATCTTTTCATCCTTCTTCCCTTCTTTTTGGTTTTTTTTTTAAAGATTTATTTATTTTATGTATATGAGTACACCAGAAGAGGGCATAAGATCACATTGCAGATGGTTGTGAGCCACCATGTGGTTGCTGGGATTTGAACTCAGGACCTTTGGAAGAGCAGTCAGTGCTCTTAACCGCTGAGCCATCTCTCCAGCCCACTCTTTTTGTTTTTTTGAAACAGGGTTTCTCTGTGTAGCCCTGGCTGTTCTGGAACTTACTCTGTAGACCAGGCTGGCCTCGAACTCAGAAATCTGCCTGCCCGTGCCCCTGAGTACCCTGCTCCCAATTAAAGGTGTGCACCACCACTACCCAGCTTGCCTTGGGTATCTTTAACTTTATTTCTGGAGACAATCCTGAATGATGTTTTTGCCTGTTCTCAGCAACTATTGAGAAGGAGATGAGGAAGCTCTTCAACATCCCTGCAGAGCGTGAAACACGGCTTTGGAACAAATACATGAGCAATACCTACGAGCAGTTGAGCAAGCTAGACAACACTATCCAGGATGCTGGGCTGTACCAGGGTCAGGTAGGAGGGCTCAAGCCATGCCTAGACAGGCAACTCTGACTGGGGTGTGTGTCAAGAAGGCTTCTGGTAGTAAGCATGTCAGAAGTAGGGTTTGTTACATTGTGCTCATCTGGTTTCCCCTTTCACTCAGGTGCTAGTAATTGAGCCCCAAAATGAAGATGGCACATGGCCCAGGCAGACCCTGCAGTCAAAGTAAGTGAATCTTCTCTTCGATTTACCTGGCTCATAGGTGCAGAGAAAGGGGAAGAGGGAAAGGGTTGTTCTGAATTAGATGGAAATCAGCTTCTCATCCCAAAGCACCAGTTTTTAAGCAGCCTGCTTGACATTCATGTAGGAAATAGCTGTCAGGATTCCAGCAAGGACAAGAGGTGAGGAGGAGAAAAGGGGTTGGATCTGATATCGCCACTTTGCCAACGTGGCCTTGTGTGTGTGCTTGTTCAGCTCCTTTATTTTTCTACTTGTAGTTTAGAGCCTTTGAGAAAGAAAGGAGGGTTAGGGTGAGGTCTTGGACTATGTAAGGGTGATGGCTTGCTCCTACTCGACTTTTCCGTGGCCTCTTAGAGATTACAACTCAGCTACTAAATTTGGATTCCAAGCACAGTTATGCCAGGAGATATTCCTGTGGCTTGTGGAATTGTGCACCCTTAGAAGGTTGCAGTAGGAAGTGATGGCTTTTTTCTGGGATGTAGCGCAGGGAAATGACGTGAGTATTTCCTGACCTGATGACAAACAGCCAGCTGTAGTGGCACATGCCTATGTGGCAGGTAGAAGGAGGGGGAGTTCAAGGCGTCCTCTGGTACTTAGTGAATTCTAGGCTAGCCTGATATATAGGAGACCATATCTACAAAACAAACCAACAAAAACAAACAGGGGTCGCCTGTGACCATGGGAAAACACAGGCAAAATTACAGTTACGAAGTACAATGAAAATAATTTTATGGTTGGGGGTCAGCACAAACTGAGGAACTGTGTTAAGGATATAAACATTGCCAGGCAGTGGTGGCACACACTTGTAATCCCTGCACTTGGGAGGCAGAGGCAGGACGGCCAGGGCTACACAGAGAAACCCTGTCAGAGTGTGACCATTAGGAATGTTAAGAACCGCTGCTCTAGGGAAAACCCTCTAGGTGCTCAGCTTGTTATCTGTGAGGTACAGGTGTTAACCCAGGCACAGGCTGGCTGGCCTGGCCTTTGGACCTCTGTCTTCTTGCCTTTCCTTCTCCCTATCCACCCCACACTCTGAAGCCTAAGAATTTTCACGAAGGGAGACAGCTTTTGGAAAGTAGCAGTGCCTCCTTGAGACTCCATGAAGGCTAGAGTCTCTTGGAGTGGTGTGGTTGATCAAGAGTGAACATACAGTGGAATTCCTGAGGCACATTCTCTGATCTCTGGTGCAGTATCAGATACTGTTGTGCATGAGGATACAGCCGTAAAGTAAACAGTTTGTTGGGTCAGGAAAGGAGATCAATAGGAAAAGTACTTGTGCCCACTGATTCATAAGCAATATAGACAAAATTGAGGGAGAGAATGATCAAGCTCTAGGAGTTAGAATGGGGAGGTCTTAACCTGATGAACCATCACACGAGATGGACACACACACACACACACACACACACACACACACACACAGACAGAATATATATGAATGAATGAATGAATGAATGAATGACGATGTATGTTCATGTGTGTAAATGCAGACACACGCTTGTGGAGTTAGAGGTTGACGTCAGATGTCAGTCCGCCTAGGTTCAGATGGGAATCAATCAATCAATCTCTCTCTCTCTCTCTCTCTCTCTCTAGTTCGCAGCTGTCCACTCCACCCTAGATGACCAGAACTGGGCCCATAAACTTCACAAGTTCTCCCCCTCTACTTCATAGCCCTTGCTTAGTGTGAAGACAGTGCCTTTGCAGTTTAAGTAACCAAGAATAGAGAATGTTTTTCTTTCCCTTTCCTCTTTCGATGTAGACCAGATTGTCCTCAAGCTTTTTGATTCTGGGGATTCAAGTATGAGCCGTGAAGCACACTTAGGAGTGTTTATTGAGACGAGACCTAAAGCAGAGAATTGAGCCTGTACTTTTAAAAAAGTCAGCGGTATTGTTTTTTGCTTCCCCCTTCCAGATCAAGCACTGCACCTAGCAGAAATTTCACTACCTCTTCAAAACCATCCGCCAGTCCCTATTGCTCAGTGTCTGCCTCTCTCATTGCAAATGGTGATAGCACTAACAGCTCTGGGATGCACAGCTCCGGTATCAGCAGGGGGTAAGAACAGGCCTTTCACTGTGCTGTCCTTCCTCTCTCAGGGGACCTGGGCTGCTCATCTGTGCCTAAAATAAAGCTGTGGGATTAGAGCTGCCTGCAAGAGCATGCTGCATGTGGCCTCTGCTCCAGTCCATTCCTCCCTCCTCCCTCTGACTCTGCTCACTTGTCCTTTTGCTGTCTGGTGGTTTTTCCAGTCTAAGCCATTGATAATCTTGAAGGCAGAGTAGCTGGTGTAAGGAGATTACAACATTTATAAAGGGATGGGCTGGTCAGATGGCAGCTGCAAGGGGGCAGTTCTCAGTTCTGTAGGACCCTGTTTCTCCTCTTAGCTGTGTTCCTTTCTCTATGAATGTTAGGAGTGCCTGCCACAAGATATAAACAGGATAGAAGAGAGTAAGCAAGGAAAGAGTAGATGAACACTCGGGCCCAGTGAAGGGTAGTATGGCCTTGTGGATGGTGGCTCATGTAATGTAAGCTCTTGATATTGGTACCTAAAATACTCTTTCCTGTTATCATCTGATAGCCTTCTAGAATGATATAGGATTAGTTGCCAAAGTCTAAAAGAAGAAAATCCAAATAGCATTTCTCCACTATACTTACACCGGCTGACAAGTCAAGTAAAGATGGAGGGGTGGCTCTGGAGGACCAGAAAAGTTAGGGGGCGTGTACATTATGAGACAGCCAGGCACAAAATCTCAATGCCCAATCAGAGCTCCGAAAGTTGTCCTGAGGGATATGTGCAGCACTTGGTTTGATTGCTGATGTGGGTTGTGTTTTCCAGTGGGTCTGGCTTCTCTGCTTCGTATAATTGCCAGGAGCCCCCATCACCTCATATACAGCCTGGCCTCTGTGGACTTGGAAACCTGGGGAACACCTGCTTCATGAACTCTGCTTTGCAGGTAGAGGGGAGTGTCACTAATTGAATAAAACTGTGGTTGGAGTTTGTTAATTGAAAAATTAGTATTAGGCCCACCCCCCCCAGCCCCCTTCAACTCCTTGTAGTGCTTCAGAAGTCTCTGCTAGGATGTCTCCTACTGGCTAGTTCAGAATAGCATCGTCAGTGTTTGTGGTCCTAAAACACCTATTGCTTTGTTAGTTGGTTGATATTTTTTTAAGACACAGACTCTTACTTTCTCATAAAATAAAAAGGCAAGAAGGGCTCGGGGTGAGTCAGGCCTAGCTTGGCATGGTCAAGCATATTAGGCCTCTTCAGTGCTGGATTCAGTCCCTAGCACTACTGCCACAGAGCCAAACAGAAACTGTGTTAGCACAGTTGTTTATGACTGCCATCTCAGGGCTTGTGAGGCAGGAAGGTCTCAGGCTACACAGGGAGATCTATCTCAGAAATCTCTTTTTATTCATTCATCACATATTTATTGGGTAGATACTATGTAAAAACATATGATAGACATGGGCTGTGAGGAAGAGTCCAGCTCTAAAATTAGGAGGTCATAGTCTCTAAAAATGTCAACTGCAAGTTTAGGGTTTCCTAAGAGTGCTCTCAATTTTGATACTTTGCTACATGGATTTAGGATTTACTTAAAACTATGATAGTTAATTCATGATAATTGTTTTTGATGAGGAAAGGATACAGATTAACGGTAGTCAAGAGAATATGCAAATAGAGTGTCCAGGATTCCAGATGCAGAACTCTGGGATGCTTCTATATATTTGCAATCCCAGGATTTGGAAGGCTGTGGTGGGAGGGTGGCCAAGAGTTTGAAACCAGCCTGGTCTCTAAGTGTGTCAGACAGAAAGGATTTGGCCTGTATTTCCTGTTTTCATGCGATCTGGAAGGGTTGCAAGCTCTGGCTTTGTTCTGTTTCAGTGCCTGAGCAACACCGCCCCCCTGACTGAGTACTTTCTCAAGGATGAGTATGAGGCTGAGATCAACAGGGACAACCCTCTGGGGATGAAAGGGGAGATTGCAGAGGCCTATGCAGAGCTCATCAAGCAGATGTGGTCTGGAAGGGACACTCACGTGGCACCACGGATGTTCAAGGTGGGTTGTGTGCACACTCGAATGCAGTTGTGCACACATGCATGTACCATAGCACAAGTGTAGATATGAGAGGACAGCTTGCAGGAATGGGTCTCTCTAGCGTGTAGGTCCTGAGGATCAAACTCAGATGGTCAGGCTTGGTGGTAAGCATCTTCATCTGCTGAGCCTGCATGGTAGACCCTTTATCTGTTTTTCTGTTTGTTTGTTTGTTTGTTTTGTTTTTTCTTTTTTTGGTTTTTCGAGACAGGGTTTCTCTGTATAGCCCTGGCTGTCCTGGAACTCACTCTGTAGACCAGGCAGGCCTTGAACTCAGAAATCCACCTGCCTCTACCTCCCGAGTGCTGGGATTAACGGTGTGTGCCACCACGCCCGGCTTGAAGGGAGTGGCTTCATATTGTACCAAGGCATCCCTTTGCTTTCGTTTTGACTTAGGTGAGGGTAAACTCTGAGGGGCCAGCAAGATGGCTCAGTGTGTAAAGGCAAGTAATGACAGAGTCCATGTTATGGTAGAATGAAATAATCAGCTCTAAGAAGTTTTTCTCTCACCTCTGTCATGTTCTGTACTGTGGCACTCAGAACTCATACTGTTAAAAAAAAAGGCGTAATCTAAGACTTACAATAAGTTCATGCCGTCAGACCGTCCTTTTCTTTTTTTCAGTGCTGTGGAGCTTTGGGGGGGGGTATTTTATTTTTTTTATTTTTGCTTTGGTTTGTTTGTTTTGTTTTGTTTTTGGTGGTGTTTGTTTGGGTTTTGTTTGAGTCAGGGTCTCATTATGTAGCCCCAGCTATCATGAAACCCAGTATATAGACCAGGTTGTTCTCAGACTCAGAGATGCAGCTGCCTTTGCCTCCCAAGTACTGGGATTAAAGGTATGTGCTACCAGGCCTGACTCAGTACTATAGTTTTGTTTGCTTATTTTGTTTTTCAATACATGGTTTCTCTGTATATCCCTGGCTATCTTGGAACTCATTTTGTAGACAAGGCTGGCCTCGAACTCAAGAGATCTATGTGCTTCTGCCTCCCAAGTACTGGGATCACAGTTTGTGTACCACCACCTGGGCGCTATGATCTAGACTAGACTATAAACATTTAGTTTTTGTTTTTTTTTTTAAAGATTTATAAGTACACTGTAGCTGACTTAAGACGCACCAGAAGAGGGTGTCAGATGAACTCAGGACCTTTGGAAGAGCAGTCAGTGCTCTTCTTACCCGCTGAGCCATCTTGCCAGCCCCTAAATGACTAGTTTTGACCGCTAAAGTGATGTAATCCGGAATCCTGTGTCCCCATGTCCCTGTGCTCTAGGCAGGACCTCAGAAGGCAGGGATAGACTTGCGTTCTCAGAGGGTGACCTGGAAGGCAGTTCTTCTCATAACATGGTTTCTGTGCATAGCCTTGGCTGTCCGTGCCTCCAGTTCAGAGATCCACCTGCCTCTGTCTTTGGAATACTGGGATTAAAGGCACGTGCACCACCACCCAGTGAAAGGCAATTCTTTTTATTTTATTTTATTTTATTTTATTTTTTAGATTTATTTATTTATTATATGTAAGTACACTGTAGCTGTCTTCAGACACTCCAGAAGAGGGCGTCAGATCTTGTTACGGATGGTTGTGAGC
>NC_034599.1:101851691-101856827 GCF_900095145.1 Mus pahari
TAGCCCTGGCTGTCCTGGAACTCACTTTGTAGACCAGGCTGGCCTCGAACTCAGAAATCCGCCTGCCTCTGCCTCCCGAGTGCTGGGATTAAAGGCGAGCGCCACCACGTCCGGCGGGAATTCTTACTTAGATCTTTTCCCTTGGTGGAAAAAAAAAATCTTAAGTAGTCAGTTAATAGTGAGGACTCTTTCATCTTCTTGGTCACTTGAATCTTTGAGAAATACAAGTCAATTACCATTTATATACTAAATCCTAAAGAATACTGGGATTGGACAGCAGTACCCTGGATTTGCTCAAGTGGAAACAACTTACAGATAGCATTTTGGGTGGTATACTGATGGACACAGTTGATAGCTGCACTGTCTGGTGGTAGCCGTTAGCCCAGGTGCTACTGAGCACTTGTAATGTGGTCACTGTGACCAAGAGTCTGAACAGGGGAAGAGGGATTGGAGAGATGGCTCAACAGTTAGGAGAACTGGCTGTTTTTCTGGAGGATCTAGATTGGATTCCCAGCATCCACATGGTGGTTCACAATCATCTCTAAGTCCAATTTCAGGAAATTCAATTTTTTTTTTAAAAGATTTATTTATTTATTATATGTAAGTACACTGTAGCTGTCTTCAGATACCCCAGAAGAGGGCGTCAGATCTTGTTACGGATGGTTGTGAGCCACCATGTGGTTGCTGGGATTTGAACTCTGGACCTTCAGGAGAGCAGTCGGGTGCTCTTACCCACTGAGCCATCTCACCAGCCCAGGAAATTCAAATTTATCTTCTGGCTTACATGGGTACCATATAGGTCGATGGGGGAAAAAAAAAAACCAAAAAAAACCAAAACCAAGACAAAACCTCCTTGGTGTTAGGGACTTAACGGAAGGTTTTGAGCATGCTCAGAAAGGGGAGGTGAGCTCCATCCCAGCTCTTTTATTTTCAACTAATTTAAATATAAAAAACTTCATAGTTAGTAGCTAAAATATTACACAGCACAGATGTGTGCACACTGCTTGACTTATCACAAGAGACTATGGGCTCATTCCTGGAGTTTGTGGTTGAGTGTGAGTGTGGTTGAGTATGAGTGTGGTTGAGCACTTTAGAGTGCTGCTGTGCGGCTGACGGAAACTACTCCAAGGGCGGCTGGGAACAGCAGCATTGGACACTCAGACCTAGGGATGTTAGGGTTGTTTCATGTCTGACTCCTGGATTGATTGATACCTTCTTCTAAGGTATCACTTCTAAGGCTCTATAATTTAACTCTGAACTACAAAAAGACATTGGAGTGGGGTTCTCATCACTACTTGGATCTATCAGCTGAGAGTGCGTCCCTCCCGTTAGATTAACCGCCTGATTTCAGGCCTGTGTTTTACTTGGACCTCTCACCTGAGCCATTTCTCTGGTGGTTCCATTGGCCTCAGTATCGCTTGTAAGGAGTTAGCTGGACTGTCGCCCAGGTGAGGTTTCTCATGTCCCAGCTGACTGTAAGGCTGCTGATGTGGGCCCTGCCCCTGACTTGACTTGTTTGCTTTCTTTTCCTCCTTTACTACTTTATTATGTCTCCTAATGGAGTTGCTTTTGTTGTAGACGCAAGTGGGACGTTTTGCCCCTCAGTTTTCTGGTTACCAACAACAAGACTCTCAGGAGCTGTTAGCCTTTATCCTAGATGGATTGCACGAGGACCTGAACCGAGTAAAGAAGAAGCCTTACTTGGAGCCAAAGGATGCCAATGGGCGACCAGATGCGGTATGATACTGAAGGTGTCAGCACAGTGTCCCAGAGAGAGTCCCTTCTGTTGGCAGCATGGGGACAGTCCTCTGGGGTTGGGGTCAGTGCAAGGGCCCCAGTTGCCTCTTGATGTCACTCATGATAAGGATGTATTCCTTGTCAGAAAGGACACTAACTAGAGTTGCCTTTCCCGCCAGTGCTCCAGATCAAACTCCCAGGGCCTTTTGAGTGCTAGACAGGCCTGCAACCTCTGAGCTACATCCCAGGCCAACTGTAGAAACTCCTAGTACTTCCTCTGCTCTCTTCAAGTGAGTTAGTCTGTTCAGTATTGCATTGGCAAGCCAGGACTGAGGGAGCACTGAGAACTTAACAGCTGACGGTGTTCCTTACGGCTCAGCCAGTGTTTGTTTATTTGTGGTACTGGCGATAAAACCTCCAGCTTCCTATTGGCCAAGTGCATACCATTGGGCTGGAGTTATGGCCTACTTGGATTGTTTAGTTTGAAATGCAGTCTTACTAAATTGCTCAGAATGGTCTTGACCTCAGTCTCTATCCCAGGAAGACCTTGAAATGGGCATCTTTCTGCCTCAACTTCCCAAGTAGCCAGGGTTACAGACCTGTGCCACTAGCCCAGTCTTTAGTGGGACAGGACCTCAGTAGTACCCTGGGCTGGCTGGCGTCTGACTGTGTAGCTGAGAGTGCCTAGAAACGTTGAGTCTTTTGCCTCCAGAGTATTAAGGTAGCCTCTTCGTTCCTTGATTATTAAAATACCTGATTAAAACTAAATTGAAGACATATATGCTTGATGCCTTGACTTCTCTGGTACTTGAAAGGGGAATTTATTTTAGCAATCCTGTTGCATTGAAATAATTGACATAAATGCTTTAAAGTAGCTTTTAAATCTTAAAAAATAGCTTAACTATATCATGGATAAAAAAATCTCCCTTAATGGCCTGGAGAGATGGCCCAGAGGTTAAAGAGCACTGCCTGCTCTTCCTGAGGATCTGAGTTCAATTCCCAGCAATCACATGGTGACTCACAACCATCTATAATGAGATCTGGTGCCCTCCTCTGTGATGCAGGTAGAATCCTGTATACATTATAAATAAACAAATAAATCTTTAAAAGAAAAGAAAAGAAAATCTCTCTTAAGGCTAGGCAGTGGTGGCCCATGCCTTTAATCCCAGCATTTTGGAGGCAGAACCAGATGGATTTCTGAGTTCCAAGCCAACCTGGTCTATAGAGCAGCTTCTGGGACAGCCCGGACTACACAGAGAAACCCTGTCTCAAAACCCAAAACAAAACTCTCCCCTAAGGACCTTTAGATCATTAAGAGCACAGAAGGATTGGTCTATCCCCAGTTGGACCTACGTGCTTTTGGTGCTCTCAGAATCCCTTATTTGCCATAGGTTCTCGATGGTTGTGGGTGTAGAGCTAGCCCATGGTGAGACTGTGGTACACTAGAAGCTCTGGGCTGTTCACTGGGAAAGGACAGATGTTGTGAATCTCCTCCATAATCCTTTTCCTTTCGTGTAGGTGGTAGCAAAGGAAGCCTGGGAGAATCACAGGCTGAGGAACGATTCTGTGATTGTGGACACTTTCCATGGCCTTTTCAAATCGACTTTGGTTTGCCCAGAATGTGCTAAAGTTTCTGTGACCTTTGACCCATTTTGCTATCTAACTCTCCCACTGCCTTTGAAGAAGGATCGGATTATGGAGGTCTTCCTGGTTCCTGCTGACCCTCAGTGCAGACCTATCCAGGTAACCGAATTCTCACCTTCATAGCACCTCTCACTGAGCAGACTCTGGTCCCAGATGGGACTGCTTTCTGACTGTCCCTAGGTCCCCTTGGACTTAGTCTGTGTGTGCACCCTGGACTCTCTGAGACTCTGTGTAAGCTCATTACTCGTGACGGTCCTTAGGCTATCTCTGTCACTTCCCCACCCTGTAAATCTGTAGCTGTAGTAACCTGCCTTTCCTGCTAAAGGTCCTGGAATGTTGGGAGGATGCAGTAGAGTTTCCTTACGTTTGTCTTCCAGTCAGGTGGAAGAACAAGCCAGGTATGGTCAGTGGGTCTTCATATCAATTCTGCTGGTAGCAGAGGGCAAGGTGATAGCTGCTGGGTGTGGTTGTGCGCACCTTTTCTCCTGGCCCTCAAGGGAGGCAAAGGCAGGTAGAACAGATCTGAAGTTGAAGCCAGCTTAGTCTTTGTAATGAAGTTCAAGCCATCCAAAGCTACACAGTGAAGCTGTCTCAAGGGGAAAAAAGAGAAGAAAGGTGATACATAGTATTAAATGGCAATTTATACGCTTTTAACATTTCTTTAAAGGAATTGCTTCTGACCCAGTCCAGAGGGTAAAGGATACAGCAATATTTGGGAGGGAAGGAGGTGGCTACCTGAATGTTGCAGCCATGCTAACACCAGAGCCTTGGCTCTGTCAGCTGCCCATATCTGGGCCATGCACTGCCTCTGGAGGAATCCTATGTCTCCAGGATGTGTGTTCCTCTAAGGTCATTTCTTATTTCCTGTCATCTTGACTGTTGCTCCTTTACAGTACCGCGTGACTGTGCCATTGATGGGGGCCATTTCTGACCTGTGTGAAGCCCTCTCCAAGCTGTCTGGCATTGCTGCAGAAAATGTAAGAAGGAGATGTTAGTGGTCCCTACCACCATTAACTCACTTGATGGTCCTTTGGGTTTACTCTGAAAGTTTTGGGAGGTTTTTGTTACTGGACAGCCCAAATGCCTTGGATACCTCATAGCTCCTAGTCTTGCTCATGATCCCTTCCAGTGCAGGGAAGCAGTCTTTCTCCCACTGTGATGGTGCCACCCATTGTCAGAGGGACAAGAGTAGGCTTGCTTTCATCATGGTGCAGGTATAGAGACTGGCTCTGGAAAGCCACTGGGGTTTCTAGGCCATGGCCAGTGTCTGCTCAGCACTACCTTCTCATCACTCCTCCCCTTGAAGGCGCTGTCATCAAACAGCCGTGCTGGCCATAGCCTGCTACTCCCTTTCCATCTTGGCCGTACGTAGCCTTGGGACCACTCGAATGGTGGTTCTCCGTAGGCAACACTTGAGCAAGGAGTTTCTGCCCGCTGTTTGTGGGTTTTAGTCAATGAACAGGAGCTCTGTGAGCCACCCTGTCATCTTCTTGTGCTCTTGATTCTTAGATGGTGGTCACTGATGTATATAATCACCGCTTCCACAAAATTTTCCAAATGGATGAAGGTTTAAGCCACATCACGCCTCGAGATGACATTTTTGTGTAAGTACTTAGCAGTTTCTGATACATGAGCAGAAGAGCACTGTAGAGGCTTTGCTCCGACCTAGGTGCTTGTGTATATACATCCTAGTAGCTGACCTGGGTGCTTGTGTATATACATCCTAGTATCTGACCTGGGTGCTTGTGTGTATAT
>NC_034599.1:101856957-101876862 GCF_900095145.1 Mus pahari
ATATGTCCTAGTATCTGACCTGGGTGCTTGTGTGTATATACATCCTAGTAGCTGACCTGGGTGCTTGTGTGTATATACATCCTAGTATCTGACCTAGGTGCTTGTGTGTATATGTCCTAGTAGCTGACCTGGGTGCTTGTGTATATATGTCCTAGTATCTGACCTGGGTGCTTGTGTATATATACATCCTAGTATCTGACCTAGGTGCTTGTGTATATATGTCCTAGTAGCTGACCTGGGTGCTTGTGTATATACGTCCTAGTACCTGGCCAGAGATGCATGTTTAGGAAACTGGGTATGTGTTAGTACCAAGGACCCTTTGGCTCCACAGAGCCCTGCCCCAACACAGCTTTGGCAATAGATTGTGTTTGCTAAGAGGACTAATTCAGTGGTTCTGCTGTCAGTAGGAGTCAGCTGGCCAGTTGGTGGTGGCGCACACCTTTGGTCCCAGCACTCAGGAGGCAGAGGCAGGAAGACTCTGAGTTCTAGACAAGCCTGGTCTACAGAGTGAGTTCCAGGACAGACAGGAAATCCTGTCTTGGAAAAAAACAAGAGTCACAGCCGTGTGAAAGGCCAGAGCAATCAAAAGGCAGTGGTATACAGGGATTTTGGGTTTCTCTGCCCCATTTTCTGCTTCTCAAGCAGGTGCCATGGTGGCATGCTCTCATCTCAGAATGAATGGCTGTCGGCATCTCAGGCATTCTGCAAAGCTCTGAGATTCAGCTTTTCAGTTTTCTCATTACCATGTAAACAATACAAAGTGTTGTTTTGTGGCAACTCTTTGGGAAATAGGGTGTGTGTCCTCCTCCTAGGTGCAGAGGTGCAGCTTCCAGCCAACCATGACTTACTCTCTTCTTACTTCCCATTCAGAATGGTGGCCAGTTGGCTTGCTCTGTTTTGTAGTCTCAGCAGAGCCAGGCAGATCCGATCTCTCTGAATTTGAGGCCAGTCTAGGCTAGAAGAACAACCAGTGCTTCTAACTGCTGAGCCATCTCTTAACCTCCTGCACTCGGGAGGCAGAGGCAGGGAAATCTCCGTGTTCAAGGCCAGCCTGGTCTACAGAGTGAGTTCCAGGAGTGTGGTCCCTCCAATCCACATAGTAAAAGGAGAGAACTGACTCCACAGAGTTATCCTCTGACCTCCACACATATTATAACACACACACACACACACACACACACACACACACACACACCACACACACACACATGAGGGCATGAGTTTAGATTCCCAGCACCTGTGTAAAAAGCTAGACCTAGTGGTGCATGTCTGTAATCCCAGTGCTTCAGAGGCAGAGCTGGGCTTGCTGGCCAGTGAGCTTATCTGGAATGTGAGCTCCAACTTCAGTGAGAGACACTGACTCAGAAAACAGAGTTGACTGAGAAAGATGCCAGTGTTGACCTGACCTCTACACAAATATGCACCACACACATACACAATGAATTGTCTGATGAGACTAGTGGCCTAGTGTTTTATCTTGGTTGGTTGATACATTGTTTTGAGACAGGGTTGTCTTGGAGCTTATTGTGTAGACCAGGCTGGCCTCAAACTTACAGTGAACCATGTACCTCTGCCTCCTGAGTGCTGGGTATAGGTGTGAAACGTCACTTCTTGGGACAGATAGTATTGTTGGCCATGTTACATGCTATCCTTGTAATTTAATGCTCACCACAACCCTGGTAGGTGAGTAATCCTACCAAGTACACAGGCCTGGAAGTTAGAGGGCATCATTGGGTTGCCCTCAACCTGAAAAGGACACAGTGAACCTGGAACTTGGAGCAGCCTCACTCAAGGCCCAGCTGTTAACCATTGCTAACTTCAGTCTTTCCTTACAACATGCCATATGAGTTTTTTTGGTTCGGTTTGGTTTGGGTTTTTTGTTTATTTGTTTTTTAAATATTTATCTGTTTATTTATTTATTTATTTATTTATTTATTTATTATAAGTGTGTGCACTGTAGCTGTCTTCAGACACTCCAGGAGAGGGCATCGGATTTTTGTTACGGATGGTTGTGAGCCACCATGTGGTTGCTGGGATTTGAACTCAGGACCTTTGAAAGAGCAGTCGGAGCTCTTAACCACTGAGCCATCTCACCAGCCCGTTTATTTGGTTTTTATTTTGGTTTTTTGAGACAGGGTTTCTCTGTGTAGCCCTGGCTGTCCTGGAACTCACTTTGTAGACCAGGCTGGCCTCGAACTCAGAAATCCGCCTGCCTCTGCTTCCCGTGTGCTGAGATTAAAGCCACCACCACCACTTGGCATGAGTTGTTTTTAAAATCCCTCCTGCACCAGCCAGCAAGGTGGCTCAGTAGGTATAGCTACTTGCTGACAGTCTAACGGCTAGCGCGCGCGCACACACACACACACACACACACACACACACACACACACACACAAAAGCAGTTTTCACAAAAAACTTCCCCTGTAGGTTGAGATTTAGCGCAGTAGTACTGTGAGTACTTCTCCTCCAGAGGACCAGCTTCAGGGTCTAGCACCTATATCAGGTAGCTCACAGTCACCTTATCACCAGTTTCAGGGGATCTCATGTCTTCAGGCTTTTGAGGGCACCATGCTCATGTTTATGGTGCATATAACTCATGAAGGCATATACACAAATGCCAATGGAAATAAATCTTTAAAGGATTTTTGTTTTTCCTTTGTGATTCCTAATGAAGACTGCTGACCTGGCCTTGCGGAAGAGTGCTGCTTGCGCACTTGTCAAATGTAATCAGTAAGTTTGTGTGTGTCTCTATAGGTAGAGAGAAAGACCGCAGTCAGTTGCCAATAATTTTAGTAACATCTCCAGAATAGCAAATGTTACCTCTAAATCTCCTTCCTTATTATATCAGGTTGGTACTATTTATTCACTATTTAAGATACAGATTTCAAAATAATTTACTTGTACCTAGTAGTTTGTTTGGTTTTCTCTGGATTTTTATAAAGTTGGATATGGCTGGATGTGGTGGTGTGTGCCTGTGTCTGGCATTTGGGAGACAGAGACAGGTGGCTCTGTGGTCTCCTGGCCAACATAACAAGCTCCTGACCAGCCCAGACTACATAGTAAACTTTTTCAAAAAATAAGAAGGTGTGGGGTATAATTATATTTTGCTTGAGTGATTCTTGAACAACAGTGGCAAGTAACTGGTTTTATAAGTTTCCCCACTTGATCAGGCTCTGGCTAGTAGTCTCAGTGTATATTCCTGTGTTATATTTGGCTTTATTATAAAGAAGAGCACTAAGAACTCAATTGTTTTTTTGTTTTTTCTCTTTTTTCAAGACAGGGTTTCTCTGTGTAGCCCTGGCTGTCCTGGAACTCACTCTGTAGACTAGGCTGGACTTGAACTCAGAAATCTGCCTGCCTCTGCCTCCCAAGTGCTGGGGTTAAAGGCATGCACCATCACTGCCTGGCTAACTCAGTTTTAAAAATTAAGCTCCTAGCTGGGTGGTAGTGTTGAACACTTTTTTTGTTTGTTTGTTTTTGGTTGTTGTTTTGTTTTTGTTTTTTGTTTTTTGTTTTTTTGTTTTTTGTTTTTTGAGACAGGGTTTCTCTGTGTAGCCCCGGCTGTCCTGGAACTTACTTTGTAGACCAGGCTGGCCTCGAACTCAGAAATCCGCCTGCCTCTGCCTCCCGAGTGCTGGGATTAAAGGCGTACACCACCATGCCCGGCGTGTTGAACACTTTTAATGTGAATGTAGCTTAGTTGGTAGCGTGCTCGCCTAGTGTATACAAAGTAGTGAATTTGGTCCCTCTCACCAGATAAACCAGGTATGTCTGTAATCCCAGCTCTTGGAAGGCAGAGGAGGAAGGATTTGAAGTTTAAGATCCTCCTCAGTTATGTAGTAAGTTTGAGACTTGCCTGGGATATGAAAGGAAGGAGGAAGAGAGACAAAGACTTAAAAAATAACTTTTAAAAGTTGAACTTTTTGGTGAGAAAAAGTGAAGTTGGTAGATGAATTCTCCGTGATGGTGCCGATGATGGTCTTCATTCCCTTTGATGATCAGAGATGGCCCATGGTTTAAATCTTTGGGAGTAAGCAGTAGAGTCCAGTGTCTGAGTTGTGTAGATTCACATGGATTGACAGTGATCCTTGGTGAGATTATTGACTCAGCCTGTAATCACCTTGGAAATGGCTTATCTCCCTTTTCTTTCTAAAAGGTACTCTATCTTTTATCGTCAAGATAGAAAGCTCACCACCTTGCAGCAGCTTATATCTGTTTTGCTGAGGGACCTGCTGACGGTTCCCTCTCTGACTCATGCAGGTATGAGGTCTGCAACACGTCCATGGATGGCTCAGAGTGTATCACTCTTCCAGTCTACTTCAGAGAGAAGAAGTCCAGGCCATCGAGTACTTCCTCTGGGGCTGTACTCTATGGACAGCCACTATTTGTTTCTGTCCCTAAGCACAAGCTAACCCTCGAGTCTTTGTACCAGGCTGTTTGTGATCGTATCAGGTTGGTACTGGAAATGTAATTGGATGGTTATCTGAGGTGACTGGGTTCTGCACTTGTTGTTTTTCTGTTGATACCATGTACTCACCTCTGAGAAAAGGAACTGTGCCAGACCCTGAGAGGGGCAGGTCGGGGCAGAGGCTAACAGGACGGAGTAGGTGGCACACATAATCTTATCAACTCCCTTAGGATGGGAAGTGCTGGATGGCATTCAGCTGGAGGAGAACAGGGCTCACATAGCATGCACAAACCCCTGTGTTGAATCTCCACAGCCCCATAAACCAGGCATGGTCATAGTGCATTCCTGTAACCTTAGCACTTGAGCTGTGGAGGCAGGCAAGTCAAGAGCTGAAAGTTTTCCTTAAGTATATAGCAAATTAGAGGCCAGCCTGGGAACCATAAAACCCTGTTACAATAAATCAAATAATGCACATGACATTCCTAGAAGACCCGAAAACCAGCTTTTCTTGGCATCTTTATTGACCTATTAAGTTAACCTGTGATCTTTTAGGTGTTTCTTAATTTCTTGAGCCATTACATTATGCTTATGGATATCTGAATATGTGAATTACGTACTGCTTCATAGCTGTATTGTAGAAAAAAAGTTAAGTGTTAATACTAATAATCTTTTGGTTGTTTTTTTTTTTTTTTTAAGCCGCTACATAAAACAGCCTTTGCCTGATGAGTTTCTCAGCTCAACCTTAGAGCCTGGGGCCTGCAATGGCTCTAGGAGTAGCTATGAAGGTGAGCACTCCTGCTGTGGGGCTGTGGGGCTATGATGACCTAATTGCTCCTGATTTCCCTCTTCTTGGAAGGTGTTAAACACATGGATTTATTTCAGTCTGGACTGATAGAGTGTAGGCCACCCAAAAGGTGAAAGGGCGGCCGAAGCCCAAGTGGCTTTTTACCTTCAGCCTTGTCAACTCCTGTGGAACTGCTGATATCAATTCACTGGCAACTGACGGCAAACTCCTCAAACTCCTCACCATTAACCTTTGGACCTTGTAGAATGGTCTTAGATTCCTGCTGACACACATTGTGTTCTATCTCAGACACACTGAGCCTGGAAGTACTGTGTAAGGAGGCTAAAGTTTGAAGCAGGGCCAAGATGTGTTTGATTTTACAGTACTGGGCATCAAGGCCTTGCATGATCACTCTCTGCTGTGCCCCTTCCCCAAGCCTCCAGAGTCAGAGTTCACTTCTTATCTGTTAGCATTTACTTCCTTAGCAGGAACTTGTACACGCTGCTCAGCATGGCTGTGAGCCTTTACTGCCCCAAAAGGACAGATTTCCCGGCCAGCTTATCAAAAGGTTGAAGCTGGCTATCTTGTGCATTTATTTCTGACTTCCTAGGAAAAACTGAGTTTAGCTCATAGGAGAGAAGAAAGTCACAGTTGAAAAACAGTGCAGTGGGTTCATTGCAAACCCCAAGGCCTCCGTCCCTTCCTGTGGCCAGTGTGCCTAGTCTGCAGCGTGTAGGTGATCATGTGCCTTTATTTCTATAAATCCATAAGTCATCTCTAAATTGTTTGGGGTTTTAAGTTTTTTTTTATGTATTACTCTTGTATCCGTGTGTGCATAGTCTATGCATGGGTGTGTGGAGGCTGAGGGTGACATTTTAGAAGTTAGTTCTCTCCAGCTGCTTTTATGCAGGTTTTGGGGACCAAACTCAGATCACCACACTCATGCAACACATGCCTTTCTCTGCTGACTTTAATGCCCCCTTCTTTGTCTCTCTAACCCAGGCTGGGCTAGAACCCGCTTTGTAGGTTATGCTTGCCTTTCCTTCCCAGTCCTTCCAAGAACTGAGATTGTAAGATATTAAATCTGACTTTAAGATTTTCTTTCTTGCAAAACTGCTCTCGGGTACTGAGTGTTCCATTTTAGTGCATCTCTCTGTGAAACTAATGATGAAGTCAAGGGGAGGACCGTGTGATGTGAGGAGCTGCTTCCAAAAGACTCACTCAAATTCTCAACCAAGGTGGTGGTGGTGGTGTGTGCCTTTAATCCCAGCACTGGGAGGCAGAGGCAGGAGGATCTCTTGAGTTCCAGGCCAGCCTGGTCTATGGAGTAAGTTCCAGTACTGCCAGGGCTATTAAACAAAACAAAACAAAACAAAAAAACGCCTCTCTCTTGAGAAACAAAATAAATAAATGCATTCATTCTCTGGGTATCTGCCACCTCATCATGGAATAACATGCCTTGTCTGCCCCTTGGGGGCAATCACTTGTTAAATCAAGTATCTAATAACTATGAAGATGTATAGGGGTGGATACACTTTAATATATACGACAAAGGGGCTGGAGAGATGGCTCAGAGTTTAAGAGCACTGACTGTTCTTCTAGATGTCCTGAGTTCAAATCCCAGCAACCAAACGGTGGCTCACAACCATCTGTGGTGAGATCTGATGCCCTCTTCTGGTGTGTCTGAAGACAGCTACAGTGTACTCATATATAATAAATAAATAAATCTTTAAAAAATATATACAACAAGCTATATTAGGAAATAAATGTGCACTTTAGAGTAAATAAATGTTTTATGGTTCCTTTGTGGGTTATGTTGTTTTGAGGTAGGGTCTCTTGTAGCCCAGGCCAGCCGCAAACTTGTCATGTGGTTGTAGCTGGCCTTGACCTCACTCTCCTTTCTCAGCCTCCTGAGTGCTTGGGTTATAGATAGATATCACCATACCTGGCTAAATATGGGACTTCACAGATTGTTTTTCATGTGTATCAGGAGATGAAGAAGAAGAAATGGATCATCAAGAGGAAGGGAAGGAACAGCTTTCTGAAGTGGAAGGCAGTGGTGAGGACGATCAGGGCGATGACCATAGTGAGGCCATCCAACAGGTGAAAGGGCGGCCGAGGCCCAAGCGGCTTTTTACCTTCAGCCTTGTCAACTCCTGTGGAACTGCTGATATCAATTCACTGGCAACTGACGGCAAACTCCTCAAACTCAACTGTAAGTGCTTGCTCTGCCCCTTCAGGTAGACTTGGGGCACATAAGAGCTCTTTGGGAATCCCGTTACCTCATATTCCCTACATCAGGTAGTAACTCTTTATGTAGCTCTAGGGTCAGACATTTGAGTTCCTTGGAGTATGATTGAGGACATACACATCTTTCAAAGGATTTTTACCCTGTTCCCTTTGGTAGTGGAGTGGCAAGTTTGAGACAAGACTTCCCCCCTCCCCCTCCCCCTCCCCCTCCCCCTCCTCCTCCCTCTCTTATTTTTATGTTTTGACATTTTACCTACTTGTATGTCTGTGCACCATATTTGTGCCTGGTATCAATGGAGACCAGAAGGCAGCATTGAATCTCCTACAATGGAAATTATTGCTGTGAACCACCAAGTGGATGCTGGGACCTGAACTCTACAAGAGCAACAAGTGTTCCTCACCATCTCTAACCCCAGGAGGTTCTAACCCAGAGTTGATGCTGGCCTTGAACTTCCGACTTCCTATCTCTATCTCTTGAGTCTTTAGATTTCAGGCATGTGACATTATGCCCAGCTGTCACCTTAATCCTTGATGTTCATGACCTCAGAAGCAAACAGGCTTCCATTGCTCTGCGAGAGCTTTCCTCTGGCTCAGTGATTCTTAGGGTCATGCTAAGAGCATTTTTGTAGACTTGCTCCACTCATAAAAATAGGTGCATTTGTCTCTTTGTTCTGTAAAAATACTTACTTGTGTGTGATGCAGCTAGAGGTAGTTGTGGCTATCAGTTACATGGAGCTTTGTAATCAGGACAGCTGCTTGGGAACAAGCATCTCTAGGGGTATGGACATGCATCATGTGTGATGTCTCCATGGGCAGGGCGTCCGGATGCTGTACCCTTAAGGTCTTCTACCTTAACTAGTTATCAGCTAGTTTCTTCCCCTCACCCTTCCTCCCTCCCTTCCTTCCTGCCCCCTTCCCCCCCGTTGCCCTCCCTTCCCTTCTTTTTTTTTTTTTTAATTTTTCCTTCCCTTCATTTTAATTAAAAAAAATTTTTTTTTGTTGTTTTGTTTTTTCGACATAGTGTTTCTCTGCAGCCCAGGCCTCAAATTCATAGAGATCCACCTTCCTCTTCCCTCGAAGTGCTGGGTATTAAAGGTGCCTGCCACCACTACCCGGCTTTAATTTTAAAAATTATATTCTATGTGTTTGAGTGTTTTCCTGCATATATGTATGTGTACTATGTGTGTGCCTGGGACCTGCAGAGGAACTAAAGCTGTAATAAATTATGAGCTCCTAACTTGGGTGTTAGGGTAGGGACTGAACCCTAGTGTTCTACAAGAGTAGTAAATGATCTTTTTTTTGTTTTGTTTTGTTTTTCGAGACAGGGTTTCTCTGTGTAGCCCTGGCTGTCCTGGAACTCACTTTGTAGACCAGGCTGGCCTCGAACTCAGAAATCCGCCTCCCTCTGCCTCCCAAGAACTGTGATTAAAGGCGTGTGCCACCACGCCTGGCGAGTAGTAAATGATCTTAACTACTGAGCCATCTTTCCAGCCCAACCTATGCTTTTCAAAAAATTTTTTATGTGAATGGGTATTTTACATGTATGTATGTGCGTGCACCATATGAGTGCCTGCAGAGGCCAGAAGAGGGCATCTGATCCCCCGGGACTGGAATTTCAGACAATCAAGACCCTTTGGGTACTGGTAATTGAACCTGGGTCTTCAGGAAGAGCAGACAGGGCACTTAGCTGTTAAGCCATCTTTCCAGCCTCCTCCAGCTTTTTAAATGTTTCATGTACTTATCAGGACTAAGGACTGACCTCAGGGACTTGTACATACAAGGCAGAGGCTCTAGCACTTACTGTAGTTCCCAGTTCCCTTTACAAACAGTCTTTTCACTGGGTTTTTATTGCTGCCTGTCTGTAAGCTTACTACATGCATGCCTCGTGCTCACAGAGCCCAGGCGAGGCTGTCAGGTCCCCAGAAACTAGAACTACAGACTACTGTGAGCCACTGTGTGGGTGTTGGGTACTCTACAAGAGCAGAAAGTGCTCTTCTCTGTTTAGCCCTGACCTGGAACTCACTCTGTAGATCAGGCTGGCCTCCAACTCAGAAATCCGCCTGCCTCTGCCTCCCGAGTGCTGGGATTAAAGGTGGTTACTTCATCTTGACTCTGTGTATGACCTGTCAGATTCTGGGGTGTGGGGGTTGCTGTGGGAGGTTGAGATTCAAAAGGCTGCCCCAGGTTCTAGCATTGTTGTCCTAAGTGGCTGGTGGTGGGTGAGCAGGTGTGGAGCTGCTGCCTGAGTGTGGCCCTTCTCATGCTGGTCACTTGGAGAGCCTCTCCTGGTGTTGGTCATTCCATAATGAGTGACACTATGGTCCCCTCCACAGCTCGATCCACACTGGCCATTGACTGGGACAGTGAGACCCGAAGCCTTTACTTTGATGAACAAGAATCTGAGGTATGTCATTTGGGGTTTGTGGGCAGTGCTGTGTTCTGGTTTCTGCTCTGGGAATACATTGATGTTCCTCTCATTGATTGGACAACAGTTAAACAAATTTTCCTTATGACTTGAAATGAAAAGCACCCAAGACTGCCATTCTGTGTCCAGAGACTGCAGAAAACACGGTATATTCCAGGCCGAGCTTGAGCATCTTGTGAGCCAGGAAGACGCTTCACTAGCAGAACTCGGTGTTTCTCTCCGCAGGCCTGTGAGAAGCACCTGAGCATGTCGCAGCCGCAGAAGAAGAAGAAGGCTGCAGTAGCCCTGCGAGAGTGCATCGAGCTCTTTACCACCATGGAGACCCTTGGGGAGCATGATCCCTGGTATGCAAGTCCCCGAGCTCTGAGCAGGGGACCTATGTACCCTAGGCTCTGAGGTTTGCTGGGACCACCTGTGTGCACAGAACCCTCCTCCTGTCCCTGGACAGGTCATCTTCTCTTAAGCAGTCTGTAATATATTTGTGTGTGTGGCGACTGCTGGACTGAGAAAAGCCACTGCTCTGATGAGAAGGCGGGTTTGTTCCTAAGTGCTGCCCTGGCTAAGTAAGTCTCTTTTGTCTTTAGGTACTGTCCCACCTGTAAGAAGCACCAGCAGGCAACCAAGAAGTTTGACTTGTGGTCTTTGCCCAAGATCCTGGTGGTTCACCTCAAGCGCTTCTCCTATAACAGATACTGGCGGGATAAACTTGACACCGTTGTGGAGTTCCCAGTCAGGTGGGTGTGTGCACGGGTGCTAATGAGGGAGGCGAGAAGATGCTGGAGTTAGGTTGTAGTACTTGGCTCTGGGAGGTTGACTTGTGACTTGTGGAGCAATCCTTCCTTCCCCTGCTAGTTGGAAAAGTCACTACTAGAAGAGTCCTGCTGACTGGGCCCCTGCTGACCTGCTTGACTCCTCACACCAGCCTGTGGCCAGAATTCCTGGTCCATCATTGCTGTCTGGGAGCTTGGCTTCCACCAGGGCAGCACCGGCTCAGTTCTGTTTGTTATTAACAGGGCGTGGCAACCAGGTAGCAGCCTACCCGAGGGAACTGATCTCCAGCTGGCTGTGGTTTCGAATGCCTTGCTCAGGCAGGAGGATCATTGAGTTTAGTTAAAAATTTGTTTACTTTTTGTTTGTTTGTTTTGGTTTTTGTGTTTTGGTTTTTTGAGACAGAGTTTCTCTGTGCAGCCCGGGCAATCCTGGAACTCACTCTGTCGTTCAGTGCCAGTCTTTGCCCCCTGAGGGCTGGGATTGAAGCCTGTGCCTCAGCCTGACTTATTTTTGACCTTTTCTTTATTTTTGAGAGTTTTATAATGGGCTGGTGAGACTAGACAGCTCATTGAGAACCCTTGACCCCCAAGCCTGCTGACCTGGATCTGTTCCCAGACTCAGGGTAGGAGAGAACCAACTCCTAAAATTTGTCCCCAGCTCTTTCTGCGGTGTGGATTTCAGTACAGAATACAGAGGTAATGCTGACATATCCAGTTTTTTGGCCCCCAACAATAATTCCTAATGTCAGCAGAAAGTAATTATGCACGATTAGGTCAATCCCCTTATTCCTTTATTATCAATTAAAAGATGGAATGATAACCTACTCCAATTAGAGCAGGCTCTTGCTGTCCAGTCTCTGTAGGATCATCTAGGGCTAGGGACTTGCAGGTAGCAGTTGGAGCAATTTGCAACCATTAATTGATTTGAAATCTGCTGGAGCAGATGCATACTAAGGGTAGAAGCTAAAGTTAAGGAGTTTGGGGAAATTTTTTTCTTAGGTGTGCATTTGAAACTTTTAGGCCCATGGTCCTAGTAGATGGGAATGGGAAGTCTCAAGACCAGGGAAGGGGGAGACCCCTGCTCAGGACCAGGCAGGCACAGGACAGACTAGTGACTGTTAGTACTTATCTGGGGCCCGTTTGACCTGGGAGGCGGATTCAAGTCGATTCCCTGAAGCTTCCAAGAATTTATTTTATTTTGGTTTTGTTTTTCAAGGCAGGGTTTCCTCTGTGTAGCTTTGGCCGTCCTGGAACTCACTCTGTAGACCAGGCTGGCCTCGAACTCTGAAATCCGCCTGCCTCTGCCTCCCAAGTGCTGGGATTAAAGGCGTACGCCACCACGCCCGGCAGAATTATTTTTTTAAGTTTATAAAAAGCGATGTTTAGGTATGTTAGTGTTACCACTTTGTAATCTGTACTGAGAGCCAGCCACATGGTCGAGAGAGCAGCAGACTCATACCTTGCAGTCCTAGTAAAAGCCTAAGAACCCAAAAATAATTTTTTCTTACCCAGTTACTTGCTATGAGACACGGGTGCTTGATTCCTGACAGCAGTCACTATAAAGCGGCTTCTTTACATGAAAGGGAGGAAAAGCTTACTTGAGACCTATTCTGTGAGTTTACCCCGTTTTAGAGTCGGGTAGCAAGGTAAACTGTCTTTCTCAGCTAGAAGCTTAGGAGGTGAGGCCTGTAGTTTTTACACAGGAAGAGACCTGAGAACAGCTGAAGCCTCGGCTGCTGCTGTTAAACCGATAAATCTGCCCTGAGCCTAGGGGTCAGCACCAGAGACCTGAGAAAGATGAATTCCACCTGAGTAAGCCAGAAATATAGACCAGGCAGCTTCCAAATCTATGTAAAAAGTGACAGAGATCCAGGTCACCCTAGGTTCCTCTGTGGTCGGTGGAGGGCAGCATGACTCGGTAACCACTAGGCATAGAAGATCTGACAGACTCTCCTATGCAGTAGGGGCTTGGGGGGGCAGTCGACTCCCCAGTGACCTGCTTGTCCACAGTTTGGACACTGTGCTGTGAACAGTCGAGGTGAAGGGCAGTGCTTGGCCCAGTGGCCCGCTGTGCTGCATTTAGAGTAAGCCTGGGGGGTGGTCTTCTGTGCCCATTATCTTCTTGGGAGGAGCTGCTAGGAGCTGACTTGTCTCTCTGTCATGAAAAACTTTTTTATTCAACATTTTAAATACCATGTTCGGCAGATCTCTGAAGTGTCTGAGGACCACCTTTTAAGTGTATCTAAGCACGCAAACTCTGTCTCTACTTGTTTCCTGCTTAACTTTGAAAACATACGCAGGAAGCTTATTCCTGTTACTTAGCATGATTACAAGTATACTTTTGAACACATTAAAGAATTTGATCATTTATAAGGTGACTGACCTGTTAGTTTATATAAGGTTACCATTTTGCAGCTTTCTCTGTTTAAGCCTTAAAATTTACAATTTTTAAATTAAAGCTCTCTATAAAACTTTTAATCCTAGTTAAGGTCCACAGGGAGGCTGGGAGCTTCCCTGACCCTGCAGTGGGCACAATGGCCATTCCCTGGGTGAAAAGGCAAAACATTTATTCTAGACTGCCATGCAATTTTCAGGGTTAAGTGGGACCTTGAGAAAGGACTAAATGTACCTAGAGGCTTGCATTGACCATGGCAGATCAATCGACACCAGTCTTGCCTTGGGTTTGAAACTTAACACGTTATGGGTTGATGGCCACACTCACTCAAACTTAAATACACAATAATAACAAAAGAAAATTTCAAAATACAGAAAAGGTTTCCAGGGCCTGTTTGACTTTTAAATCCCTGTGGCCTTGTTCGCATTGTGGCTGTCACAGCCTCCGCATGCAGATGCTGAATTCCTCGTTGGCATCTTCTTCCCCTGCTGCAACCCCATGGTGTGATAGTACGTTGACAGCCTTCTCCCAGGTTCTGCTCCGACAGTTTCTGGTCTAGTCTTCTCACATAGTTTAGTGTTCTGTGGGTTGGGGGTGGGGGGGTTGCTGGGTTATACTGACCTTTTGAATTTACCATATTTATGGGCTATTATGTTTTTACTCAGAGCTCTGAACATGTCCGAGTTTGTCTGTGACCGGTCAGCAAGGCCTTATGTTTATGACCTAATTGCTGTGTCCAATCACTATGGAGCCATGGGGGTTGGTCACTGTAAGTATTGGCATCTGCTTCCTTCTGAGGTATGGAATCGCCCTACCTACTGTGCCTCAGCCTCTTCTGGATGCCAGCCCTGCCTCGACAGCTAGCTTCCTTTTAGTCTCCGGCTTTGGGCTTTCTCAGCCCCTCTCTCCTCCCTACCTTCTTTCTTCCTCCTTTGTAAATTTCCATGTTTTTATCTCAGTGGTGGTAACCTTGTTGATCAAGACGGTCCTGCTGATCACTTATGCTGGCCAGGGGCTCACCAGGTAGCTCAGCCAGGGTGACCTAGGACTCCTAGCAGGAAAGTAAGATTTACAGTGTGAGCCACCACACTGGGTTACTCTGGAAACTCTACTAGAGCAAGGACATGATAAAACATTGTTCTCTTTGTTTATTTCGGTTTTTCTTTCTTTTTTAAGATTTATTTGTTTCATGTGTGTGAGTACACTCTGTCGCTGACACTCCAGAAGAGGGCATCAGATCCCATTAAAGATGGTTGTGAGCCACCATCTGGTTGCTGGGAATTGAACTCAGGACCTCTGGAAGAGCAGTCAGTGCTCTTAACCACTGAGCCATCTTTCCAGCCCTTATTTCGGTTTTTCAAGTCAGGGTTTCTCTGTGTAACCCCAGCTGTTGTGGGACTAACTCCGTAAACCAATGTTTCCGAGCAGAGCACTGTGGTTCAGGTACTCCATGAAAGAATTCTTAACCATTTCCAAATAAAATTAATGTTACAGAGAAGTGTCCCTAATAATTTAAAACAACTACACAAAATTAGTGACTATAATTACAGAAGTATCCCAGCTCTGTAAAACCAAAATGTGGAGAAAGTACAAGGGAAGGAGAGACGCCAAAATTAGTTTACTTTTGGTTTGGTTTTGAGACAGAACCTCACATCCAGGCCAGGCTGACTTGTGACTTGCCAGGTAGGCCTCAATGGCCCTGAACCTACGTTCTTTCCACCCTAGGCATTTAAATGCTCAGATACAGGTACACATCACCATACCTGGAAAAATAGTATGTTTTTTTCTTTTGCTCTAGTACCCAGCATTTCTATAACATTTAGGTTCACTAAAACTGTTTTAGTTACAACTGAACCTGCAGTGCTGAGCCTTGTGCATCCTAGATAAGTAGTGTGGCTCCAAGCTTCGCCTGCAGCCCCACCCAGTCACAGCTGTGGAGAGAAGAAAATTTAAAGCCTCTCGTGCACATCCCAGCTCTGAAGACCCAGTGAGCACTGTCTTCCTAAGCAAAGCTCCCCTGCTGGCTCCAGAGGCACTGGGAGTTCTGTGAAGATGGAAGTGGAGCCTTCTGCTTTTGTTTTGTTTTTTTTCAATCTTAGCAGAGTCAGCTCTCTGAGTCCTCTTGTGGCTCTAGATTATACTTGTGGCCATCTTTGTTTGGAATACAGATGAAAATCCAGGCACATGCTCTTTCCTTTGTTATGTCTCTAGCACTGATCACAGCCATTAAGTAGACACCAGGGCAGCTGGAGAGAACGCTCAGTAGTGGAGATCACTGTTCTTCAGAGGACCAGAGTTAATTCCTAAGACCTAGGTCAGGTGGCTCCCAACTGCCTGGAACTCTGTGACACCTGTGGGTACCCTCCATGGAATCAAATAACAAATCTTTATTTAAAAATAGACAAATATGAGTGTGGTGGCATATGCTGTTAATTCCAGCACTCGGGAGGCAGAAGCAGGTGGCTCTGAGTTCAGGGCCAGTGTGGTCCACAGAGTTTCAGAAATACACACTAGGGTGACAAGGTGGCTCAGCAGGTAAAGATACTGGCCACACAAGCCTGGTGACCTGAGTTCAGTTCCAAGAACTCTAAAAAAGTAGAGAGCAAGAACACACACAGCTTTTAAAATTAAATTTAAAATTATTTTAATTAAGTAGGTCGGTTTTATTGATTAGTATCCCAAAATTATAGGTGACCTTGGTCTCTGACATCTCTGTGCTCACCCTTTCAAGTTTGTCTGAAAGATCCAGGTTGGAAAAAATGGTGAATTATTTCCACTGGGCCGCCGTGCCGCACGCCTTTAATCCCTGTGGGAGGCAGAGGCAGAGGATCTCTGAGTCCTAGGACTGCCAGGGGGACACAAAGAAACTGTGATTTGAAAAGCCAAAAACAAACCAAATGTACAAAAAACAATGAGCCATGGGGCCGGGGGTTTATTTAGCGGCAGAGTATGTGCCTAGCAAGCACAAGGCCCTGGGTTTGGATCTCCGAACCTCCAGGGAAGAAATAAAAAGAACTATAAGTTATTGACTATAAATGATCATTATTTATATGAATGTACATATTTTTAAATTACTTCTTTAATTTGGTGGTGGTGGTTTTCTGTTTCCAGACGTGGTTTCACTGTGCAGCCTACCTAGACTTGGCCAGGATGGTTTTGAACTTGGGAGCAGTACTTCTGTCTCTGGTTCCTGAGTGGATCCACACTGGCTATACATTATTCTTAATTTTAGTGTTAACATTTTGGGTATGAGTGTGTACGAGTATTTAGTGCTAAGCTAATGAAGTTACAAGATTAATTTTTTTCGGTGGCCACTAGAGCATTTCGTTTGTAATTTGGCAGACACTGCATATGCGAAGAACAGACTGAACGGGAAGTGGTATTACTTTGACGACAGCAGTGTGTCCCTGGCCTCTGAGGATCAGATTGTGGTGAGTACTCCCCGGGCGCCTGCTCCTCCCTGGCTCTCAGCAAATCAACCGAAGAAAAGGTTCCCTCAAGCCAGATGGCTACCTCCTCATCTGCTAGGGCTCTGAGTGGAGCAGAGGAGACTGACATTCATCCTACATCTTTCCTAAGGGAGAAGCTCAGTTTTCCTGGAGGTGTCACAGTGCTCCTGCATTTGCTATAGCCATGGCAGGGGCATCAGGAGGCAGCTAATAAATAAAGGTGGCAGATTCCTGAGAGTCCAGCTGTCCACTCAGTCACTCAACCAGTGTGCTTGTTTATTGAGATAGCATCTCTGCCTGCTCTGAAACTCATTTTGTATGACAGTTTAGCCTTAAATTTAGGGTAATTCTCCTGCCTCTGCTTCTTGAGTGCCTGTATTACAGATATCCATCCCCACATTCAGTTTACGATTGCTTTTTTTAAGATAGGGTTTCACTCTGAAGCCCTGGCTGGCCTTGAACTTGGAAGAAGAATCCTCTCAGGGCCTCCCTCTCCTTGCTGGGATCACCGGCGGTAGGAAAGGGGCGGGGTGACTTCGTTATCAGTGAACGGACCCCATTCCTTGTGTTTTAGACAAAAGCCGCCTACGTGTTGTTCTATCAGCGTCGAGATGACGAGTGTTCCAGCACTTCTTCGCCCAGCAGTTTCCCCGGTTCTGATGGAGGGGTGAAGCTGAGCAGCTCACAGCAGGGTGTGGGGGATGAGGAGGCTTACAACATGGACACCAACTGATTCGGCCTCTGCGACCCTGCCACCCTTCCAACACCAGCATCCTCCCCAGGAGAATATCTGTGGCACTCTTGAAGACTGCTCCTAGCAATCTCAAACCAGATGAGGAAATGACCTTCTTTTATGAGAAGAGGAAGGAAAAAAAAAAGACCCTGCTTTCTGAGAAGGGTTATGTTAAAGAGGCTTAATTATTTTTTCTTTTAAAGGGTGGTGCGAGAAAAATCTGTGGAGATGAATTGTAGGGTGGGGTTTGGTGCATAGTGGCATGTGTCTCATGGATTCCAAAGAGTGGAGAGGAACACACCCTGTAATGAGCATGGTGCAGCCGTGAAGACCCACCTGCAGGGCTGCTCTGAACTCCTGGGTTTTGGATTCTGGTGCCCACACTGCTCACCCAGTAGTCTGGCCACAGTAAACCAAGCCTCCTACAGATTTGATGTTGTCCTCTAGTTCTTTGCTGCTCATTGAGATGGGCTTATAGTTTTATAAACAGTCTCTGGAACCTGTTTCTATTCTCTTGTTCTCCCAGAATTTCCAGCCATCTTCCCGGTTATGAAATGAAGTTAGTATTGGGCTATTGTTTTCAGTTTCTCACAGAACCCTACAAGTTCTGTTTTGTCCCCCACTGCCCTTGATAAAGTGATTCTATGTGGAACTTTCATTAGCTCTCCCTTAAAAGAAGTCTATTCATAAACTGGGTGCAGTGTGTGGCATTGTTTCTCCACGTTAGCTTCAGAAGAACACGATGGGTATTTTTCAGATCTCCAAAACATTCTAGTTAATAAGGTTTAAGAAAATACTTTTTCATTAATAGACCCCCTCCAAACCGGATTCTCTTCCTTAATTCTTGCCTTACTCCCCTAGTCGCAAAGCCGGCATCCTAACAGGCCAGCTCTGGGGATTTGTTCCCATTGGGGTCATGTGAGTCCTGACCGCGACCTTTAACCTAGTAGGTGGGGGTTGGGAATCGCTGGTCTTGGAACGAGGACTAGGTGACCGTTGGGCACTCTTGTGCGGCAACGGCTGGGTGAGGACTCAACGGGGCCCCTTCCTCTCTAGACTGCCGATAGTTTGGGGACCAAGACAGCAACTGGGCGCAGTAGTGGGCGGAGGGAAAAGGCTTAGCTTCCTACAGGCTAAGGAAGCTCTGGGAGGTGAGGCGGGGCATCTCGGGCCCTCCCCCGTGACCCTGGGTCCTCTGAGAATGGCGGGTGATACGCCCCTCACCGAGGAAAAGAACGAAGGATGATGTTGTATAACCGTAGATCATACTCGAAATCGAGGTTGAATCCCAGCCTCTTGTATAGAAGGATCATTCTCACGTTGCTCCGTGCATTTACAATTATCACGTAATAAAAGAAAGCATGGTCGCTTTTAGGGAAATGTCTGAAAAACTGCGAAGATGCAGAAAGGAGCTGACTGCTGCTATAGACCGAGCCTTTGAAGGAGTCAGGCATTCTCAGGAGTGCACAGCCCAGCAGAGGCTGGACGCCCCGTCGCTCACCTCCCTGCCGGGACACAGGCTCCTCTGCAGAAACCCATTGGCAGCTTGCCCCTCTGTTGCTCCATGCTCTGGTGCCTCATGTGCTCCTGAGAGTGAGAACCCGGCCTTCGGGCCACACCATATTCCAGTTAATGCAAAACCTCAGCCTCTATACCCCAAAAGAAAACCTCTGACCAGCAAGGAAAATGTCTTGATGCAGTCTTCCATTTTGGCACGTGACAGACAGTTTTGGAGAGCTGCAGGTGATGGGGAAGACTGGAGAAAAGAAAGTATAAGGTGATTTTAATTCGATAACTTTCTAGAAACAGTTGTTTGTTTAAAAAAAAAAAATTGAAGATCCCAGATCTAATGACTAAGCCTCCTCTTTGGAGCGCTGACTACACAAGAAATTCATGTTTTTTAGAATGTGGGCCGGCAAACAGTTTTTATATGTTTAGGTTGAAAGCCTGGTTATTTTCCAAACAGTCATGGAAACTACCAAAGGGTAATCGGTGTTGAGCTATTTTTAAATTTGTGGATAGCGCTAAGGACTGAATCCTAGGCCTCACACATGCTGGGGTAGGCGCTACCACTGACCTTCAAGCCTTAGCAATGTTTTGTCTGGTTTGATACTTTAAAGATTTTTTTTCCTAAGTTTTTTAATGTTTGTATTTTGTACATGTAGATGTTTTGCCTGCAGAGGCCAGAAGGCTGTGTCATCACATCCCCTGGAACTAGAGTTACTGACAGTTGTTAGCTATCATGTGGGATCCTCAGACCTGGAAGAGGAGCCAGTACTCCCTCTCAACCACTGGGACAGCCAGCTCCCACTGCCAATGTTTTCTTATTTTTAAAATTGTGTGTGTGTGTGTGTGTGTATAGGTGTAGGCAGGCACACTGGCCGCTGCCTGCCACAGCATGCTTACAGAAGTCAAAGGGAACCTTTCAGGAGCAGACTCTCTGCCCTGTGGGTTCAGGGAGTCAACTGGGTTGTCACACTCGCACTGCTGAGTCATTTTGTCAACCTCTGTTGCTTTTTAAAGACCAGCTGATTTTCAACTCCTGTGTAGCTGAAGGTGACCGAGAACTCTGATCCTCTTTCTCTAAGACCCAAGTGTAAGAAATGCAGGCGTACGCCCGGCGTGGTGGCGCACACCTTTAACCCCAGCACTTGGGAGGCAGAGGCAGGTGGATTTCTGAGTTTGAGGCCA
>NC_034599.1:101877072-101905412 GCF_900095145.1 Mus pahari
CTGTGTAGCTCTGGCTGTCCTGGAACTCACTTTGTAGACCAGGCTGGCCTCAAACTCAGAAATCTGCCTGCCTCTGCCTCCCAAGTGCTGTTTCACCCCTGTCTTAAAACCCTTTTGGCAGCGGGGTGGTGGCGGCGCACACCTTTAATCCTGGCCCTTGGGAGGCAGAAGAGTAGACCTCTGAGATTGACCGAGGCCAGCCTGGTCTATAATTCAGGACAGCCAGGGCTACACAGAGAAAACTTGTCTCTTGGGGGTTGGGGAGTGCTTCTGGACTGTCTCCTTTAGGCCTATTAAGTAACTACAAACTATCTGATCCCAGGCCACCTGACCTAGATTAGAGATGACTGCATGAGATGCAACATAAATGTCTGGTTATCTTGCCTATCCCAAAGTCAAGAAATTGAGAAGCCATTTAACTGCAAATATATGTGTTAGTTTCATAAAGATGAATGCGTTCTGTAATGGGAATGGGTCATTACGATGTTGCTCTAACTTTCTTCAAGGATTTAGTTGCCAGTTTCTGATATTGTCATAGCATAAATGGTGGTCACCAGTACATTTAGTTTTGGCTGGGCAAGATGGCTAATGTCTTGAATCTCAAGCACTCAGGATACAGAAGCAGGTTTACACAGTAAGTTCAAGGCTAGCCAGGACTATAGTGAGGACCTTGTCTCAAAAACAACAAATGGGTTGCATTTTGGATTTTCTGAAGTTTTTCAATATTTTCCTGAAAGAATATCTAATTCCCCATCTTCTCCCCCCAAACCCCGCAACCAATCTGGACTGCAGGAAGGATATGGAGAGAGATTTAAAAGCTGACCCAAATGTACTGCTCAGCAGTTCTAGTCAAGAGGTCACAAAGGATCTGCTAGACATGATTGGTAAGTAGAGAGCCCGGACCACATGGTCTGACCTTCACACATGCTAGGAGGCCACATATCTTGAGTTTGCTCACAGCAGACAATGAAAATTCAAATACCACTCCTTTCTTCAAAGAACTGGTAACCTAATGAGGTCACAAAGCAGTAATATCATTACAGTTTCTAATAATGATTTGGGGTCCCTGAAGGAACAGATAGCAGCGGCCTCTGGGCCTTGAGTGTAGAGCTGAAAAAAAAAAGGGGGGGGATATAGGCCCAAGGGGGAAGAGACAGCAGATAGTCTATCTAGGATGTAGAACAGTAGTGGAAGAAGTCTTCCTTTTAGCTGGGGAGAATGGCACCCACCTTTCCTTCCAGTACTCAGAAGGCAGAGGCAGACAGATCTCTAGGAATTTTAAGGCCAGCCTGGTCTACAAATTGAGTTTCAGGCCAGCCAAGGCTACAGACTAAGATACTGTTGAAAAAAAAAACAAAATTTCACATCTCTCTTAGAAGTAGCCAGTTAGCATAGTACTCTATGTCCTATTTTTTCATACTTTATTTTTCATTATGTCTATGTGTGTCTTAGGTGTGGGTATATGCATGTGAGTGTGGGCGCTCTTAGAGGCCAGAGCTGTTGCATCCTTCTGGGGCTAGAATCCCAGGTGGTTGTGAGCCACCAGGCATGGGTGCTGGGGACCAAACATAGGTCCTTTGCACAGCAGTAAGGGCTGCTAGCTGATGAGGCGTCTCTCAAGTCCCAGTTTTCTTTTTATTAATCTAGGCATGATCTGAAGATTATCTTATGTGTATGAGTATTTCACCTGCATGTATGTATAGCATGTGCATGCCTGTGCCCATAGAGGCTAAAAGAGGGTGTTGGAACTGGAATTTCAGAGTTGTGAGCCATATGGGTGCTGGGAACTGAACTCCTGCCTTCTGCAAGAACAGCAAATCCTCTTTAGAGCTAAGGCATCTCTCCATGGCCACCCCCCACTTTTTTGGTTATTATTTTGTTTTGAGACTCCCTACGGCTATACCAAGCTTTTCTTTTTCAAACAGGATCTGGCTGGGTAGTCCAGGCTAATCTCAAACTGAATTTTTTCCTAATGATTCCTCTGAATATTGGGATTATCACTGTGCACTACCACACCCAGAGTTGGATATTTATCCTACATTTTGTTTCTTTTTTTTTTTTTTTTGGTTTTTTCGAGACAGGGTTTCCCTNTGTAGTCCAGGCTGGCCTCGAACTCAGAAATCCACCTGCCTCTGCCTCCCAAGTGCTGGGATTAAAGGCATGCGCCACCACGCCCGGCCTACATTTTGTTTCTGTATGTTCTGTGAGTGTGGGCTGTTTCGAAGTGACTCACATTGCACCGTGGACCAGCAGCTCCTGATGGAGCGATACATACCCTCAGGCATTGCCAGAAACTACTGACCTGGAAAAATCTCCAGGTTAGAAAGGGCCCAGAGGGAGGCCCCAGAACTTTTGTAACTTTGGAGGACTGACTGGTTCTGGCTGTTGCTTCTGCCTGTCATTTCCTTAGACCTCACCAGCACCCGTCCACATTCGGATAACCTGAAGGACCCTGTTTTTCATACCATCTTGTCACTCTCCATAGGTCAGGGAGTTTCATGAAATCAAGCCTGTGTTGTTTGTTTAATTCATACCGATAATTGGGGTCAGATGAATTCTGGGGTAAAGGGAAGATATCAGGCCCACCTTACATTGGTGCTCACTTGTCTGTGCTGGGACAGGAATGCCTAATTCTACAGTTGGCAGTGCTCTTCTGTTTATGTGTGTCTGTGTGTTTGCTGGCTTGTGGTGGCAGGTATCAGACTAGACAGGCTCTTTCATGAGTACATCAGTTTTGTGGGTTTTATCTTATGCCTGGACTGTCCTCCAGAACTTCTAAGTAGAGCTGTAAAGCCGTATGTCCTTTTGTCCTTGTTGTTTTAAGACCATACAAGTATCCGAACTATTGAAGAACTGGCTGGAAAACTAGAATTTGAAAATGAATTGAACCGTGTGTGTGGACGCTGCCAAGATTCACCCTTCAAGGAGGAAGCCTGGGCCCTGCTTGTGGATGAGAGTCCTCAGAAGGCTCTGGATACTGACCCCGGCAGCCTCAAGCAGGCTCTGGATGATCAGAATATAGTTGAGACTGTTCTGGACTTGGAAGAAGACTACAACTTGATGACTTCTTTTAAATACCAAATAGAGTGAGGAGAGTGGATGGCAGCAGCCACAGTGGTTCCCAGAACAAGTCTTCATGAGGGGTTGGCAGAGCCCGAATTGCCACACCTTGTTTAATTTCTGCCGAATCCCATTTTCAGCTGAGAGCCCAGGTTTTAGTTCTTTTATTTTGAAATGTTTGAAAAGTTTTTTAGACTTGACATTTTTTAAATTGTATTTTTGGTTGGTGTTGAATACATATACAGTCCCCCGGGTAGGTTATAGGTTGTGCCTCTGCTCTTTGTCTTTGTATTCTTTTATATGAATCCCTGGAAAAATACAGGAACCATAAAAAGGATGGGTTTATTACCTGGGACTAGCCCATCACAGGTAAGCTCCACTCAGAAGAACCAGGCTCAGGCTGAAGTTTGACTTGGGCCCTCTCCTGCCTGTGTACTCTATTCTCCTCACACAATGCACACACTACACATAGGGATCCCTGTCCCATGCTTTCCTCAAGTCCCTAGCCTACCCTACACAGAGCAATGCCTCTGCACAGGTCTGCTGCAATCAGTTTCTGGTAGGATCCCAGGCTGCCTTCTTTAGGACATTCCCATGAGGCCCCTTACCTAATCAATCCTCCACATCTATGTGGACCCTGCTAAGGGACAGGCAGGGGAAGGTAAGCAAAGGTTTACCTGTCCAACTTCACACTTGACCACCTTAGCACACCATGAGTAGTTCTATAGCACAGACCGTGCTGAGCCAAGACAGTGTGAAGAACCAGGCCATTGCCTCAAGGTTAGCATAGAAAAAAATGGTGATGGGTGAGCTGACTCAAAGTATATCACTCAGTTATTTTTCACAGCTAGTTTGGTCTCGGCATTTGGCTCAGTGGTATTTGACTGGTGTGTGCTGGAGCATTCATGCTATCTCCTGGCAATCTCTCAGCACATTTATCCACTTTGTCAGATGGACTTCCCTGATGAGTGCTAACTGGTTTGCAACCAGGGATGTTCATTGGCATTGCCTGCCTGAGGCAAGAGAAAAGGACAAGTCTAACCAGTGGCTCTTGTTGGCTAACTGCCATTTAGTCCCTGCAGGAGGTAGCATATTCAGTAAACACTCCCAGCCTGTGTAGTGAGAGGTCACACTGTGGCTGCTCACTGCATCCTAGGTCATCTCTGCTCAGGCTGCTCTAGATGGAGAGGTGCCAGCCTATATGAGATTCATGTTCATACGTCAGTGCCTTGCTCAAGTGGATGTGGACTTTGTCTTGCTTTTGTTTTTTGAGAGGCTGTATATATATCCCTGGGTGTCTTAGAACCCCCTATGTAGACCAGGCTGGCTTTGAACTCACAAAGATCTGCCTCTGCCTGCCAAAGGTGTGTACCAGCAGATGTGGAGAAAGAGCTTAATTCCTGCCCTTCTTACCCCATCATTACCCTTAAGAATGAACTGGGTTTGATTACCCTTACTCCAAAGACTAAAGGAAAGAAGACCATAAACTTAAGAGTGGAAAACCCTGCAGTCCCAACAAATTCTGAGACTTATCCTGTGATGTCACATAGATGTCAGCCAAAAAGAAGACTGGTGTGGTAGTGCATACCAGTAATCATAGAAGGCTAAGGCAGGAGAATAGCATGTCAGAAAAGTTTGTGTAGTGAGACTCTTTCAAAAATAGGTTTGATGTCAGAGCAGTTATGAGCACTTGCCACTTTCTAGAGGGATCCAGTTTGGTTCTCAACACCCATAATGGAAGGCTTATGACTGTTACACCTCCAATTTCAGGGGCTCCAGAGGCCTCTTCAGGTCTCCTCTAGCACTTGTATTCATGTAACACACTAGTACAGATACACATAAAAACGAAAATCTTTCACTGGGTGGTGGTGCTGGTATATGCCTTTAATCCCAGCAGTCAGAGGCAGGCAGATCTCTTGAGTTCAGTACCAGCCTGGTCTACAGAGTGAGTTCAGGACAGGAACACCCAGGGCTGTTACACAAAGGGACTCAGTCTTATCAGGTCTAGAGAGGGCAGATGACAAAAACCAAATTTCAAAAAAAAAAAAAAAAAAAGATTAAATCTTTAAAGATTTAACTGTGGTGGCTAAATTCCTGTAATTCCAGCACCTGGGAAATTAAGCAAGAGGCTAAGGAGTCCACAATTATCCTGACTACATGATAGTACTGTGGTTCTCAGCCTGTGGGTCTCCATCCCCGTGGAACTGAATGACCCTTTTACAGGTTCACATATCAGATATTTCAGATATTTCTATTTCAATTTATAACAAAATTAGTTATGAAGTAGTAATGGAAATAGTTTTATGGTTGGGGTCAGCACAACGTGAGGAACTGTATTAAAGGGTCACAGAGCTGGGAAGGTTGGGAACCAGTTAGTGTACAAGGCAAAGCTGAGAAAGAACATGTTAGATCTGTGATGTGCCTACAAACCCACAGTCCTCAGTCTAACCATGAGGCAAAGGTTAGACAAACACACACAAGAGGACATTCTAGAGGTCAGAATTTCAGGATTTTCCAAGGTCATGAAAAAATGATTCAAAACCCCTGACCTCCTGGCACTAAGAAGACACAGCATGTGGATCCTGGACTGGAACTAAAATGGTAAAGGATATCAGTAGCAACAAGTGGAATCTACCTGAAGATTGAGGCTAATGTCTTCAGAGTTTCCCGGTTTTGACAGATACACCAGAAAAGCCAGGCAGAACACACTCATGCTCACTATATTTGAGGTTTTCTATAAATCTAAAGTTATTCCAAAACTTAACATTTAAAAAATGCAATTAAGGCAGATTTCTGAGTTTGAGGCTAGCCTGGTCTAGAGTGAGTTCCAGGACAGCCAGGGCTACACAGAGAAACCCTGTCTCAAAAAACCAAAAAAAAAAAAAAAAAATGCAATTAAGGAGCTGGAGAGATGGCTCAGAGGTTAAGAGCACTGACTGCTCTTCCAGAGGTCCTGAGTTCAATTCCCAGCAACCACATGGTGGCTCATAACCATCTGTAATGGGATCTGATGCCCTCTTCTGGTGTGTCTAAAGACATGACAGTGTACTCAATACATAAAAAATAAATCTTAAAAAATGCAATCAATCTCACCTATTACAAAAAATAAGTGAAATATTCTTAGGAATGCATCAAAGGAAATTAGTGCTTTAAAATATTTTCTATTTTTATCTATAGTAGACATGTATCATTTCAGTATAAAGAAATCATGTGTCTGCTGATCAGCCCCAGAATCCAGACCAGGATAGCACTTCCGAGCTTCACCCCGTCCTAATCCCATCTCCATCAATCAGCCCTGGATAATGTCACTAGGTTCCCATCAGCCAGCCACCAATTGTCAGTTTGTGAGAACTGAAGGGATGGTTTCAAGCCACACAGGACTCCTGTAGGATCCCTGACCTGAGGGCTCTGGATCCTCAGGCTGGATGTCACAGGTCTCACCAAACCAAGTCCTTGTTGAGGTCACAGGTCAAGGTCTAGTCTCCATTAGGGCTTTGAAGGATGAGGACGGAACCCTAACCACTTGGAAGTGACAGGTTTTTGTTTTTGCTTATGGTGGAGTTACTGGGCCTTGGGAATGTGGGCCCAACGCAAGAAGACAGACAAGGCGAATCCAGGCTCCCCCTGGCCAGAAAGGTAGGTTTTCCTTTAGTGAAGGCTTTATATTGAGGAAATAAGGAATTCATGTTAAGTATCATCCAAATGGCTGTTTTTCATCCCTGCGGAATCATGGCAGCCCACATTACTCAAGTGTGCTTAGGACCCCCTCCTTACCCATTCACATCCCCTGGCTCACTAATGTGCCCCTAAGGCCCTTCTTGCCTTTGTCATCTGCTCAATGGGGAGGAAGAGGAATGGTTTTTCAGGAATTTGCTGAAGAGGCTAGAGAAGCCTAGAACATAGAATTTAATACAACTAAAGGTTTTCAGAGTCTAAAGCATTCATGCTGTATGACAGTTGACCCTGGTTATGTCTGAAAAACTTGGAAATGTTTTGACGTCATTCAGCTTCCCTCCCCCGCAGTTCATCTTGGCACACCAAACAATCACTGAATTGTTTCCGTGGAAACACCAGAGTGCAATTTGGATTACAAGAATCAAAATAGAAACAAGGCAAATTCAAGAATAAATAGGCGCAGTGGAACCTGCTAGCTGCAAACTGCAAATTCAAATGACAGCATAAGGCAGATGAGAGGCTGGGCCCATCCACCCTTGTGATTTTCAGGTTCCATGGCTGCAGTCCACCAATATGCTAAATCCAAAGCTTCAGAAGTAGACTGAGACAATAAGGCAAGAGAGAGTCTACAGATGTTTCTAGAACAAAAGGTTGGATGGCTGGAGGAGGCTTAGGAAGGGCCTGTTGCCAAGAGTTAAATAGCAGTGGGAAGGAAGGTAGGCCAGGCAAGGGCAGAGCAGCTGCTGTCAAGAGCTTGCAATTGGCACTGCCCTCAGGCCCACTACAAGGCAGTGTTCCCCACACTCCCAAGCATGGCTGCCATCCAGGCCACCTAAATACATTTCAAGGCCCTATAATTGAATGCCCTACCCAGGTGCCAGGGCACTTGGGTATTAGCAAGTCTCTGCTCCACCAGGCACTGAGACCTGTCTTCTCATCTCTAGCTCTCAGGACTCTCACCAGGGTGCCTCCTGCTCTCCACTTGGGGAGCAGTAACCTCTTGTTCTACTTCTCCTAACTCCTTGGTCTTCTCTTGAACCTCAGAGAAGATTCCAGAAGAATCAAGGGAATAGGAGGAAACAGGCAGTGCAGTTGGGGAGCCTGTGTCCCTCACCTTTGCATCTAGGATCAAGATAGCAGGAAAAGGCCATCCTGACACCAATGGAATTGTAAGATGTTCAAGAAGACAGTAGACAGGGCGCATCTGGGAGCCACGTGGTGCTTCTCTGACTGTGGAGGCAATGACCTTAATATGGCAGGAAAAAGACCAGTGATGTTACTAAGCTATCCGATTGTTGAGGACTGCTAAAAAGACTGTCACCCCAGATCACATTCTGGTACTTTGTTTTCTTCTTGGTATGGGAGAACATTAATATTTTAGGTTGAGACTAAATATTTACAAAAGGAACAAGGTCTTACTCAGGAACTGTATTTGAGATGGATTCAAGCCCTAATGTAGAAGGGCTTTCTGGCATAGACTATCTGGAAAATGTAGGATAAAGTTTTGTTTTAAGACTGGCTTAAAAAAACCGTTTAAATTACAAACATATCCAGAGAGGGTAGGGAGGCGACTGTTTTTCTGGGCACACTGGGTGAGAAAATCATGAGAAATTTCCTGTGAAAGAGAAATGGGGATAAGTAGGAGTCTTTTGGAGCTTCTGAAGCCAAGTTCAGGGGCAGGCAGCAAAAGGGCTGCCATAGCCGGGCGGTGGTGGTGCATGCCTTTAATCCCAGCACTCGAAAGGCAGAGGCAGGAGGATTTCTGGGTTCGAGGCCAGCCTGGTCTACAGAGTGAGTTCCAGGACAGCCAGGGCTACACAGAAAAACCCTGTCTCGAAAAACCAAAAAAAAAAAAAAGGCCACATTTCAAGATACAGTTTCCTTTGGTTTTTGAGGGTTTTTTTTTTTTTTTTTTTTTTTTTTTTGAGATGGGGGTGGTGGTGTCTCTGCCCTGGTACTCACTCTGTAGACCAGACTAGCCACAAACTTGGAGCTTCACCTGCCTCTGTGTCTTAAGTGCTAGTATTAAAGTGTGTGTGGCCACCACCTAGCTTGAAGACAGGGTTTTTAAGGAGCTATCTGCCCTCAGTGAGTATCAAATCAGATACTCCCCAATGTGCTGGCAACACAGCAATGATGACACGGATGTGTCCTTACCTACGGAGTTCATATCCCTGGTTAAGTGAAACAAGAACACTAACTCGGCTAGATAAGTGTGAGTGAGATACAACAGGGCAAGAAGATGAATGGTCCTCAGAACCCACAGGGTGGAAGGAGGGAAAACACACACACACACACACACACACACACACACACACACACTCAAAACATAAAAAGGCCATTTTGCTGGTAATATGTAAATGGATACAGGACTGTCAGGCAATTAAGTGCTGTAGTCAACTTCATTTCCATCCTGGAGTAACAGAGGGCGGAGCACTCAACAGACTCTCCATCCTCCCACCCTAATGCTCCCACCACATCCGCCCCTGTGTAGCTACATACAGCTCTAGGAGCATCTGAAGAGCCAAAAATGTTATGTGTTCCAGGGACGTGTTTGGGACTGTGTCACGCTCACCAAGTCTGGCAGGAACATTAAAAAAAAAAAGGAAAATTAAAAAAGAAAGCAAAAAAACCATAGGAATAAAATAAGAAACAATATCCTTTCCCAATGATTGCCAGAGATATAGTGTAATTTTTAATTATCTCAACAGCAGAAACTGGCAACACAGGACCATCTTTGGCACTTTACAGTCAGATGGTTTTAGAAGGGCTCATTCACAAATACTGAAAAATTATTTAAATTCACAGGATTTAAACTTTGAATTAAAATAACAAAACAATAAACATCAACAAGAGAGAAAAATAAAATATAACCAATACTACAAATGTTCAACAGGAATAAGGTCCTTTGGTCTCAAAGCTTCCTTCTGATGGCCCTGTAGTCTGGGAAGGGCTGGAAGGAAGTGTTCCTGCTGAATCTCACAGGGGTGAGTCACCACTCCCCACTTTCATAAGCAGCTTTAATACTGTTCTTTTTGTTTGTTTTGAGTTGTTATTGTTGTTGTTTTGGCTTTTCAAGATAAGATTTCTCTGTATAGCTCTGGCTGTCCTGAAACTCGTTCTGTAGACCAGGCTGGCATCAAACTCAGAGATCAGCCTGCCTCTACCTCCCCAGTGCTGGGATTAAAGATGTGCATCACCAGCACCAGGATTAACACTCTGTTCTTAAGTAGTCTCATTTACAGTTGAGAATTGAGACATGCTTATAGTACCAACATTCTGAAGGCTGAGATAGGAGAATTTAAATTCAAAACCAGCCAAGGCTACATAATAAATCTGTTTAATAGTGTACCCTGTACCATGTCCTCTCAGGGAAAAGACAAAACTAGGTAAAGATAAAGCTGAGACTCAGAAAGGTTCAGTCGGGTGCAGGGAATGTCTTGAGAGCTACTCACATAGTCAAAAAGTTTCTGAGAGTTCTTCTAAATTGTATTCCATAAGGAAGCCAATGCCCTCTTCACAAAGAACACACAGCCACTTTCTGATGCCTCACCACAGGCTACTCCCCGAGTTCTCTTCACTGTCTCCACACATTTCTTCTCCATAACTTCCCTTTGTGAGCAGCAACTGATATTGAGAGTACTGGATTCTCCCCTTCCTCCTACTAGCCACAGTCAATCAAGGCCTCTGGCTCTGAGGCTGGATAAGCCAGCTTCAGATGCTGTGTGCTATTGCTCAATCCAATGTCCTACAGTTTGTCACTCTGAGATAACAAACCATCAGCTAAAGTCACTGTTGGCAGGTTAGAAATTATCATCGCTGCTATCAAAATCCGGGTCACAGAGCAAATTCGTCCCTCCCTTCTTACACAGAGGAGGCTCTAGGTTTTCAAGGCCGAGGTCACTGAACCAATTTATCTGCTGGTCCTCCTGGGAGCTGCTGTCTGTGGAAGAGCGCTGGGAATACTGCAAGAGGTCCCCTTGCGTTGCCCTTGCTGTCTGACTGGTCTCTCCTGTTCTTCCCAAAATGTGACATGTTGACTTGGTGGAACTTCTCGGAGTCAGCCAACAGATGAGGGGCCCCTGTGGATTACACACTGGAGACTGGGGACAGTGATGCCTAGCTATGAAAGCACAGGCTTTCCTTGAGGTCTGCTCTTCAGGCTTCCGATCTAGAAGCCCGCCTCTCTTTGATCTCCTGGGTTGTTGCTTCTTGCCTCTCCTCAGTTTCCTGCAGGTCCCGCCTTTCTGTTCAGTTGCTGACTGTTCAAGTGAGTCAAAAGAACACATGCTTTGGGCCCCATATTCGGGGCAGGCATTCTTCACTCTGGCTTCAAACTTATTTAAGTCCCGCTGGGAAGCTCCTTGGGCAATCAGACCTTGGTCATTGCCAGCCTTCTGGCTTGGGAGGTTAGAGAAGTGGTTACTGAGGCTTCTGGTGGTCATAACCCAGTTCTTGCAGTAAGTCTGCATGGTCTTGTTCTTCACATGCCCATTGCCTCTATGGAGCCCATCTGTTGGCAATGCAGCCTTTTGAAAAACATCACTCTCTGCTCCTTCATCCCAGACACCACACTCCCCAGGCCTCTGGGAACTCCTACTGGGATTTCCTGCAGGAGCCTCCTGGGCCTGACAAGTAGCTGGCTCCTCAGAGGGATACTTTTCCTGCCCAGTAAAATGGAGGCTCTGGGTCAGAGATGGTGAGGTCTGAGAGGTGCTGTCTTTCAGATGCCCAGCCACCTGAGGCACAGAGGTGATTTTTTTCAGCTCTTCTAGGATACCAGGCACAATGAGCTGGCCCAGGTTGTCACAGAACTGCTGCAAGTTCTTACTCTGCTCCACAACTAAAACTTCAAGGTTCTTCAGGGTGGATTTCATCTCCATAAATTCAGCTTGTCTCTGGGAAAGAAAGTGAAAGAGGAGATTGATGGACAGGATGAAGTGTGAGGACAGATGTGGGGGCAGGGCAGGTGTGAGGAAGAGCTCACACCCTAATCACAGTGCTGAGATGGCTGAATCAAGAGCACTAACTTCCATGAGGGAATGGAAGGACAGACACCTCAGTGCTTAAGAGCACTTGCTGCTCTTGCACAGGACCCAGGTTCAGTTCCAGGAACCCACATGATGGCTTAGAACCATTTGTACCTCCAGTTCCGGGAGATCTGATACCTTCCTCTGACCTCTATGAGAGCCAGGCATATACATGGTACAGAGACACACATGCAAACAAAACACTTGTATATATAAGAAGAAACTAATCTAAAAACATAAAAAGAGGATTAACATGGGTCTGAGGCTAGCTTGGGCTTCAGAGTCAGTTCTAAACAGCCTGTGCTACAGGAGAGAGTCCCTGTGTCAAAACAAAAAGAATGTGAGAAGCAACCAGTGGACAAAGGCTTGTCCCTCACAGAGCAAGCACAGGAACACTGTGAGCAAAGACTGGGTACACATCCTGCCAGAGAACCCTGAGGGTAGGCTATAACGAAAAGGTAGACTTAACGAAAAGACCACTACCCCGGGCTCTCGTCTTCAATGGAAATCTCTCACACATTGAGCGTCTCTCTTGAACTTAGAGATGAAGCCTAAATCACACATGGGCAGTGGCAGGTATCTGTATCTGAGCTCCTCAGGAGGCTAGGGCAAGCACACTTGAGACCATTACCTCAGGACAAGCCTGGACAACAAAACCAAGCAAAGGAGCTTGCCGTTCATACTCACAGCTGCACACGTCCTCTGGATCTCAAGGATGGCCTGCTCCACGCTGCCTTTGTCTCTCACTGACTCAACCATCAGGTCACGCTGGACCCGTGCAGTCTCTTGAACTAAACACGAAACAAAGACAGAGTCTTCCTAAGGAAGCTGATGTGCATCTCCTGCTCAGAGCACGGCAGAGGAAAGGAAGGGGCTGCATCCAGTGTGCAGGATGACACAGCACATGCTCTCTCCTAATGCCCAGGAGGAGGTCCTCTTGACCCAAATAGTCTCTCCTCAAGAACAGGCCTGCAATCTTTGTACTTGGAAGGTTGAGCCATAAGGATGCTATGAATCCTAGGTAAGACTATGTCTCAATAAAATAAGATAAAATAACACAACCTTCCCCCAAACTCACCAATATTTATCAACCATCTTTTTATATACCAAACACTGAACATGCATTCATATACATATATATATATATATATATATATATATATATATATATATATATACATACATACATACATATTATATACATATTGTTAGCAACCAGGCATTTCCACCAGTCTGCCCTCAGAGACCTAGCCAGGGCTTTACAGTTGACACCCACCAATGCCCACCTCTGCTGCCAGATGCAAGAGGTGAGGTACATAAAAGCCTCAGCCACCCAGATCTATCTCTCATTCCCCATTTCTCTCTTTCCTGTTCCTTCTCTGTCTCCGTCTCTCCCTTATTCTGTCTTGTTCTTTGTCTATCTGTCTGCTTGTCTGTCTCCATCTCTCCCTCATGTCCCCACTCCTAAATAGCTCTCCTCCTCCCAATAAACCTCTTACATTACATCTGTTGTTGGCATAAGTTCTTAGCATGCCTTGGCACAGGCCACTGAAGGTACTCCCACCTTCCCCATTTTATCCTAACACACACACACACACACACACACACACACACACACACACTTTTTGTTGTTTATTTTATTTTATTTTATTTTATTTTATTTTATTTTATTTTATTGGTTTTGGTTTTTTGTTTTTAAGACAGGCTTCTCTTTTGCAGCCCTGGCTGGCCTGGAACTCACTCTGTGGACTTAGGCTCAGAGACCTGCCTCTACCTCCTGAGTGCTAGAATTAAGGGTGTGAGCCAACCTCCACCAGGTCTCAACTAAAGGTGTGCACTACCATACCCAGCTACACTGTTTAAAAGAAAAGAAAGAAATGTTGTCAGGGAATACAGGTAACTAATGACAAATGCATGGATAACTGTTGTATAATACAATAAGTGCGATAAGGAAAAGGATACCAAGTTTTAAAGTGCATCATTTTTTAATTTTTGTTTTTTGTTTTTTTAAAAAGGGTCTCACATAGCCCAGCAATGGCCTCAAACTCTATATCAGCCAAGGATGACTTTATTTACTGAGTCATCTCACTGGCTAACTTTTTCTTTCTTTTTATTCATTCATTCATTCATTTTATTTATTTAGATTTTTTGAGACAGGGTTTCTCTGTGTAGCCGTGGCTGTCTCAGAACTCACTCTGTAAATAAAGCTGGCCTCAAACTCACAGACATCTGCCTGCCTCTTCCTTCTGAGTGGTCAAATTAAGGATCTGAGCCAGCCACCATTGGGCATTTATTTATTTAAGATCTATTTATTTGGGCTGGAGAAATGGCTCAGTGGTTAAGAGCACTGACTGCTCTTCTGAAGGTCCTGAGTTCAAATCCCAGCAACCACATGGTGGATCACAACCACTCACCCATAATGAGATCTGAGGCCCTCTTCTGGGGTATCTGAAGACAGCTACAGTGTACTTACATATAATAAATAAATAAATAAATCTTTAAAAAAAATCTATTTATTTACTATGCATACAGTGGTCTGCCTACATGTATGCCTGCATACCAGAAGAGGGCCCCAGATCTCTTTATAGATGGTTGTAAACTACCATATGGTTGCTGGGAATTTAACTCAGGACCTCTGGAAGAGTAGCCAGTATTCTTTTTTTTTTCCTCGTGACAGGGTTTCTCTGTGTAGCCCTGGCTGTCCTGGAACTCACTCTGTAGACCAGACTGGCCTCAAACTCAGAAATCCTCCTGCCTCTGCCTCCCAAGTGCTGGGATTAAAGACGTGTGCCACCACTGCCCAGCCTAGTAGTAAGTACTCTTAACCCCTAAGCCATCTCTCTAGCCCCCATTACTTAACTTTTTGAGACAGAGATTCACTATATAGTTCTGGCTGGCATAGAATTCACAAATATCTGCCTTCTTCAGCCTGCAGAATGCTGGGATTAAAGGCCCACTATGCCTGGCTTTTTTGTTGCTGTTGACAGGGTGGTTTTATTTTGTTTTTGAGACAAGTTCTCATGTAGCCCATGAAGGGACCAGCATCTGATACAAGACACCCCATGCTCAAGTTCTCAGCACAAAGGAGATTTATTTGTACCACAAGGACAAAGAGCCAGGAATAAGAGACAAAGCCAAGACAGGAGATACGGGCCTAGGGAGAGGGGGAAGGGATATTTGTCTGGACAGACAAAGGACTGCCTCCGGATAGAGAGGAGACAGGCAAGTGGTGGCTTATAAAGGTAAAAGGGGGGAACTTCCTGTTAGGATGAGGTGTTTAATTTTGATTGGAAAAGTTAATTAGGGTAGCCAAAAGAGGATTTTTGATTACTAGATCTCAAACTTAGATCCTTGGTAGTCAGTCTCAGGGGGAGCAAGTGGCCAAGTAAGGGAACAGACCTTGGCACCTAGCTTTAGGAATGTAATCTAGGGCTGGCAAGATGGCTCTTCAGAAGGTCCTGAGTTCAAATCCCAGCAACCACATGGTGGCTCACAACCACCCGAAATGAGATCTGAAATGAGATCTGATGCCCTCTTCTAGTGAAGCTGAAGACAGCTACAGTGTACTTAAGTATAATAATAAATAAAATTTTCAGCCAGAGTGAGCAGGGTCGACCAGAGCAAGCACAGGTCCTAAAAATTCAATTCCCAATAACTACATGAAGGCTCACTGCATGTGGTTATTGTATCTGTTCAGCTACAGTGTATCCATATACATAAAATCTTTAAAAAAAATTTTTTTAAAAAAAGGAATGTAATTAATGGTTGTTAGCAATGAAACAGAAAGAGGGGAAGGGCAAGGGCTGCCCGAGCCATGTTTGCCATGCCCAGGCTAGCTACAGTCCCTTCAGCCTAGGCTGGTTTCAAACTCCCAAGGCTGTCCTGAACTGTCCTGCTTCTACCTCCCAAGTGCTGGGATTAGAGGTGTTGCTTCACCACACTCAGCAAAAGAATAGCATTTAAATCCAGAGAAGAGCCGGCCACAGAGGCGATACCTTTAGAGGGTACTCATAAACATAGCACACTCCATTGTTTCTATATTTACAACTACATAGGCCGAATAGTGGCTCACACCTATACCACCAGCTCTTAGGAAGGGGCAGGAAGAGAACTATCATGCTTCTGAAACCAGCCTCGAGGCCATGGTAAACTAAAGAATTTAAAAAGCATTACTATTGCTACTACCACCAGCTCCCAGCTCTGCCAGCACCTGGCAATTCTTTTTTTGTTTTTTTCAAGACAGGGTTTCTCTGTGTGGCTGTGCTGGAACTAGCTTTGTAGACCAGGCTGGCTTCCAACTCTCCCTGCCTCTGAGTCTTGAGCACTGAGGTTAAAAGCATGCTCCACCACCACCTGGCAATAAACATATTTTTAAAAATTTTCATTCGGTTTTGTTTTGTTGAGACAGGGTCTCACTCTGTAACCCAGGCTGGTTTTCAATTCCCGATGCAGTCAAGGCTATCCTTAAGCTCCTGACCCTCCTGAGTTGGTTGTCTGCCTGAAGCAGTAGTGGGTAGAGGTAGCAGGACTGAGAGGTAGAACCGAGTCAAACCAAGTCAGAGCACTGGGGGTGTTTCCTTACACTCACGGAATACTGGGGCCCTAATCCTTTCATTTCTCTCTTCTCTCCAGAACAATGAGCCGGACAGACAGACCCCCTTCACCATGTGTTCTCATCAGGAAGCACTATTCCCACAGCAGCCATAAGCTAAATACTCTGGAAGCCAAAACAAACCTTCACTTCTTTTTGTTGTTGTTTTGTTTGTTTGTTTTCCAAGATAGGATCGCTCTATATAGTCCTGGCTGTCCTGGAACTCACCCTGTAGACCAGGCTGGCCTCGAACCCAGAGATCTATCTGCCTCTGGAAGGCTGGAATTAAAGGCATGAGCCGCCACCACTGCCACCCCGCACACTGTCACTTCTTATAAAGCAATGGAAAGCTAAAAGAGTCTGTGACTGGGGCACCCACGGACGAGTTACTCCATCAATTCACACAAGGAAGCACCCCCCATTTGCTGCTGTTCTTACCACTGCTACTTGTGAGGGTAACAGTTCTCATTCTAAGCTATCTGAACATGCACAGTTGCCCCATGTGGTGATGCCCAGTTTGGAAGTCAATGGATAAGCAGTACAGTGCTTCTTTTCAGACAGATGGAAATTATTTTATGAGCCATGCAAAGGCATTGATTTTTGTAAATGTGAATGAGCTGACAGATTAGCTTAAAATAAAAAAATAAACAAATGCAAACAAGTACAGATGCACAAGCATCTATTTTCTTAGAGAATAGTAATTCTAGGCAAGTGTCTAGCTAAGGAGAATAGTGTGTTGCGCGTTTATAAAGGCATCCATCTACATGTAAATCATTTAATTGGTAGGGGAGGGGATTTTGCAAACAGGGCTCTATAGCTGACATTAAGACCAAGGCTGACTCATCACAAAACAACTCTCACTGAAACCAAGGCAGCGAGAAGAACAGCAGGTGACTGGAGTATTTCTAACTCCTAAGGAGGAGTGTGTCTACATAGAGCACAGTGGGCAAGCCATGTGAGACTCCGGAGGCTGCTGATTCATTTCAAGCATGTGGTGAGAAGGCTGGCAGAGCTACCCTGAAACAGCAAATACTGAGGAGAGGATCAGTACTTCATTAAAGCCATTGTGGGATTCAAGTGTTGGCATGGGCTAGTGAGAGCTCGGTGTAACTCCTGCTCTTTCAGATGATCTGGGTTTGATTCCCAGCACTTACACTGCATGGCGGTTCACAACTGTCTGTATACCAGTCCTAGGGAACCCGTTCACATTCTAGAAGTCTGAACTACTTAGGTGATGTTCTCTAATGTATACTTTTAGCCTGGTCATTTAGAAGTTCCAAGCCAGCCAGCGCTACATAGACAAACATTTTTTCCAAATAAATAAAATAAAAAATTACACTAAAGTTTACAGGCCAGGTGTGGTGAAACGTGCCTTTGATTCCAGCAGCTGGGAAGCAGAGGTAACCAGCCTGGTGGTGAGTTCCAAGCCGGCCAGGGCTATGTAGAGAGATGCCCTGCCTCGAAACAAACAAAAAACAAATGAAACAAAACCAAAAAAGTATTATCACATAGCAGCGGGCTCCACTATGTAGGCCTAATTTTATGCACTTACCTTATCAAGAACAATATGAAATCATCCTGGAAACCTGGTAAGGGTCAGAAAGTTCACATTCATGGCTCACCAGTGCCCTCTGCTGCTAACATTAACCTTGAGACACTGACAAAAATTTAAAAAACAGAAATGAACAAAAAAACCATGGGACACTCACAAGTCTTGGCTATGGTCTCCACAGAATCTAAAATAGACTGGCTTCTAGAGCTGAGATGTTCCTCAGACTTTTCCACAGATGTCTGCAACTAAGAAACAAAATTAAGAATCACATGGTGACTGGAGAATTGGTCAGAGGTTAGGAGCACTGTCTGCTCTTCTAGAATATCAGGCTTTAATTCTCAGCACCCAAAACATAGTAGCTCACAACTGTCTATAACTCCAACTTCAGGGGATACAATGACTTCTTCTGACCTCCAAGGTCACTGTGCACGCGGTTCATGGACATACATGCAGACAAAACACCCAGTACATAAAATAAACTTAAATTTTAAAAAAGAAAAGAAAAAAAAAAAAAAAAAAGAAAGAAAGAAAGCACCACCCATTCCGTGTCACTGATGTGGAGAATTGTCATTTAAGGTAAAGCAGGAAACAGCTGCCGCTCTGCCTGCACTACACGACACTCTGACTCTCCAACTTGAGCTGAACCTACCTTGTTAATGACTTCTGGAAAATGAGAAACAAAGCTGTGCAGGGTCTCACTAGAGTTGAGAGGGAAAAAGGAGAAGAGAATAAATCCTTGAGCCCTACTGAAAAAACATGGATAACTAAGTTGGAGAGTCTGCCTGAGAAAGCTTGGTTGTCCAGCCCCAACCCTATGGACCTTCATTCTAATGTGAATCCCATTCTCTTCCTTCCATCCTGTGGCTGCCTTCCCCGCTCTGCTTTTAAGAATTATCACTCGTGTATAAATGTTTTGTCTCTTGTATGCCTCTGTGTACCATATGCAGGCCTGGTGCCCAAGGTTAGGAGAAGTTGTTGTTTCTCCTGGAACTGGAGTTAAGGACATTTGTGAACCACCATGTAGGTGCCGAGAACCAAACCTGAGTCCTCTGCAAGAAGAATTAGTGCTAAGGCAGCTTTCCAGCTCTTCTTCCTGACTTTTTGAGACAGGTTATTGTACATGTCTTATCTGCCCTGCTACTTGCTATAGCATCCATGCAGGCAAAGTGAATAGACAGATATGATAATTAAAATAATCGGGTATGGTCGTGCCCACTTTAACCTCAGCGATTAGTAGATAAAAGCAGGTGGATTTCTGTGAGTTCAAGGTTAGCCTGGTCTAGAGAGATCCTGTCCAACCACAGCCACATATCACTGTGTCTCAAAACAAGCAAACAAAACCATGTAAATACACATAGTAGTTTAAATTACAATGTTTGTACTTTTTAGTCTAAAAATTTTAATTTACATATAATGTGTGTTCATGCACAATGCACAGCACTCGTGGAGGCTGTGGGAAACGTGAGATGTCAGTTCTCTTCTTCAGCCATCAAGATTCTGGGGATTCAAGTCATCTTGTCAGCAAGTATTTCCACCCACTGAGCTATCAAATGCAAATGGCCCCCGACTCTTTTTGACTATATTCATTATAATTTGTGTGTGTGTGTGTGTGTGTGAGAGAGAGAGAAAGAGAGAGAGAGAGAGAGAGAGAGAGAGAGAGAGAGAGAGAGAGAGAGNAGAGAGAGAGAGAGAGAGAGAGAGAGAGAGAGAGAGAGAGAGAGAGAGAGAGAGCCCTCTCGAGAGCAAGAGCTGCTAACACTCTTAACTGCTGATACAGACAATTCCTGGCAACATGCCTGCCTCAGACTTCTAAATTCAGAGGATTTGGGGGAAAGCCACAATGTCTGGTTTTAAATTTTCTTTCTTTGTTTTTGTTTGTTTGTTTGGTTTGGTTTAGTTTGTCTTGGTTTGCTTTGGTTTTTCAAGACAGGGTTTCTCTGTGTAACAGTCCTGGAGGCTGTCCTGGAACTCTCTTTGTAGACCAGGCTAACCTCAAACTCACAGAGATCTGCCTGTCTCTGTGGGAGATGTGAGACACCACGCCTGGCCTGGCTTACATTTTTATTTTTATTTTATGTGTATGAGTGTTGTGCCTATGTATATACTCCATGTGTATGCCTGGTGCTCCCAGAGACCAGAAGAGGGCATCAGATCCCCTGGAACTGAAGTTATCAATGGTTGTGAGTCACCATGTTGGTACTGGGAATTGAACCCAGGTCCTCTGGAAGAGCTCCCTATTTCTAGGGGAATTATTTTTTGATCAACTGAATAAAAAAAATCACATAGAACAGTACTTGAGAGGCAGAGGCAGGTGGATCTCTGAGTTTGAGGCTAGCCTGGTGTATACAATGAGTACCAGAACACCAGGGATACACAAAGAAACACTGTCTAAAGAAACAAAACAAAACAAAACAAATCAAAACAAACAACTGGGTTACAGTTATTAGCTGTCATGAGTTCTGAGAACCCAAAGAAGAAAGAGAGAAAGAGAGAGAGAGAAAGAAAGAAAGAGAGAGAGAGAAAACAGAGAAAGAAAGAAGACAGAAAGAAGAAAGACAAAAAAAGAAAGAAAGAAAAAGACAGAAAGAAAGACAGAGAGAAAAAGAAAGAAAGAAAGAAAGAGAGAAAGAAAGAAAGAGAGAGAAAGAAAGAAAAAAAGAGAAAGAAGACAAAGAAAGAAGACAGAAAGAAGAAAGAAAGAAAGAAAGAAAGAAAGAGGAAAGGAAAAGAAAAGAAAAGAAAAGAAAAGAAAAGAAAAGAAAAGAAAAGAAAAGAAAAGAAAAAAGAAAAAGAAATTCTGTCCACATCCAGCTGTGCATGGTAGCTCATGCCTTCTGTCCCAGCACCTGGAAAGTCAGGGTAGAGGCAGCTGAATCTCTGGCAATTCCAAGCAAGCCTTGTCTATACACCATCTCAAGCTAGATGATCTGAGAAATAAAATCCAGAAGGAAAACATTTGGACAGAAGCAAAATAATATTACTTGAATTTTGCATTTTTCAAAAAATATAGTTTTTGACTTCCAGAGACAAAAATTATAGTGGTTACATTAAAATCCAAAAGTCACATTGAGGAAAGCATAAAGTAATTACTAGCTGGGTGCTGGTGGCCCATTTCTATGACTCCAGGACTTGAGAGTCTAGGGCAGAGGGATAACAACAAAATTTAAGCCAATCTGTGCTATACAATGAGGTCCTGTCTCAAACAAACAAAAGCATAATAGAAAACATTAACAGGCAAGAGTGTGAATACTAGGGAGATGGCTCCTATAAAACATAAGGTTCTAGACCAGGCACCCACAGCTAGGCATAGTCTTGTAATTGCAGAGTCCCAACATCCAGCTAAACTAGACTAATTAGAGAACCCTAGGTCCTAGTGAGAGACTAAGGCAGCGGGTGTGGGAAGACAGCTTAGTAGATAAAATATTAGCCTTGGAAGAACAAGGGACTTGAGTTTGGAGCCCCAGCATGTACATAAAAGCCAAGCATGAGGATGCATGTCTGTAATTCCAGGGCTGGGAAGACAGAATCTGAAGATCCTAGGTACTTGCCAATTAGCTAGTGTAAGCTGAATTCATGAGGTCAACGTTCACTGAGACAAAAATTAAGTGGGGCCAGGCGTGGTGGTGCACACCTTTAATCCCAGCACTTGGGAGGCAGAGGCAGGCAGATTTCTGAGTTCGAGGCCAGCCTGGTCTACAGAGTGAGTTCCAGGACAGCCAGAGCTACACAGAGAAACCCTGTCTCGAAAAAACCAAAAAAAAAAAAAAATTAAGTGGACACCAAAAAAGGTGGAGAATAATTGAGGGAAACATCTGAAGCCCAACTCTGCTCCTCATAGACAGGCACACACACACACAGTGATGGGTAGTTTCAGCTGTCATCTTGACAATGTAAAATCACCTGAGAAGTGAATCTCAATAAGAAATCCAGATTAAGTTGACCTGTGGGTATATTTCTTAGTGATTGTCTCCATTATATTAATTGACATGAGAAGACTCAGTCTAAAGGTGCAGTCCTAGGCCCTAGGTATGGGTCCTGAACTGTAGGAAAAGGGAGAGAACATGTAGGTGTTGCATCCATCTCCCTGCTCTCAAATAGTACATGTGCTATTATCAGTTGCTTCAAGTTCCTGCTGTCTTGACTTCTCTACAGAGATGGGCTATAACCTGGAGTTTGAGCCAAAAGAACTACTGTTCCTTATTTAAGCTGTTGTTTGTTTAGTTTTGTTTTTTATTTGTTTTTTGAGACAGAATTTTTCTGTGCAGCCCTGGCAGTCCTCGGATTTGCTCTGTATACCAGGCTGGCCTTGAACTCACAGAGATCCACCTACCTCTGGATTAAAGGTGTGCCCCACCTCTCTAGCTTCAGGTGGCTTTTGTCAGGTTATTTTATTATAATCGCAGAAATAAAGCTAATATACACCCAGGCAAAGTGAAGGAAAGCAAGGGCGCAGACCAGTTTGTGTCAGTAACCCAAACTGATCTGTAAGCAGAACTGATTTATTGCCCAGAACTCCTGAGCCTCTTGCCTCTGCCTCCTAAAAACTGAGATTACAGCTGTGCATCCTCAACACCCAGCTTGTTGCAATGTTGCCCTCCTTGTTTTCCATTTAATATTTGTTTATTTTGTGGAAATAGAGAATAAACCTAGGGTTCTGGCATGCTAGGTAAGCACTCTACTGCTGATACATATATGAGGGTGGGGGGAAGGTGCTACATGATACCCTTAGAAGAAAACAAAAATCAAGCTAACCTTTATCAAAGTGCACATACATTACCAATCTACTGATGACCTGACCAGAGGCTAAAGGAAGGGTTATAACATCCAGCTTCTTCTGCCCTGGACATTCGAGCTCCTAGTTCTTGAGTCTTCACACTTCAAAACACCTCTCCCCTTCCTTTTATGGCTCCTCTGTTCAGGCTCAATTATATCTCTGGGCCCTTGGTTCTCTAGCATGCATACGGAAGATTTATGGAACCAACTAACTTCCAAAATAAATTAGGCTGTCTATCATTGACCACCCCCATGTGTATGTGAATAGTGTATATACTATTGATTCTGTTTTTATTTGCTATGCACATCCCTGATAAATGCATGCTATTATACTAAAATTGAATTATCTGATTATTAATAGTACATTTTGTTTTCTTCAGAAAGCATGAGTTTTCTCATCCTCTTAAAAGGTATGTATACCTGTCAGATTGGTCCGTTGCCCTTCGTTTTTTCTCCTCAAACTGTTTTGAGAGTCCTTTTGATTTCCCAACTGGCAAAGGAAGAGAAAATAAGCCTTCATCTTTTGTATTGCCTCCAAGCAGCTGGGGCTTTGCCTGGTATTTTGTGAAAATACTAGGTTCATTCTGTGAAATGAAAAAAAGCAACACCAAATGTCACACACCATTCCCTCTGTAAAACACAGAATCATATTTAAGTGCCAAGCATAAGGCTGAAAATAAAGCATGCTGTTTTCCATTATTTGTGTTTATCAGGAAATCATATTTATAATAAAGCAACTGTCTAAGTTAATACAGTTTCTGCCTTATCAGTGCAGAAATACTAAATTTTCAGCTAAAATGACTCAAGGCCAACTGAATATCCTTATAGGGAACAACAGAGAGCTATTTGCTCTGCCTCTGAGCTGTGTTATTAAAGTCCCACTTTAACATATTTAACTCAACTTGCTATGTTTAAATGTCTTTTGAAGTCAATACCTGTTGATAACTTCCACAAGGCCTAAGCAGTGCACATGTGGTGTGGAGAGCCATTTCCTGCGTTTCTTATGGAAAACATGCTCTAAACACTCAGGAAGTGCATTTATTCCCTTATACCACTAGCATCAATTTTTGCGATTATACATAAAATGCTTTACTAACCTAAAGAACTGGGCTAGCCTTATTCATTTGATATAGGCAAGTCTAAATATAATATTAAATGTAGTTCTAGAACCCAGAAAGGGGTAAAAGAGTGCTGGTGGTATATAAGCTTGAATCCCAGCACTCAGGAGGTAGAGGCAGGAGCATGGCTTTGAGGTTTAAGCTAACCTGGGCTACATAGTGAGTTCTAGGCCAGTCTGGGCTACAGAATAAAACTGTCTCAAAAACCAAACAAACAAAAACTCTTGACTCAAAAAATAAATTAAAAAATGTTTAAAATGCAAAATAGCAACAACAAAATCCTGACTCAAAAAGACAAATATCTCTTGTTCTCTTTGACACGTAGATCTGAGCGGTTTTGTTGTTTGTTGTTTTTTGGGTTGGCAGGAGTTTGAGACAGGGCTTCTTTGTATAGTCCCGGTTGTCCTGGAACTTGTTCTGTAGAGTTACCTGGCCTGGAACTCAGAGAGATCCACCTGCCTCTGCTTCCCCAGGGCTGGGATTAATGTGTACAGTACCACTGGGCCAGAACGCTGTGTTTAATGCTGTTTCTATGTGTCTGTGGGGGTGAGTGTGGTTACCGTCTACAAAATAAGAAAAGAGGAACCCAAAGAAAGGAAGAATGGAAGGAGTGGAGTGGGACAGAGCTGTGACCAGAATGTCAGACAAGCCCAGAGCGGATGGAAGGGGACAGGGGAGGCTAGGACGGAGGAGGGGAATGGGAGGGACAATCAACAAAAAAAAATTTCTGCTTTATAATGCCATGACACCTAAAACTCTGTATGCTAATTAAAATAATTTTTAATTTTATTTTATTTTTTTTATTTTTATTTTTTTGGTTTTTTTCGAGACAGGGTTTCTCTGTGTAGCCCTGGCTGTCCTGGAACTCACTTTGTAGACCAGGCTGGCCTCGAACTCAGAAATCTGCCTGCCTCTGCCTCCCAAGTGCTGGGATTAAAGGCATGCGCCACCACGCCCGGCTTAATTTTATTTTTAAGGATCCTTTTGTTTGTTTGTTTTGTTTTGTTTGTTTTTGAGACAGGGTTACTCTGCGTAATAGCCCTGGATTTCCTAGAACTTGATTTGTAGAGCAGGCTGACTTGAACTCACAGAGATCCACCTCTCTCTGCCTCCTGGATGCTGGGATTAAAGGCAAGCTCCACCACTCAGGCAATCATCCCTTTTCTATGGGCTGGTGAGATGACTTAGGTGAGGGCACCCGTTCTCAAGCCTGACTGCCTGTGTTTGTTTCCTGGGACCCGGGAGAAACCTCTAACTTCAGTGTTTATGGTGGCTGGAATAAGAATAATCCCCATAGGCTAATATGAATTGAATGCTTTGTCACCAAGAAGTGGTGCTGAAAGGATTGGAAGGGTGGGGAGGCGTGGCCTTGTTGGAGTTAGTGAGTAGCTGAGGGTGGGCTTTGGGGTTGCAGAAGCCCTTGCCAAGTGCAGTGTCTCTCTGCCTACAAATTAGTGTGTAGCTCTCAGTTCTTGTTCCAACACCATCCTACATCCTGCCTCTCCCTGCCTTGATGATAATAGGCTAAACCTCTGAAACCTTAAGCAAGCCCCCAATTAAATGCTTTGGTCATGGTGTCTCTTCACAGCAATAGAACACTGACTAAGACAGTGAGTGCTCAACCGCCACAAATAAATCAATGTAACTAGTTTTCATAAAAAGATAACAAAGTGATAATGTGAGCCTGTAGTCCCAGGAGGTTCAGAAATTCAAAGTCACACCTAGGAGATGGTGCATTTAGTAAAGATGCTCACCATCAAACCTGCCAACCTGTGTTCTATCCCTGAAATCCACTGCGTAGAAAGACAAAATTATCTCTACCAAGGTGTCCTCTGTGCCCAAAGACACAAATAATAAACATCAATGCAATAATGCAATGTTACTAATAATTAAGAAGTCTGTAATCATCTTTGGCTACACAGTTAGTCTGGCTATTCAGCACCTTTGAGGCCAGCCAGGGCAACATGAAAACTGTCTCAGAAGCAAAAATGCAATGGAAAGTAGTTATAATGCAGAAAATCAGCGGGAAACCTGTTGTGAGGAAGGAGTTCTGAGGGAAGGGAAAGCAGGTAAGAGAACATAATGGGGAATTAAAGTGCATTACACATACATGAGATTGTGGAAAAAATGAATGTTTTGTTTGTATTTTTTATTGTTTTGCCTGCATGTATGTCTATGTCAGATCCTCTAGAACTGGAGTTACAGACAGATATGAGCTGCCATGTGGGTGCTGGGAACTGAACCTGGGCCCTCTGGAAGAGCAGCCAGTACTGTTAGTCACTGAGCCATCTCTCCAGTACCAAGAATAAATGTTTTAAAAATTAAGAGAGCTGGGGCTGGTGAGATGGCTCAGTGGGTAAGAGCACCCGACTGCTCTTCCTAAGGTCCGGAGTTCAAATCCCAGCAACCACATGGTGGCTCATAACCATCCTTAACAAGATCTGATACCCTCTTCTGAGTGTCTGAAGACAGCTACAGTGTACTCACACATAATAAATAAATAAATAAATAAATAAATAAATAAATAAATAAATAGAGCTAGACTATTGCTCACTGGTAGAACACTTGCCCTCCATCAACAGCACTGAAAAACTAAAATGTGTTCCTTTATTTCTTTTAAGTCAAAGGGCTTATTTTTATTTATTGATTGATTGATTTAGTCCTGTGTTTATGTGTATGTGTGTGTTTGTGTCCATAAGTGAGAACATGTGTATGCCACATGTGGAAGTCAGAGGACAACTTCAGGTGTTGGTGAGCCCTTCAGTGTGTTTGAGAAAGAGCTGATCCCCCACTGGTTTCCTGTCTCACCTGCCCATCCTGTCTTACCTGCCCATCCTCTAGTATAAGCCCTAGGGTTAGGTATGTACCATCATGCTTGGCTTTAGATGAGCTCTAGGGATTTGAACTTAAGTCTTCAAGTTTATACAGCAAGCACTTGTCCCACTGAGTCATCATTCTAACTTCTTCTATTCCTATCTTATAGAAGCAGTGGGATTGATGGTACATGCCTCGAACCCCTGTGTTCTCAAGGCGGAGGCAGATGGATCTGTGAGTGTGAAGCCAGCATGGTCTACATAATGAGTTCCAGGCCAGACAAGGCTGTATATAGAGAAAAGCAAACAAATAAATCCATCTTACAAAAGTTATTGCTTGTTAGGTATTTTCACAATCATGAAGAAATACGCATATCTGTCTCTCCCTAGTAATGTTCAAGGGATTGACAATATTTTATGTTGTTCTGGCAATAAAAGAAACTGTATGGTGGTGCATTCTTTTAATCCCAATACTTAGGAACAGGCAGTAGATCTCTAAATTCAAAGCCAGCCTGGTCTATATATGGAGTTCTAGGATAGCCAAGGCTACACAGTGAGACCCTGACTCAAAAACAAAAACAAAACAAAATATCATCAATCAAGCACACACACATGTAGAATAGTAATCTTTAGAGTGCAATTCTAAAGTATGTTCATGTTCAAATAGAATAATTCATTTTTAAAGCTTAGCTCCATAATATCTATGAACTATATACAGAGAAATTCAGAAATCAGAGCTGGGGTGGTGGTCTACACCTGTAATTCCAATAACCAGGAGGCTGAAAACAGAGACAGAGAGTCCAGACTGGCCTAGATAGTAAGATTCTACCTCAAAAGGAAAATTTTAACGAGCTGGAACTCAGACTCACATCCACAGAATCCTGTTGTGTCTGTTTTGGGTGTCTTAAATAAGCACCAGCATCCAAGGACGGTAACAGAGTCTCTGAATTTTCAGGACAGAACTGAGATCCAAAGAGGAACTGGGAATCGCTGAGAGAACAGTCTGTCTGATGATTATCCCAGTTAGACGGTCTAGTGACCCTGAAACAAAGCAAGAAAACACTATGTAAATAAGCATCCTGAAGAAAATAAACCACAACTCACAGAAGATTGGGGTGAGAGCACATGTTTGATTTGTTGTTGTTTTGAGATAGGCTCTCTATTATGTACCTCTGCTGTGTTTATTTTGTCCTCCAAGTATATTCACTGCCTTTATGACATATGAAGAACAAGGAAATTATGAACACCTCCTCCCAACACACCCGGCTGATTTTTTTTTTTTTAAGATTTATTTATTGCCGGGAGTAATTGCGCATGCCTTTAATCCCAGCACTCGGGAGGCAGAGACAGGCAGATTTCTGAGTTTGAGGCCGGCCTGGTCTACAAAGTGAGTTCCAGGACAGCCAGGGCTATACAGAGAAACCCTGTCTCAAAAACCAAATATATATATATATATATATATATATATATATATATATATGTAATTATTATTATATATAAGTACACTGTAGCTGTCTTCAGACACACCAGAAGAGGGCATCAGATCTCATTAGGGGTGGTTGTAAGCCACCATGTGGTTGCTGGGATTTGAACTCAGGACCTCTGGAAGAGCAGTCAGTATTCTTTTTATTTTATTTTATTTTTTTTGGTTTTTCGAGACAGGGTTTCTCTGTATAGCTCTGGCTGTCCTGGAACTCACTTTGTAGACCAGGCTGGCCTCGAACTCAG
>NC_034599.1:101905812-101907712 GCF_900095145.1 Mus pahari
AGGTACTAAAGTTAGTTTCCAACCAGATGAAGGCACACAAATAGCTGTACATCCAGCTACAGTGTGTACTCATATACATAAAATAAATAAATAAATAAATAAAAGTTTAAAGGCAAGCAGTGAAGTAGTACAGCATTTTTGGCTAACTAGGCAAAGTATTATCAGCCAATCTTTAAGTTGATTGGTCCTGAGTGAGGTAAGAGGTGATGAACAGGTGGTGAACAGAGGAATTTCAGAGATAACAGAGCATGAGCAATTCAACCATAACTTTTGGCTTATTGGTAACATTCTTCAGTGTCAGCTGTAGATAATTACTTCTGGGAAGTAGACTCTGAGAACCTGAAGTTAATTTCACCTTATGAGCAAAATGGACTACAAAATACAAGATGGCTACAGTTATGTTAAAAGGAGCAGGCCTCAACAAACACCATTTTTAGAACTAAATTTATAAAACTTTTGGGGGACTAAGAGACATTCTCTTTTTTGTTTGTTTTGTTGGTTACTTTAGTGTTTTGAGACAGGGTTTCTCTACATTGCCCTGGTTGTCTTGGAATTCACTCTGTAGACCAGGCTGGTCTCAAGCTCAGAGCAGAGATCCACTGGTCTAAAGTAGAAACTTCTGGCTTCTATGGAAAGTCAGTTATGTCAAATGATGTTTTGTTGGGGCATACAGGTGAAAGGATGTTTTGCTAAAGCAGACATATACAGGAATGTTTCACTGAAGCAGACACAGAATTAAGGATGTTTTCTACAGCAAAAACGTGAAAGGATGCATGATGTTTGGGTTTTTTTTTTTTTCGGTTGGTTTCCTTGTTTGTTTTTTTGTTTTTTCTTTCTTTCTTTTGTTTTTGTTTTGTTTTTCGAGACAGGGTTTCTCTGTGTAGCCCTGGCTGTCCTGGAACTTACTCTGTAGACGAGGCTGGCCTCAAACTCAGAAATCCACCTGCCTCTGCCTCCCGAGTACTGGGATTAAAGGCATTCATCATCACTGCCCAGCTGGATGCATGATGTTAAGAAGGAATATAAATAGGACCCAACAGAAGGTGGATGACGCTGGATGGTTTTGGTTACTGGTCGTGACTTCATAGAAAGAAATGCACCAAAAAACTTCTGGTGGTGTTCTGGTACCTTGCCTCTTTTGGACTCTGGCAGATTGGCAGAGTGAAGTAGAAGTTTCTAGATATGTCAGCTGATACAGACTTACATGGAGTTTAGCTAAGATAGCCTCACATGGAGGGCACGAAATGTTTGGAGGGAGTATAACTAGGGCTCAACAGACAGTGATGGCAGGCTTGCATAGTTAGCTTTGCATCACTTAGTTGGTCTTGCATCTTTTTTTTCCCCCCAAAGGATTATTTACTTATTTATTGTATTCACCAATAATAATTTTACTTATTTATTTACTTATAATTTACTTATTTATTGTATTCACCATACACCAGAAGAGGGCATCAGACCCCAGTACAGAAGGTTGTGGTTGCTGGGAATTGAACTCAGGACCTCTGGAAGAGCAGTCAGTGCTCTTAACCATTGAGCCATCTCTCCAGCCCTGGTCTTGTGTCTTGTCTTCACTGATCTTCACTTTATTGAGAAAGGCAAGGCAGAAAACATTTCCTGGCATCCCTGCTGGTCTCTCACTCCTGCTGACTCCTGCTGACCCTCAGAGGCCTGGCTGTCTCTGCTCCGTTGTGCCACTGCTGCTGATTGGTGTTTGCTATCCTGACACTACTGAAGTGGACTGCTGGTATCCTGACAATTGGAGATTGAAATCGCTCCAAGGAACTACTTTTAAACAGCGTACATAAGTGTCTCATGGTTTCTTCTGTCCTTGCTGATTCTTTTTTTTTTTTTTTTTTTTTTTTTTTTGTGGTTAGCTTCTAGAATTCTTATATATTTTGGA
>NC_034599.1:101907768-101912943 GCF_900095145.1 Mus pahari
CTGTATAGCCCTGGCTGTCCTGGAGCTCACTCTGTAGACCAGGCTGGCCTCGAACTCAGAAATCCGCCTGCCTCTGCCTCCCGAGCGCTGGGATTAAAGGCGTGCGCCACCACGCCCGGCCCTTGCTGATTCTTGAACGATGTTTGCAAGTGGACTGAGCTGCTGCTGCTGATTCATATGAACTGAACTTCTGATATCCTGACAACTCAGATTAGATTTGCTCCAAAGAACTAATTTTAAACAGGTCCACAACCCTGGTATTCTAAAAACCTTTCTTTTCCACTACCTCTGGTGGATGGTGGGCTAGAAGGGAGGTTAAATGAGCCGGGCAGTGTAGCACATGCTTTTAATCCCAGCTCTTGGGAGGCAGAGGCAGGTGGATTTCTGAGTTTGAGGCCAGCCTGGTCTACAGAGTGAGTTCCAGGACAGTCAGGGCTAAACAGAGTAGACCCTGTCTTGAAAAAACAAAAAAACAAAAACAAACAAAAAAAAAAACAAAAACAAAACAAACGAATCTGTTCATCATAAATAAAAAAGATAAACTATGGAATGAATTTAGCTGATGCAGTAGTTAGAAGCAATAAGCTAGATTTATGTAAAAACCCATGGATAGATTTCAAAAATAATTTTGAGTACAAAAAAAACCCCAAACCCCAAAACGTTAGGGCAAGATTGCTCCGCAGGCAGAGGCACTTGCCACATAAGCCTGACAACAGATAGCCTAGCACACGTACCCATAACACATACACACACACAGTTTAAAAAGTAGAACTTTATTTAAAGTAAACTCTATTACATATAATTTTGTGAATTTTTAAACCTATATAAATACATGTTTACGACAGATCACTTGGAAGTGAATGAAGGCAATAGGACTGGAGATAAAAGGAGCCATAACACTACAAATACAAGAGCCTTAGCTGGGTGTGGCTTAACCTAGATACTCACCTTTAATCCCAGCACTCAGAAGGCTGAGACAGGCAGATCTCAGTGAGTTCAAGACCAACTTGGTCCACAAAGAGAGTTCCAGGACAGCCAGGTACCCAGAGAAACCTTGTCTTAAAAACAAAACACAAAACAAAAATTCCAAACAAACAAACAAAAAACCCAACTCAAAAAACCCACCAGAGAACTTGATAAATGCTCAACATTCCACTCCCATCTTCAACCCTAGGCAACTGTGTGAAAACAGAAAAAAGGATGCGGGCCTGAAAGGAAGATACATGGCACCAGAAGCCAACGGTATTGATGCCCTAATGCAACCCTCTGCCTCCAGAATCGTGAAGACACACTCTTCACATATTGACCGTGGCATTTGGTTATGGAAAGCTGAATGGGTGAATGAGGCTAATTCAGGCCCATATATAATGGAGATTATGGCCAGGTGTGGCAGGGACAGGGGGAACCTATGTGAGCTCAAGACTAACCGGATGTACATGAAGTTTTGGGACAGCCAGGAGTCATAGTGTGATCCTGTTTCAAAACACACAAACCACATAATGGAGATTATGAATAATTTAGATCTGCGCAAAGTTGTTTTTGAAGCAAATACTGCTCTTCTATCCTGTTAGTATCTATTTGTCTTTCTTGCTTCCCAGTTGGAAGCTGTGAACTTCTAACTTGTTTTCTGTGGTAATACATACCAGTGTTAAACCCTGAATATGAAGGTGGCTCACACCAGAATTCTAGCATTCAGGAGGGTGAGGCAGAAGGTTCGAAACAAATTAGAAGGCAAAAGTAAGTCCCAGGACAGTCTAGAGTTATGTGTGAGATCCTGTATATACACCAAAACCAAACCATGCATCACATCTGAAGGGCTAACATAGAAGTTGATGGTACAGTCACACTTGAACATAGTGGATAGAGCCCACTACAAAGACAACACAAAAGTAGCCCATTTGGGGATTGGAGACATGGCATGAATGCATGCATGAAGCCAGATGCATAAACATATACATAAATAAATGGTGAAACCTTTTTTCAGGTAGGCTGACAAACAATTAAAACACACGACCCCCCTGCTGGGCGATGGTGGAGCACGCCTTTAATCCCAGCACTTGGGAGGCAGAGGCAGGCGGATTTCTGAGTTCAAGGCCAGCCTGGTCTACAGAGTGAGTTCCAGGACAGTCAGGGCTACACAGAGAAACCCTGTCTCAAAAAACAAAAACAAAAAAACAAAAAGAGGTGGGGAGGAAGCCCAGCTCTGTGAGCTACACCTTAAAGCAACAACAGATGCAAACAAAGATCATCTTTCTCTATTCTGTATAACCAACATGTTCTTTTGTTATTTTTGAGACACAGTTTCTCTGTCCTGGCTGTCCTAGAACTAGATATGTAGACCAGGCTGGCCTCGAACTCACAGAGATCTGCCCACTTCAGCCTTGGGAATACTGAGATTAAAGGTGTAGGCCACCATGCCTGACAGCCTTTTTGAGAAGTAAAAAAAAAAAAGAGTAGGTTTAAAAATATATTTACTTAATTTAATGTGTCTGAGTGCTTTGCCTGCATGTATGTATGTATACTATGTGTGTACTTGGTGCCCAAGGAGTTAAGAGTGTCAGATCAACTGCTTGAAACTGGAGTTACAGATGGTTGTAACCTACCATGTGCATCCCAGGAAATAAACCTGAGTCCTCTGCAAAAAAAGTAAGAGCTCTTACCTGGAGCCGTTGTGCCAGGAAGCAGTAACCCCAAAAGACCACTAAGGAGTAGATTCTGATGCAATCCCATTAGGGTCTCTTTATTCAAGCTAGAGCTTGGGACATATGACGCAGGCGAACGGGAGGGGCCCTGAGACCAGTTTCAGGCAAGCATTTATAGAGGCAAGAAGGGGGCATGTAGCCTGGTACACAACTTATTGGGGGGCCATTATGGCCTTTAACATAATTGGCTGGTGCTGAAAGCCAAACCATAAACTTAACCTCTGCTTTCCTCCCGACTGGAGGTTGTTAGGAAGTGAAGTGTCAGGGGCAGGCCTGTAACCTGTAGGTGCAGATTTGTTAGGGAATAACCTGGAAACTGGTGCAAGGTGCCAGTTTTTAGTTAACTTAAGTTCAACCTTAGGTCAGGTTCTCTAAGATGGAGTCTGAACCCAAAAGACTGGGTCTCTTGAAAGGCAATCACTTTACCCTCAGCTATCTCCCCTAAATTGACATCATTTTTCCAATCAGAAAATAAGTGGGAGGAAAAAGACACACATAGCAGTGACAGGAGGGGGAGAGGAGAGTAGCATGGGACACAGGAGAAGGAGAGGAAAGAGAGGCAGCATGGGACCCAGGAGAAGGAGAGGAGGGCAGCATAGGCTACCTCTAGCACTATCCAATAGCTACTCTAGCTACAGGAAGGAGACTTCCTACAGAAATCCATAAACCTCAGGACTTAAATATCAAAGAAAATAACCAGAGAACTTACCCAGAGCCTGAGGGGATGCTGAGCATCTCTTTGACATTCCAGACATTAAAATTCATTTTTTGTGCTTCTATGAGAGAGAACAGAGAAATCTTCTCAGAGGATTGATACAGTACATTTTCAAATGTACTAATTACATGTAGGAACATTCCAACAGTTTTGTTCTGATCCAAACTGGTGAAAAACTCCACTACTAATGTGTCAGAAATGGACCTTTTCTGTTACCAAACTGTACTATGAACCAGATGTGACAGTTAGAAACCTGCAATCTTAACTTTAGGAGGTAGAAGCAGGAAAACGGGAACAAAAATCAATGGCCAACCTAAGCTTCATCTATAGAGAGATCTGTGAATGTAAAGCCAGCCTTGTCTACATAGTGAGTTCCTGGCCAGCCAGAGGACATTATTCAACCTTGTGATAGGGGGCTAGAGAGATGGTTCAGCAGTTAATACCACTGGCTGCTTTTCCAAAGGACCTAGATTTGATTCCTTGCACCCACATGGCTGGCAGCTCCCAACCATCTTTAACTTCTGTCCTAAGAGACCTGTGGAGGTTTGAATATGCTTGGCCCAGGGAGTGGCACTACTAGGAGGAGTGGCCTTATTAGAGTAGGTATGGCCTCCTGTAGGTGTGGGCTCTAAGACCTTCATCCTAGCTGCCTGGAAGCCAGTCTTCTTCTAGCAGCCTTAGACAGATTTAGAGCTCTCAGTTCCTCCTGGACAATGCCATGCTCCTACCCTGGTGATAATAGACTGAACCTCTAAACCTGTAAGCCATCCCCAATGAAACGTCGTCCTTATACTAAGTGTTACCTTGGACATAGGCTGTCTCCAAAAAGGGAAGAGGGTATATTCTTACTGTTTTCTTAACTATGTCTAAGGACCATATGGGCTAATGTCCTCAGCCTGAGCTAGTCTTTTGTCTCCTGTTAAATGAATGAGCCTTTTAACTTTCCAGAGAACTCAGATCCAGATAGGTCATTCCAATATGCCTATCCATCAAGGTAAATGACACTCTTAAATGCATACACTTGAAACTTTCAAGATCAGGATTCTCTCCTCATTTATCAACTCTTTATTAAAGAAACCAGGAAAGAAGAAAAGCGGAGCCACAAGGGCTCTGATTAGATGAATAAAGGAAGAGTGCCTGTGAAGACAGTGGCTCTCTGGTCCATCATACATTCTGTATTTCTGGACGCTTTTTTTTCTCCAGACTGGATGTGAGATTAGTGAGCATGGTTTGGTGAATATAGGACACCACCATGTTAGTTCTCAGGAGTGCAGGGCCTTTGGCTAGTCCAGGGGACCCACCAGGGATATACTTGTCCCCACAGCTGCTTCTCAGCTAACAGGTCTTCAGACTCATCTGCATTAAACTTGGCAAAGCCCCACTTCTTTGGAATGTGAACCTTAGCCAAGGAACATGAACTTGGTGCTATAAAGATCCTTAATCAAATGTTTCTTATGTTCTGCTTGGTGCCAAAGGTCATGACGACCTGACCAATGTAAGTCCTGGCTACTATGCCTTAGAGCTTCCCAGAGACATCCCATATAAACTTTCAGGATCACAGACTGGGGACAGCATTGAAATCAGAGACATAAATCTAGCAAAACACTCTCTCCAAGGCCCCCCAAAGCAACCCACATAAGCTGCATAAAATACCTCTGTTTGCAACCTTTGTATACCAGACTCCCATAAAGAAAGGAATCTAGCCGGGCATGGTGGCGCACGCCTTTAATCCCAGCACTCGGGAGGCAGAGGCAGGCG
>NC_034599.1:101914858-101918918 GCF_900095145.1 Mus pahari
GAGAGAGAGAGAGAGAGAGAGAGAGAGAGAGAGAGAGACAACCTCTAAGCTCCTGGATAATCATTCCTATGTGTTTCCCAGACGGCTTACTTTTTCTTTGTGTTTGTCCCTAACTTCCAGCTGCCTCTCTGACTCCCCCATTCACTCGTTTCCCAGGCTTGCCTCATCTCCCACTGGAAGCTCCGGCCCTGGGAGAGTCTGACGAGAAGCCGAGAGCCTCAGGTCAGGCTTCCAGTGGCCCAGTGGCCCTCAAAGGCATCGGGCGACTGGGACCTGCGGGGCCCCAGGTTCCCCAACCTCCTCATCTCGTCCCACTCCTCACGCCCCTCGTGAACCACGCGCCTCGAGCTCTCACCTCACCGCACGCGCGCGCGGCAGCACACGCACGCCTTCCGGGGACTTCCTGGGCGCCGAAGAAAGCCCGCCGAGGTGAGGCCCCGCCCCCGGCTGCGCTCACCAATGAGAATGCGGATCCTAGACTCCGCCCCCTTCTGCACGAGGCCCGAGGCTTTTTAATGGTTTCTCAGTGGGCTTCCTTCCTGCTGCGGAGCACCTTAAGCCACAGGCAGCCCACAGACCCCACGAGCCTGAACCCTCAGGTCTGGTTGCTCAGCACAAGCCCTCTCAGGGTCCACTGCCCAGCCCCACTTCTCACCTAAAAAATGGAGGCCCGGGGGAATGCCCAGTGCTGCCTGTGAGGGGCCGCGTGTAGGATGGGCGAGGGCGCCGAAGGTCAGGATATGGCGCTAAGCATCTTGCTAGCCTTTAAGTTCACCATCGTCTGGGTATATCAGAGTAGCAGGAGCATCTGGAGCCAGAGTGAAGAGAGTTGTTCAGACAACAGGGAACTCAAGGTCCAGCAAGATGCTCAGCTTTGCCACCAAGCCCATCCACAAAGGTAGAGTTCTGAGACCCTTGGACGTTGTGCTCTGACCTCTATGTGTGTGCAGTGGGCATGAGCATAAACTCACACATGCACAAAGGCAAAAACAACAAAACAAAAACCAAAAACAAAATAAAAACAAAATTTAAGCTGGGAAGCGGTTGCATGCCATTAATCTCAGCACTCAGAAGGCAGAGGCTGGCTATCTCTTGAGTTGGAGGACAGCCTGGTCTACAGAAACGAGTTCCAAGACAGCCAGGGCTACACAGAGAAACCCTGTCTCAAAAAACAAAAACAAAAACAGTAAAAAAGAAAGAAAGAAAAAACCACCATCAACAACAAAGGTGAACCCAAGTAATAAAAATGACAAAACAGTTATTACACCAGAGCCCATAAACCTCAAATATCTATGCTAAGTAGAAGTCAGACACAAAAGAGTACATATTGTATGGTTCTATTTATATAAAATTCTAAAAAATGTACACTCTCTAAAGTAACAAAACAATGGAGACAATTATGGTATATATCTGGAATCCTAGCACTCTGGGTGGGTAGAGGCAAAAAAATCAGAAGTTTAAGGTCTTTTTGGCTACAGAGTGAGTTTGGGACCAGACTGGGATACATGAGTCCCTGGGTCAAACAAAGTCAGGCATGGTATTACATGCCTGAAATCCCAGCACTTGTAAGGTAAGAAGATAGATCCAAGTTCAAAGCCATCCTGACCTATATCTGTCTCAAAATACAAGCAAAAACTCACAACCTACTTTGGGGTGTAGAGCTCAGCAGCAGAAAGCATACGCAACATATGGAAGCCCTGGGTTCCATCACTGGTACAGCAAAAAATAAATAAATTAGCCAAGTACGGTGAGACCTGTAGCCCTAGCGACACGAAGGTGGATTAGGAATTGGAGACCAGCCTGGGCTACATAGCCAGTTTCTGGGAAGTCTTGAATACAGAGTGGAAAAACCCTGTCTCAAAAAAAAAAAAAAAAAAAAAAAAAAAGGATAGTTGGATCCAGTTACTCACACCTTTAGTCTCAGTACTTGGAATGCTGAAGCAATAGTATTTTGCTCTGATTTCCAAACCAATCTGGGCTACAGAGTGAGAAACTGAAAAAAAAAATTAAAACAAAACAAAACCGGGGTGGTGATAGTGCACGCCTTTAGTCCCAGCACTCAGGAGGCAGAGGCTGGTGGATTTCTGTGCATTCAAGACAAGCTTGGTTTACAGAGTGGGTTCCAGGACAGCCAGAGCTACACAAAAAAACCTTGTCCTTGAAAAAACAAACAAACGAAAAAAGGAAAAGGTGGCCTAGTGACTCCAGGCATCACAATTTCAAGACTCCCCTGGGACACAAAGTAAGTTCAAGGCCAGCCTAGGTAACTTAGTGTAAGGATCACAAAGAACAACCAAGAGGTTGTAGTTTAATAGTTTTGGAGTAGACTGTTTGCCTAGAGTACAGCGAGGCCTGTATTTGATTCTCAGTGCCACAGATTTTGATGATCATGGTGACGGTGATGATGATGATGACGATGGTAAAATTATAAGATCATCACAAATATTATTAGGTTATCTTAGACATGGTGGTTAAAATCCAAGGTCCTGGGAGGCAAAGACAAGTGAATTAAAAAGTTAAGGCTGTCCACAGCTACAAAGCCATTTCAGTGCCAGCCTAGGCTACATGACACTCTCTCAAAAATAAAGAATAAATCAGAGAGTCCAGGTCCTCCTCCTCCTCCTCTAATACCATTCCTCTTTCTCCCCCAAGTGACTTCTATGCTGGATTTATTAGTTATCACTTTTATGTATGTTTTATATTTTCATCTTACACTTTTTGTCCACCAGTAATATGTGGTTTTAAGGCAGCATTTTACTCTGTGGCCAGGGCTAGCCTGGCATTCACTGGGTAGACCAGGCTAGCCTCACATTCACTTTGGAGTCAAAATTGGCTTTAAACCTTTTATTTGCTTCCCAAGTGTGGAATTACAAATGTTCCACCTGGCTCAGGTTTTCTGGTAATTGGTTTAGGATAGTTCATCCCAGCAGTCAATTCCATGAAACCTAGAATTACCTAGGACGTGAGACTCTGGTCGTGCTTGCGGGGATTGTCTTGATTAGATGGTTGAGGCGGATCGCTTCTCAGCCTTTTGGCTAAGATCAAGTGTAGATGATTGAGGTGGGAAGACATGTACATTGTGGGTGGCGTTGTTCCTTGCCTGATATCCTAGATAGTATAAAAAGAAGAAAATCAAATGAGCACAGAATTCACTGCCATCTTCTCTCTTTCTCCTCCCCCTTTGAGCTCTCTCTCTCTCTCTCTCTCTCTCTCTCTCTCTCTCTCTCAACAATTACATATTTAGTGTTGGGTGGGGAGCTGTGCATACTGCTCTGTGGAGATTAGAGGACAACCCAAAGGAGTTGATTCTCTCCTTCCACCACACCAGTCCCTGGGATTGAACTCTGGTCTTCAGACTTGGCTGCAAGCACCTTTACCCACTAAGCTATTTTCACCTGTGCTACTTTCTGATTCTTAAATTCTTTTTGATATTTCATTTTTATTTTATGTGTAGAAGTGCCTGACTGTATGTCTGTGTACCATGGGCATGCACAGCCCACAGAGGCTAAAAGAGGGCATCAGGTTATCTGAGACTGTAGTTAAAATGGTTATGAGCTCCGTGTGGGTCCTGGGAACTAAACCTGAGTCCTCTGTAATAGCAGCCAGTCTTGGCCACAGAGCCATCTCTCCAGCCCTAGTTTCTGCTAGGTGACGACTGGATGCAGAATCATCAGTGGCCTCAAACTCCTGTTGTGGCTAGCTAGTAAGGATGAAGAGGGGACCACAATAGACCCTTTCTCTCTTCTGTCAAGGTATTTTATAGAAGCAACAGGGAAGTAGCTAGAACCATTCCAAGATCAGAAAACAGTCCTGAAACATTTCAGGACTCCAGGATTGCCAGGAAAGGATATAGTAAGTGTAGGCAGCTACTGTGAATCCTTTTCACATTGATGTGTCCAGACACACTGGGACAAACTCCCTGCTCCAGGCAGCAGCAAAGTCTGTTTTCTTTTCTTTTCTTTTCTTTCATTCTTTTCTTTCTTTTCTTTCTTTCTTTCTTTCTTTCTTTCTTTCTTTCTTTCTTTCTTTCTTTCTTTCTTTCTTTCTTTCTTTTTTTTTT
>NC_034599.1:101919558-101954504 GCF_900095145.1 Mus pahari
AGCAACCACATGGTGGTTCACAACCACCTGTAACAAGATCTGACGCCCTCTTCTGGAGTGTCTGAAGACAGCTACAGTGTACTTACATATAATAAATAAATAAATCTTTAAAAACAAAACAAAGAACAGTTCTAACCAGCTTCTGTTGGTAAAACGAAAGGGGTGAGTGGCTCACGTCTGCATGCAATTGACCCAAACTTGCTCAGACCTGGACCATGACCAGTCTCTTCTCCAGGTAAGCCCTCTTACCATTTGCCTGTAAAAGTTGGCATTCCCACTCAAACAAAACGCTACATCGAGCCGGCAGGGCTTGAGGGTGATTTTTTTTTTTTCTAAAAGCAAACCACCCCATGGCATTTCTCCTGAATCCATAGAATGCTTTTTAAATTTATGTCCCTAGCAATGTCATTACGGAGTTTTTAAGACACAGTGTTTGCCTCCAAAGTGGTCTTTAATATTTCATTGGCCAGCTCATTCTGATGAGCTGCTGTGGAGCTCTGCACATTTGTACAAAGGCTCTCTAAAGTCCATCATGACAGGAGCTGGGATTCTCTCATACAGAAGAATCAGAGAAGCAAGGAAAAAAGGGCGATAGGCTGGGTGCTGCCCCAACAGCAGCATTGTGCAGTCACAGCCTCCTTGTGTTACTAAGCAACAAACAGCTGACCTCCAGAGATTCTCTCTCTCAGATGTAGCTTCAAAAGGACACGAGGAAAGTTTGCCTTTTTGGCTCCCTTCGTGGAAAGATGCAAGGTGCTTTAATAGGCTCCTGGGTAAGAGTTAATCCTGACCCTCTGGCCAGCATGAAAGCTCTATGAGTCATGAGGATGAGAGGTGTCAGCCCATATCCAGGCAGGCAGAGGTCTTAGCTGCTCTCTCCTCCTCCAGGGCTCCACACCTCCCAAGGCTGCACTGCTTCCTGTGCTCCCGCTAACCACTAGAACCTCTGAGTATTCTAGCACCCAGTTGTTCACTGGTCCTCCCAGGCTCTGTCAAACATTGGGACTAAGTGCTGTCTAGTTTGGGACCATCAGGAGATTATTGTTGGTGGTTTTGTCTATTTTCTGGGCCCATCCCCACACCTGGAGCACAGTGTGAATGCTACTGAAGTAAAAATATTGCTAAATTAAACTGAGTAAAGGATGAGTAAAAGGTGTTTACAAACAGTACAGGAACAGGTAGACTGGCTATGGTGCAAATCAGTGAGGTGGAACGAGATGTCAAGTAGTCTGCTGTTGTGGCCGAAGGTCAGCCTCCAGCCAGCTCCCTCTGCTCAGGCTTAAGACTATGAGGACTTTGATCTTTAAGAGGACTCAACACAAAAGGACAGGGCCATAGGAGTTACCTGATGTGATTGTCCAGGAACATCCACCTAATGAAATCTGCACAGAACAGCCCTTCCATAGGAATTTACTTTTTTTAAATATATATATATATATATTTTTTAAGATTTATTTATTTATTAAATGTAAGTACACTATAGCTGTCTTCAGATACACCAGAAGAGGGCGTCAGATCTTGTTACAGATGGTTATGAGCCACCATGTGGTTGCTGGGATTTGAACTCTGGACCTTTGGAAGAACAGTCGGGTGCTCTTACCCACTGAGCCATCTCACCAGCCCTTTTTTAAAATATATTTTGTCATTTTCCATGTACGAGTGTTTTGTCTATGTATGTCTGTGCACCTTGTGTGTGTCTGGTGCCCAAGGGAGCCAGATGAGATGATATCAGATTTCCTAGAACTATAATTATAGATAGTTGTGAGCTGCCATTTGGATGCTAGAAATCAAACTGAGGTCCTCTGGAAGAGCAAGCAGTGCTTTTAATTGCTGAGCAATCTCTCCAGTGCCTCCTTCCAAATTATCCTTATCCTTTGACCATTTCATATATGCGGATAAATGTATTTGGTCATTTTATTCTGTTAACCTCTTTCATCCCATATGAGTACTCCTGAACCCCTTCTTAATTCCAGCGTGTCTCTTTCCACTTTTTCATATATATATTTGAATATATATATTTGAATATATATTTGAATACATATTTGAATATATATTTGAATATATATATTTGAATATATATATTTGAAACAGTCTGACACTGTAGCCCATAGTGGCCTAGCTAGCTTTCTATGTAGCCCAGTATAGCCTTGAATTCACAGTATCCGCCCACCCCACCAACCTCAGCCACCAAACTGCTTATATTACATGTATGAACCACCATGCCTGGCTGACAAATATTTATTTCTGGATTTTTGTTTGTCTGTTTGTTTGTCTTGTTTTTTTATTTTTTTCAAGATAGGATTTCTTTGTGGCCCTGACTGTCCTGGAACTCACTCTGTAGACCAGGCTGGCCTCAAACACAGAGATCTGCCTATCTCTGCCTCTCAAATGCTGGGACTAAAGGTGTGCACCTCCCGAGATCAAGCCACCTCTCAGTGTTTATTTCTGTTCTGTTTTGGTTTGTTTTTGCCAATACTCTGATTTAGGTTCTCTACTAGTTATAGCCTCTTTGGGGAAAGAAGTCTTGAGTGCCCCAAGTTCAGAGGTACCCATTTTTGCCCCAGAATAGCAGAGTGGGTGATAAATGAGTGTTCATAGCCTTGCCAATCCATTCAAAAGAAATATCCATTGGCTTCTTGGTTCCCAGGGACACTTGACCCACTATTAATAATGTGGGGAGAGGAACAAAAGGGACTTATTCTCAGATCCCAAGGTCACACCACCCCACTCAACAGTAGCCTACAAAAGTATGACTATATGATGTCCTTCCCCTTCCACACACAGCCCAGAAAGATCAACATGTTGAGACCACTTGTCCCAATGAAAGAAAGGGACAACTCTGTGCTGGCTCCAGTCGGGAAGTGCTGTTCCTCTTCAGACCTATTCTGTCCTAGATTGAAGGAGGAGTTTCTGGTTTCTGGAAGCCAGGGTGAGGATTTAAGTGGGCTTTACCATGATTCCTACCTGCCTTGTTATAGCACAACAGTGGCTTCTACGGGCACTACCGAGGTCAAGTCAAGAGTGAAAGTGCTGGAGAATACCGTCTTGCTGCCAAGCCCCCGCCTCCAGCAGTGTTCCTACAGAGATGTGAGGTACAAGGTCTCCCGGAGGGCAGTGGGAAGGAAAGGACCATTCCTGACTCAGACTCCAAGCTAACCGCCTCAGCCCTTGCAGAGACAGACTGACAAGCCAGTCACCTGGGAACAGTCTAACCCTGGGATAGCAGGACTGGAACTTTGGGTCTGAAATACCAGCTTTCTACCAAAAGGCTAGAGAAGAGCAGGCTCCTCCTGAATGGGAGAAAGTTCCATGACAAAGTCTGGGGTGTTTAGCAAACTTTAGGCCAGTCAGAGCTTTGTAGCAATATGCTGTCTCAAACAAACAGACTGGAGGTGTAGCTCAGTTGGTAGAGTGTCTGCCTAGCAAGCATGAAGCCATGGGTTTGATAAAGAGCACTAAATGAACATAGCTCGTGCCTATAACCCCAGCACACAGGAGGATCATATGGTCAAAATTTTCCTCAGTTTCATAGTGTGTTTGAGAATACATGAGATACTGCCTCAAAACAAAATTGAACAAACAAACAAACAAACAAGCTGCCAAACAGCCCTGCCTGTTATCCCAGAAGAGCCCAAAGGGACAGGGCAGCAACATGACCACCGGAGTCCAGAAAAGAAAAGTGTGGAGAGAGGAGCCTGAAAGAGTCAATGCTCCCAAGAAGGGAGTCGTCGTCAGTCAGGGGCAGAAGGGGAGAAGAAACATTTTCCTATTTATTTTCCTCTGTCTCCTCCAGGGCATCCCAGGGGTCCCAGTGGTGTCTGTGCTCAATCTGCCTTCCAAACCAGAACAGGGAGGAGGCAAGCCCAGAGAATCACGCTCCACCCGCCCACCGCAGCTTCTTGCTTTCCAGCCCATTGCCAGGTCTGCCTGGATGTGCCATCTGGATTTTCAGGAATTGCCTTCTCAGGCTGACAGCAGGGTCTTGGCGGCTGCCATATTTCTTAGCAGCCTTAGCATTTCCAGTTGGAAGGACTTATTGTCGATGCTTTCAAAAACCAGGCCCCAAAGCAGCTCCAGACTGCTCACCAGCGGCCTCCCTCCTTCCTTTAGAAAGCATGATGAAGCCAGGTGTGGTGGCATGTACCTGCAATTTGGAGCAGTTGGGAGACAAAGACGAAGTCAGGAGAGAGAGAGAGAGAGAGAGAGAGAGAGAGAGAGAGAGAGAGAGAGAGAGAGAGAGAGAGAGAGAGAGAGAGAGAGAGAGAGAGAGAGAGAGAGAATGATAGACAGAGACAGTAGTACAGGGACAGAAATAATCCAGAACCTTCCGGCTGGATTTTTATAGTAGCCCTCAGAGGGTTTGCCTTCCAGAGCCAATACCCCACCCACCCCTCAGGAGCAGACATACAGAACACATGTTTTGGCTGCTGATCAGAATGAAGACTTTATCTAGCATTCTCAAATGCACCAAACAGCATGGTCTGTATGGCACTTGGCTTGAATAAATGTCAAGTCTCAAGGGCCTTTCTCAGTCTGAGCCTCTCTTAATTAATAGGACTGCCCAGGAAAGGTGCATATCTTACTTCTCACTGGCCGAGAGGAGCAGCTTCAGCCGGCTGGCTGCAGCTATTGTTTAACAGCCTTCCTGAGACAGGGCAACACTTTCCTCTGGCTTAGAGCACATAAACATTTGTGACATTTGGATATGGGGAAAACTCTCTTTTTTCTTTTCTCTATTTTTATCTTCCTTCTGAACCATATGGGTTTACCCTCGCCTTTACCTGCCTGACCCTTGGGAACTGTAACATCAGGGTTGGCTCCTAAAGGCAGACAAGAAGTGTCATAGACTCAAGGATGGAGCCGGTCCTTTGGTTGCAGGGCTTCATGCTATGTCCCTGTTGTTCCCCAAGGCTCCATGTGACACAGGTTCCTCCCTCAGCACCCTACTGACTTATCACTGTCCCACTTCCTCAGAACCCTGCCTTTTCTCAGCGGAACCTGATTTTCTCCCCAAGGCCTCTTAACTGAGAATCTTGTCTCTAGTCCCACCTGCTCAGCTACCTCAGCAGAAGAGAAGCCTAAATGAGAGCTGAAGACACAGCTAATGCTTCTTCTCGAGGGCAAGGGTACCCAGAACTGCCTGGGCAGGAGAGGAAATGACTCCTTCCTTCTCACCAGGCTCCCACAGTTGTGAGAGTAAAACTGGAATCAGTGGGAGTCGATAGATTATCCTGCCACTGTGGATAATGAGTTTCCAGAGTCAGGATTGCCTCTGACAACAGAGGCCTTCATTGTAGGCCGTGTGTGACTCTGCAGCTGAGAAGAGACGGGGGAACTTGGAGGTCAGTTGAAACTTGTTCCAGATCTCCAGATTTAATTGTGTGTGTGTGTGTGTGTGCGCGCGCGCGCGCGCACGCGCGTGCTTGCATGTGTTTGTGTGCATCTATGCATACATATATGGAGTCGGAGGTCAGCTGTGAGTGCTGTTCCTCAGGACAGATATTCACCTTGAGAACAGGGTTCCTTACTGTGCCCTGGGGTTTGTTAATTCAGCTGAACTGGCTGGAGTCCCCACGGAGCTTCCTGTCTCTATCCCTGAGTCCTGGAGTTACAAGGGTGCACCATTACAAGACTACACCCAGCTTAGTATGTGGGTTCTGGGGATGAACCTTAGATCCTCAGGCCTACACAGGGAGACCTCATCTCTAATAATAATAATAATAATAACCCAGGTCTTATGGCCCACCACTATAACCCCAGCTCTTGGAAAGCTGAGGTAGAATTGCTACAAGTTTCAGGCTAGCCTAAGCTACACAGTGAGCCCAAGACAGTCTGGGCTGCAGTGTGAAACCCTGTCAACAAATCAATGAGTTAAAGGGGGAAACTGCCACCTAAGTGTAATAATACAGTGTACAACCTTGGAGCCTGGTTTCCTTGGCTCAGTGTAATTTCCTGGAGAGTCATCCAAGTTGTTGTGACTATAAATAGTTCATCTCTTCATCACTAAGTAGTGTTCTATGGTTTGTATGGATTGGATTGTCTGAGCATTCGCTTTATTAAAGGGTATCTGAGCTGATTCCAATTTTGGCTCTTATAAAGAAAGCTGCCAGGAGCATTTGTGCAGATCTCTGGGTGAACATAAGTTTTTCTTTTCTCTGGGAGAAGTGCCCAGAAGCTCAGTTGCTGGATCATATGGTAGTGGCATGTTTCGTTTTTAAAAGAACTGCCAAGCTGTTCTCCATTGTAGCCTTGCCATCTTACATGCTCACTAGCAGGGCATGAATGATCCCCGGTTCTTCACTAACATTTGACATCGTCTCTATTTTTAGCCATTCTGATACATTGGTGATGAGATGCCGTTGTGATTGCTGCATCGCTCCAGCATTTACTGATGCTGCGCATCTTTTCATGTTAGGTGCCATCTGTATATTCTTTTTTTTTTTTAATGTTATTTATTTAATGTATATGAGTACACTGTAGCTGTCTTCAGACACACCAGAAGAGGGCATCAGATCCCATTACAGATGGTTGTGAGCCACCGTGTGGATTGCTGGGAATTGAACTCGGGACCTTTGGAAGAACAGTCAGTGCTCTTAGCCACTGAGCCATCTCTCCAGCCCCTGTATATTCTTTTGTGTGTGTGTGTGTGTGTGTGTGTAATATCTTCATGTTGTTGGTCTATTTTCTTATAGGATTATTTGTTTTACTATTGCAAAGTTATTATTTTAAAATACATTCTAGATTTTAGTCTCCTGTTAAGTAGGTGATTTGCAAGTGTATTTCCCCAACTCCGTAGCTTTCTTTTCATCTTCTTCTTATGGATTTTCATAGGAAAATCTTTTTGGAAAATAGGGTTTCCCTGTGCAGCCCAGGCTGGTCTTGGACTGTTAACAAACCTCACTCCTCAGGCTCCTAAATGCTGGGATTCTAGATATGGTGGTTATGACTGGCAGAACTTTTTTTTAAACATTTACTTATTTATTTTATGCATATTTGCGTGTGTCTGAATGATTTTATGTGCACCAAGAGTGTGCAGGGGATAGAAGAGCCCAAAAGGTGTTCATCGCCTGGACCTGGAGTTACAAGTGGTTGTAAGCCACCTAATGTGGCTGTGGGAACTGACCCTGGATTCTCTGCATGAGCAGTAAGCACTCCTAACCACGGAGCCACCTCTCCTATCATCTAGCCACCCAAAACCAAAACATTTCAAAGTCTTAGAACTAAAAGTCTTAGAATTTAGTTTAATTGAACTAAAAAATTTAAATATCATTTGAGGTTGACTCCAAACATGGTCTGTAGCAAAGTCCATTCCTGAACTCTTGATCTTGTTCTCACCCCCCAAATGCTGGGGTTACAGTGTAACTCACCCCCCAAATGCTGAGGTTACAGTGTAACTCACCCCCCAAATGCTGAGGTTACAGTGTAGCTCACCCCCAAATGCTGAGGTTACAGCATAGCCCACCGCACCTGCTGGGATTCCAGTGTAGCCCACCACACCTGACTTGCTTTTTCTTTTTTTGGCTTTTGATTTTAGTGTCATTTGTAAGAACTCTTTGTCTGCCCTAAATTCTGAAGAATTTCTCCTATTTTTTTTTTCTAAATAGCCTTGGTTTTTGGTTGGTTAATTATTAGTTGATGTGTGTGTGTGTGTGTATGTGCTGAACACACATGTGAAACCCACACTCTACCCTAGTTTATGGAACCCTGGGAGTTTAGTGCCAAATATGTCACTTTCTTTATAAGGAAAGAGCAGGAGTCTGGCCAGCTTCCTCTCTTCATTGAGCTATCACGCTGGTTGGAGCTTCCAGATCTACAATATCTAAGACAGGAAGTGCCAAAAGCGTAGACTGAAGACAAGCCAGACATCGTTTTCACCTGAACCACCAGTCCGTGGTTTGCTGACTTTGCTGCAGTCAGTTCCTTTCCTTTCTTCCTTTCTCTTTCTTTCTCTTCCTTCTTTTCTTTCTCTCTTGCTTTTTCTTTCTTTCTTTCTTTCTTTCTTCCTTNTTCTTTCTTCCTTCCTTCCTTCCTTCCTTCCTTCCTTCCTTCCTTCCTTTCTTTCTTTCTTTCTTTCTTTCTTTCTTTCTTTCTTTCTTTCTCTCTTTCTTTCTTTTCTGGTTTGGGACTAAAAATCCAGAGCCTCAATCCAACTGTGCTAACACTCTATGACTGAGATCCCCCCAAATCCTGCCTTGTACCTGAGCTTGTTGTCAGCCGTTGCTAACACCACCAACCCAGCCATGGCGGGTCTCACCAGCTCAGGTCTGAGGAAGCAGTTGCTGGCCTGAGGAGTCTAGCATGGCTGGAAGTAGAGTCAGAGGGAGGAGGTGTGTTGCACGAATCTCACAGATCACTATTATGGTTTTGACTGTTATAAAAATGAATAGCTTTTGCAGATTTTTGGCAAACAAGATGTGATCTGATTTGTGTACTTGAGGAGTTTCTGGTTACTGAGAAGATACCAGACTGGAAGTGGGATCTTGAAAGCCTCGACATAGGTGGAAAACTCTCTGATACTTCACGCAAGAGAGGATGGTGGTTTTAAGTAGGACAAGCCAGGTATGGAGACTCACGCCTGTAATCCCAGCTCCTGGGAGGCGGAGGCAGAGGCTCTTCAAGTGCAACCTGGGCTGTATAGTACATCCCAAGCCAGCTCTGGCTGCATGTCAAGACTCTGTGTCTCAAAACAACAAACAAACAAACAAAACAGAAGACTCAGGCACGTGGATCTAGCTGTCAGGTGCCATGGCCTGAGCTGTAGGCAAAATGGATTCGGCAGTGATTCACAGCCCAGTGATGTGTGCGGAGGTGTCCTGCCATGCTTTGACACGAAGATGTGGAGTAGGCAGTTAGTTAGCTGTTGAGCCTGGGGCTGGGCAGATACCCTCAAATGGAGACAGACGTATTCATTTCTAGATACCACTTAGGCTATGCTGTTAGGTAGTGAGCATGGGTGGAGGGGAGAAGCCTGAAGCCTGATCCTAGGCCACTTGGTATTAAAGCCCTCCACGGATGGCAAGATGTCATGGCAGACACGCCTGTGGTCCCAAAGCTTCCAGGTAGGGGTGGGAGCGGGTGAGATGTCACTTTGATTTGTCTCTACCCTTTCAAGGTGTTGGCAGTTTAGCATTTAGAAGTGGTGTGTCCCGAGGCAGTCTCTGCTGGAGCAGGTGAGCACGCCCTGCCCTCACCTTCCTTCTCATCTTCTTTCAAGGAGCCTGCAAGACAACACTTCTTCTCCAAGCACGACAACCGCACTTCCTTCGATAAAGTGAGTTGGAGAAGAAAGAAGAAGGGGGAGGAGTCCCTTGGCTGATGGGAGGACACAGCAGGCAGCAGGGTAGACTGGAGACCCTTAGGGAGCAGGTTTCTTACAGAACCAGAAGAGCATCTATTTCCCCGTAACCGTGTCCGCTGCTAAAAGCCTTATCCCCCAGACAGAGGCAACTTTGCCTTGGTTTTCTTGGCTAGTTCACTACTGTGAACAACTATCCCAGGGGTCACTCAGGGGCTTCACACTAAGATAATAACATTGCTAAGGATGCAGGAACAGGTTGGGGAGGCCAGGCACAATCCCAGCATTACCAAACTGATTTGGGATTAGATGGGGCCCAAGCAAATCCTGGATGCCAAGACTGTGGGCCAAGAGCCCGTACTGTTGAGAAGGGTCCCTACTGCCTGCTGCAGGGAATCGGAAGACGGAAAGACCTGGAGCGGCTGTGGAAGAGACACACCTTCCTGCGCTGGGCACCCTGCGAGCTGGAATTGAGCCAGCAGCCGCCTCTGGAATCGTCCTACCAGACTGATTTCCGGTCAGGCACAGGACTCACTAGGCTCCCCCAGCGCCTTGTCCAGTTTGTGCAGGTCCAGCCTCCCTATGCCAATACCACCTACCAACACAACTTCTGCCAGCCATCCCGGGGTGGTCATTGTGGTAGCGCCAAGGTAAGGCCCCTTGAGCCAGTTACTGAAACACTGCCTGACCTCCCAGGGATCCCAAAGCCCAAGTTGCTGCAGCACTACCTTCACGCCGGAGTTTCTGAGTGTTTAAACTGGTCCCAAGCATTAAAAAGATTCAGCTGACATAACAGGCTGTTTGTACTCACAGTCCAAGATGTTTTGGGGCAGGGGAGCGGGAGCATGTGTGCTTATGAACAAGCTCACTAGCAGGCCCTGTGTCTGGCTCCCATAGAGTATATATTATTTCTGTGTGCTGGGCTGGGGAGGTGCTGTCCAGGGAACCCTGCCACTAAGTCAGAAAGGATGAGGCTGCAGCAGACTCCAGAGTCCAGAAAAGTCGCCATGACCATGGTTAGGTTCTAGGGACCCAATAACTCCTCAGTAATTGTGGCCTCTTGTACTCAATGTAATTTCAGGGATCCTTCTAGAACAGTCAAGGCTGAGAGAGAGAGGCAAGGGCTAGTAGCAGCTGCCTCCAGGAGCCAGGTGCCTTTGTAGGGGTTGGCGGTTCAGCTACACAGTCCTGCCCAAGAGATGCCTCACAAGGAGACTGCCCCCCAGCCACTACCCAGCTGAGCCCCCCAACTGCCCACACCATAAAGTGGGGTACGCAGAAGCTTTGAGGAGACACTGTAAGACTCGGATCTGGAGGTCATCCTAACCTTGTGAAATGTCCTCCTCTGGTCATCCTATCAAGTCCCCAAATATTCAAGACATCCTTTGTCATTTAAGACAAAGCTGAAAGCCAGGCAGTGGTGGCACATGGGAGGCAGAGGCAGGCAGATTTCTGAGTTCGAGGCCAGCCTGGTCTACAGAGTGAGTTCCAGGACAGCCAGGGCTATGCAGAGAAATTCTGTCTTGAAAAACAAACAAACAAAACCCCCAAAGCAAAACAAAACAAAAGACAAAGCTGAGGCTTAGGTGACTTGAGACCCCAGGTGACTTCAGATATGGTTATGAGGTTTCCCAGGCTCCCTGTGGACTCTCACCCCAGACAGACTTGAGGCTTGAAAGAACAACGTGTGAATCTGCACCTGAAACCCCACGCCAGATTTGAGCAGTATTTTTATTTCTACATCAAAACTCCCTGGGTCCTCACAACAGCCCTGTGAGGTAGGTCGGGCAGGAAGGTTTCAGAGATCCCCATTTACAGATGAGGATACTGAGGCACAGAGAGGTGAAATGACCTGCCCCAGGTCACACAGGCCTTAGTACAGACGGGAAGGCCAGGGATCCACTGACCCCCGGCAGTCCCCACATTCTCTCCTTTGTTTCTTCTGTGATTTCCATCCTCAGAATACTCCTGGGGTCCCCAGGAACCCCTCAAGGAAGGCTGGAAGCTCAGACTTTCCCAGACTGGCCACTGCAGAGGGCTTGGTCAGCTCTTAGGGCCTAAGCTATAGACCGTGAGGCCAATGCTCTGCTCGTCACGTGTCAGAGTTGACAGAGGGCCTAGTAACTTCTAGGGCATAGGTGGAGCTAGCTATGGTTAGTGAGTGATGGTAACAAAAATAGGTGTGAGTGTGTGTGTCCTGCACTGAAGACAAGGGCTCCCCAACCCAGGTCCCTAAGGCGGAAACTCAGGTGCCCTCTCCTGTGCCTCCCTCATCCCACAGAGCCAGGGGGAGCACCCTCAGCAGCAAAAGGGAGCCCAATCTGCTTCTATAGTGAGCTGCCCTGGTAGACAGGTCTCACCAGGTCTTCAGACTCCATCCCGTAGACACAGTGCCTCCACAGCTTGACTTGGGCCCTGGGCCACACCCCCAATAACAAACAGTCGGGACCCAGCCTGGAGGCTGGAGCAGGAGCATCGGGCTGTAGGCATGGCAGGCAGCGCCTCCCAGCGTCTCCGTGCTAGACTGAAGCTCTCCACGGAGGCCAATGGGCATGGCTGGTTCCCTGGAAGATGCACATAGATGATGGTAAGGGGCTGAAGACCCCTTTGCTCCCTTTCTTGGATAATGGCCTAGTAAGTACTCCTCCCGCATGACCTAGCAGTGCTCTGTGTCTCATTGCCCAAGCTCATTCATTCACTCACTCACTCATTCACTCATTCATTCATTCATTCATTCATGCTTTGACTATTTGGTCACATTCGATCATCTGTTCTGCTCCTGTGTCTTAGGGCCCCCAGTCGGGCACGGTAGACACTCCGAGAGCTGAGCCAGGTGAATCACCAGTTCCCTGATTTATAGATAGGCAAGGAGCTCCCAAGGCTCTGCCACCGTTGTCTAGAGAAGGTGGTCCTGCTCAGAGATGCTCCTTTCCTGCTTAATACCACCTTTTCCTTAGCCCCATGGACACTCACCAAGGCCCCCAATAGCCACAATGTTGCCCCCAAGGGAGCCAACCACAAAGTCAGCCCTCTTGTCCCTCATCCGCAGGCTACGAGGCAGCTTAGTCCAGGAGCCTGAAAGAGAGAAGATATAAGGTGTATGCACACAGACATATGCAGATGTGAGGGTACACACACACACACACACACACACACACACATACACACTCCCTTCTGTCCCATGGAGACAGTAGAACAGACACTACTCACCATGCTCCAGGTCAAACATCTCCACAGTGTTGACAAAGTGCGGGCGGGAGTAGAAATTGTGGGGCCCAGGCTGCTGCAGGCCACCCAGGCTAAAGACACTGCCTTCGGCCATAGCACAGCCAGCAAAAGCTCTGCGGCTGGGCAGGCTTGGGTGTCGGGTCCATGTACGGGTCTCCAGATCAAAAGCTTCAAATGCAGTTACTGGGAGCTTGCCCTGGCGGCCTCCTGTCAAAGGAATTGAAGCACCTGGGACAGAGCCCAAATGGCTTGGTGGTGTCCTCACCAGGTTGCTGAACTGTCCTCCCCGGCCCCTGACATCCAGCTGTGTACACACCTGCCCATGGAGTAACCAAGAGACCACGTAAACCCTCGGCACCGAATGTCATTTTCCAACCCCAGTTGGGCACCAAGGAGGCTTTGGGATAGGCCTGGATTACCCCCCTTCCGCCCCCAGCAGAGCATCTCAAGGCCCAACGTCTCAGACAAAGACTGATCCCTAATCTAGGCAACCCCCTGAACTTTTTTCCCCCCTCTCCCACATCCCTCAGCCCTTACCCAGGACATAGATCTTGTTCCCGTGCAGGAAGGTGGAGGCCCCATAGCAGGGTGTGGGCATGGAGGGTAGCGAAAGCCAGCAGTCCCGGCGGGGCTCATATACCAGTACCTGGGCCTGGGGGGCTGTGTCAGGACCCATTCCCCCCAGAGCATACACCATACCATCTGCACAGAAAAGAGTAGTTCAGACTGTACAACCATGTCTGGCTGGTGGACCCCACCCTGACAGCTCCCTCAGTCAGACCCAGGGGTGGAAGGAGACCCATTTGTTTACGAAAAACTTTGTTGCCTGTCTGAAGTGGGAGCTAGAGGAGCTGGGATTCCAGCTTTGGCCTAGGCCCCTCCAAGTGAAGAGCAGGAGGCAGCTGATCTAATTATAATCCAGCCCGGTCTCCCTGGAGACGCTATGGCAACCAAATCTGGCATCTTAGCAGGCTAGCCTGGGACTGGTGGTCAGACCTGGAGGCCACCAGGTGTGCGTGTGTGTGTGTGAGTGTGTGTGTGTGTGTGTGTGTGTGTAGGGGGCAGGTTCCCTAAGGGGGTAGGGTAGCATAAGACAGTGGTAGAGGCTATAAGGAGATTTGTTCAGCATGAAGCTCAGTCTGGGAAGGGAACTTAGGGCATCGACTTGGTAAGGGCTTGGGGCTGGGAGATGAGCTGGGCCTGTGGGATAGAGGCGCTGACCACAGCTTTCAGCCTCTGGCACCCTGTCAGCACCTCTATGCCCCGCTGCTTCGATAGAACTGTTAGGTGCTCAGAGTCAGCTAGGGGCACATCCACAGGCCTTTGGGTGATACTGCCTGGCAGCTGGGGGCTTCCATGGCAACCATCTCCAGGTCGGCTTGGCCTTTGTCCACATCAGGATCTCTGGTGTGTGCTGGGGGGGGGGGGCGCTAAGCACTTAAGCACTTGCTGGGCTCAGAGCCAAGGCCTTGCTCCCCTCCCCCTCCATACTATTTATAACTATGAGAGAGTCATTAGGCCACACCCCCCACTGTCTCTTAGTTACAAAGAACAGGACAGGGTAGTGGCTGGGGTCTCCCACTTTTCTGGGGGCCTTCTGGGCTCTGATCCCCCCCACCTCATAGCCCAGAAAAGGCAATTAACATAAGCTTCGGCAAGCCTAGGTAAGAGACAGGAGGCAAAGCCACATCCAAGGCGGCACTTATTCAGCCTCTGTGATAATGGACTCTCGGGCGAGAGAAAAGAAAAGGAAGCTTGGAGCACCTGAGGGATGTTCTAAGCCACTCACCTCTCTCCACAGTCGCGACACCCATGGCTGCTTGAGGGAGGGTAGCCCGGCGCTCCCAGCGGCCTTCATCAGCCAAGAAGGCCTCCACCGCAGCTACTGGGCTTTGGACCTCGTCCACGCCGCCCACTACTAGCACCTGCTTACCCAGAGCCACGGCAGCTGCACCAGCCCGGGCGGTGGGCAGGGGTGCTAGGGCTAGCCATGTGTGCGAGCCCATGTCCAGTGTCTCAACAGTATCCAGAGGTAACCCAGCCCTGCCACAGCCCCCCAACACCAGCAGGTGTCCGTCCTGGTGTGCCACTGTACCATATACCCGGCAGGTCGGCATGGGGGGGAACACCTGCCAAGCAAAGGCCCGACCACCTCCTGCAGCCATGGTACTTGCTCACTGCCAGTGGTAGGCCATAGTATCTGCTCAGGCTGTGGGCCTAGCTGGGGAGCCACGATAAGGCCTCATCTTGATCCTGTCAGGGCTGGAAGGGTGTGTCTGCCCAGTCCAAGGGATCTTGCCTTCACCTGGAGGGGAGATGGAAAAAAAAGGGTCAGGGCCACTGTCAAGAAACAGATGAACAACATGTAGCTAGCTGAAAGCAGGCCAGGCCCCAAACCAATCATGCAGAAGGACCCACACCTTTGACTAACACTCTACTGGTAAAGGTCCTTCTATAGCGGTAAGAATAGATTCCAGACACCCAGACGGCTTTCTCGGTTCTCGTAGGAGCATGAGGGATTCTTCCTTCCCCAACCTTAAGAACTAGCAAATAGTAACTTGATCAATTGGAAGGGAAGATAGAGCCCAGCTCTCCATCCTAGCATGCTTCCTGCCCCAATAAGTCTTATCTCGGTGCTCCAAGAGAGTTCTGCATCCTCTACACACTGGCATCTAGTGTACCTTGAACAACCTGGGTCCAGCCATCAGGGTCCCTCATCCTGTAGTCCTTACAAGAAGGATCTTCTACAAGGTATAACCATTTATATCTGCAAAAGGCCAGTCTCAGGTGCGAGACTCAGAGGGGCTAGACTCCAGGATTCCACACTCCCTTTAAAGTCCATCCTTTATGGGTGTGGCGATGCCAGCAGATTCCCTGCTGAGGAGGTATTAGAGGGCTGGTGTGGAGAATCTCTTGAGCACAGGATTAGAAGGTCCCTGAGTCCAGGGCTTTTCCTGTAGGAATAAACGGCTGGATTCCTGACACCCCCCCTCCAAGACCACATTCCTTAGCCTCACCTTTTGCTGTGTGTCTGTGTGTCTATGTGTATGCTGGGGATCTCCACTCTCAGTCCCGGGGATTTGACAGGACGGCCTCCTGGCCCCAAACTTCCAACTCAAAGGAGAGTGGGGGGCGGGTCTGGCTATTGGGTTTAATTAAGGTTCTATGCTTCATGCCCCAAACTTCCCCTGAGCGAGGCTCCCGCGGGACTCACCCGCTGGATCTCAGATGTCGCCAGGGCACGGGGTCCGCTGTTCCGCCTCCGCCTCCGCTGGCTCCGGCTAGGGCTGAAGCTGGGCTCTGGTGGGGCTCCCGCACCGCTCCGGCGTGGGGCGGGGCTGGACCGGGCCCGCCCCTCGCTCCCCCCTCCCCAGATTCGGGGAAACCTCCTCCCGCCTTAACTCTGCACATGCCACGGCAGGAGTAGGGCGCACCGATCCACGGTCACCCAGAATGAACAGACAGGCATATGGACATCCGGCCGGCCAGGATTTAGGGCTCTACCTGGGGCGATGATAGAAATGAGGCAGCGGCGAGCAACAACATCACCGGTATGGTGGGATCGGAGGCGGGTGTCGTTCTGAGTCGGATCCACTCTGGGTGCAATCAGCCAGGGGCTAGCCAGTGGAACCTGGGGCCTTTAGGGGTCGGAGCCCGCCCATCACAACTGAGCTTGGAGGTGCCCAACCACAAGCTTCCCAGCGGCGCCCCCTAGAGGCCACTAGGGCTGTAGCCTGGGCCTCTGATTGGGGAGCCGGGCCGAGCTGTCCTAACCACGACACAAAGCCGGACACAGAATAGATCCCATAGTGTACATTGAGACTAGCTGGATGTAGGGTGGAGGGGCAGACTGTACTAGCCTTGGGGCCTATCTAGACCTTCTTTATAGAAAAGTAGGTTATTTTTGCTTCGATCCGAGCAGTGGATGTGCACAATCAGCCAGATGCCAGGAGTCTCTGCCTAATGCTCTGCCTGATGCTCTGGGGTTACTATTACTACTCTGAGGTTGGGTGACTGTTCATCTTCAGGGTACAGAGCTCACCTCTAGCCAACTCTGTGGTCATGGGATAGCAAACTGGTGTGACAAAGACCCCCCCCCCGGAGTGAGAATTTGAAATTTTGATTTCTTTAAACATCAGAGAAATTCTATAGGACTATGTTTTTGTTTTAATCCCAGGTGTGGCGATACGGGGCTGCTTCCCAGCAGCTGACTGTGATCTGCTTGTGTTCTAGCAAAAGCAGGGTTTTGCCAGCTGCACATAGTTTCTGTGATTGTGTTATGTTTGGAATTCTGGGTACTTCTCAGAGGGTATATAAGTTTGAGGGTGGGGGGTGGATGATTGTTGGCCATTGTGGGGAGGGGAATGGTTGCAATTTGTTAGTAGTCAAAAGAAATTAGATTCAAAGATCTCTATTTATCTCTCCCCGCTATCCTTCTTTCTCTCCTATCTAGTGATAAGGGTTGAAACTGGGGGGGATGGGGGTGGTGAAGGGTGGGAAAGGAAGAACCCACAAAGTAGCAAAGACCAGCTGCACCCACCTACCTCTGATTCACACTTTGGCTCAGCCTATCTTGTGAGCATTCGGATCAGCTGAGGCTTCCAGTTGGAGAGCTTGGGTGAACGGCTCCTGCACTTGTCTGCGTCTGTTCATTGATTCCGACCCTTTTGTGTACAGTGTTTAGCTTAATTTTCCCAAAGCAGATCTTGAGGCAATGACACAAGTGTGTGTGGTTAGTGTAGGAGGTGAAGCCAGGAAGCACCCGCAGAGGAGTAGCAAGAAGACCAAGGAAAGCAGCCAATAAAGGAGGTGCCATCAGTCATCATCGTGGGTAACTGCAACCTGGGGATTCTGGGAGGTGATTAGAAACATGGGCCTTATATTGCTACTGCTCCCAAGAACAAGGGGACCTAAGAAACCCACCTTCACATCCCCAGGGATCATATATTGAAAGTTGTTTGGGGGTACAAATGCCTTTGCCTGCCCAAAATTCTGACTGCCCAAAATGTGGATGAACCCTTCTTTATGACTAAATAGAGCCACGTCTCCCATCCCCGGGCTGCTCCTTACTTGGGGCTCTGGTATGTACCCCATGTTCTTGTGTCCTTATGTTCTCCTCTATCCCCGTTCTAAGCCCCCTCTGCTTGCTTTCCCACTGTTTACCACTTTCAAGCATCTGCTTTTAAATGTCTCCCCGTCTAAGTCAAGGCTCTCTCTTTCTGCTCCCTCTGAATTCTGAAGCCATCTGTCCCCCAGATATCACTGCCTTGTTATCTGCCACCTCAGTCTCTTGCCTCATCTTCCTCAAAATTGTTTTTTTTTTTAAAAGATTTATTTATTTATTTATTATATGTAAGTACACTGTATCTGTCTTCAGACACTCCAGAAGAGGGCATCAGATCTTGTTACGGATGATTATGAGCCACCATGTGGTTGCTGGGATTTGAACTCCAGACCTTCGGAAGTCGGGTGCTCTTACCCACTGAGCCATCTCACCAGCCCCTCCAAATTGTTTTTGAAGCAATTGTGATTCTTGTTTGTTTCTAGACAGGGTTTCTCTGTGCAGCAGTCCTGGAACTTGCTTTGTAGACCAGACTAGCCTGTAACACAGAGAGATGTTGTCTGCCTCTTCCTCAATCCCAGTGCTGGGATTAAAGGCCCCGGGGAAACTTTTTTTTTTCTTTTTTGAGTCAGGTCTCCTGTAGTTCAGGCTAGTCTCAAACTTGCTACATAGCCAAGGATGACTGAATTTCTGATTCTCTTATTCTCTCTTCCCAAATGCTGGGATTACCTTGCCCAGTTTACCTGTGATGAGGAGCAAACTCAGGGTTTCTTGCATGCTAGACAAGTACTCTACCAATTGAGCTCTATCTCTAGGCATCTCTCCAGGGAACAAAGCCAACAGAACGAATATAAACTACAGAGGGTTTAGACAGCAGAAAGACAGTTTGCAGGATGGGAGCACTGGTTGCTCTTTCAGAGGACCTGGGTGTGGTTCACAGCACCCACATGGTGGCTGAACTACAGTTCTGGGATCTGAAACCCTTTCCTCACCTCCGCAGGCATCAGGCATGCACAGGCACACACGTACACATATGGGCAAAGAGTATGTGTACACATAAATCTTAAAAAAAAATTTAAAGGATAAAAGGGAATTTAATAGACTGGCTTACATCATATAGTCTGAGTGCTACAATTATGTCTCTCTTCATGCTCACCACAGGCTGAGAATCCAGTGATGACTCGGTCCTGGAGTCTGGTGCCTCAGGAGTCACAATTTGGCAATAAGGGCCTGAAGGATTCCTGGAGAAACCACTAGTCTTTCATCCATATTGAAATCCCAAAGAAGCTGGGTTCTGATATCCATGAAGGAATGAAGTGGCACTGGAGGCAGTGGTGGCACTAGAGGCAGTGGAGGCAGTAGAGGCAGTAGTGGCACTGGAGGCAGTGGAGGCAGTGGTTGACAGTGGAGGCAGTGGTGGCACTGGAGGCAGTGGAGGCAGTGGTTGACAGTGGAGGCAGTGGTGGCAGTGGTGGCAGAGGAGGCAGAGGAGGCAGTGGAGGCAGAGGAGGCAGTGGTGGCACTGGAGGCAGTGGTGGCAGTGGAGGCCATGGTGGCAGTGTGAGCTTGACAAGAATAGACTCTTGGGTGAGAGCCTCAGTAGACAGCTCATTTAATCGGGAAAGCGCAGCCTACTTGACCTTTTGAGGGGTGTGTAGGGACTTTTGGGGTGAGTGTACATCATTGGCCGGGGCCAGGGCAATGGGGTGCTTCATTTGCATAAGGAATTCCAGCTGCTGCTAGACATGACCTTATAAGGAGAGAGAAAGTTTAACTTGGCTACCAGGGGCAAAAGTGGGGGCACAGGGTTGGGGAGGGGCAATCCTACTCCTGCTGAGATTTCTGGGGTTCAGGAGCACCTTGAACCTCTCTTGCTCTGGACTGACTCCCCGACCACCCACCACTCAATCCCATGGTTTCCCGGCCCCATAGCAGTGGTGGCAGTGGTAATAGCAGCAGCAGCAGCAACAGTGTAAGGAACTTACTAGCAAGACACATGGAAATAAGAAGGCAAAAAGCAAAACCGTTTCTGTCAGACCTCCTTTCATCTGGGCAGCCACTAGGAAGAGGATCCACGTTAGAAATGTGCTTTCTCACAGTGTGTCCAGCCATTTATCTCTTAATTGATTCCATTTGCAGTCAAGGGCCACCATGGTGGCACATACCTTTAAGCCCAGCATTCTGGAGACAAAGGCAGTCAGATCTCTGAGTCTGAGGATAGCCTGTTCTACAGGGACTTCCAGGTCAGCCAGGGCCATTTAGTGAGACTCTGTCTCAAAAATAAAAACAAAAACTGGGGCTGGAGAGATGGCTTTAAGAGTACTCGCTGTTCGCCGGGCGGTGGTGGCACACGCCTTTAATCCCAGCTCTTGGGAGGCAAAGGCAGGCGAATTTCTGAGTTCGAGGCCAGCCTGGTCTACAAAGTGAGTTCCAGGACAGCCAGGGCTACACAGAGAAACCCTGTCTCAAAAAAAAAAAAAAAAAAAAAGAGTACTTGCTGTTCTTGGAGGACCTGTGTTTGGTTCCCAGCACTGGAATTGGGCTGCTCACAACCACCTGTGTAACTCCAGGTCCAGGGAATCAAATACCCTCTTTTGGACTCGATGGACACTGCATGTACACGCACACTAATAATAATAATAATAATAATAATAATAATAATAATAATAATAGCTCCTTCCAGTCAAGTCAACAACCAAGATTAACCATCTTGACACACAACATAAAACTGGAGCCTGTGGTCTCTCTCTCAAGTGAGATTTTTCAGACTTGTCAAAGTTTCACCCTTTGTGACCTTGAATCCTTGCCAACAGTTTGTCTTGCCTCTTAGAGTCTTTTGCAAGACCTCACCCTTCTTAGAGAGCAGGTCAAGACTGAACCCTGCAGTTTTGTGAGATAGATTCTATTTCAAAACAGGGAGGCTGGAGTTTCACAGCTAACTCAGGTGGTAATGTGATTGAGGTACAAACATGGGGATGGAACTTAGATCTCTAGAAGCTACATTTTTTAAAAATCCAGGGATGAAGTGGGCCAATGGTGTCTTAAACCTTTAATCCCAGCACTTGGGAGGCAGAGGCAGGCGGATTTCTGAGTTCTATAGCGTGAGTTCTAGGACTGGCAGGGATACACAGAGAAACCCTGCCATGGAAAACAACAACAACAAAATGAAACCAGAAACTCAGATATAGGACTGTAGAGAAGTCTCAGCAGGTAAAGCATGGGTCCTGTAAGCACTGGAACTGGAGATGAGATTCTCTAGAGCCCACATAAAAACCAGGCATGCAGCCTGCGTGCAACCCCAGAGCGCAAGAGGCGTGGAACCCAGACGAGGCAGGTGAGAAGATCCAGTTTTAGCTTAGGACTTTGTCTCGATATATATGGGGGAGAGGAGGCTGGTGACTTGGCTCAAAGGGTAAAAGTGCCTGCTACCAGGTGGACAACCTGGGCTGGATGCCAGAGAACCACTAGGTAGAAGAACAATGGGATCCATTCCCAAATGTTGTCCTTTGACCTCTCTACACCAGTGATGTGTGTTAAATTTCAAACGTGGGACAAAAGACTGAGGTACTCATTTAACCTATTAAAGTTGACCTGGTTACCAGGTTTCCCAGCATCTGTTACAGGGTAGGGACTAAGGCATGTCTGCCTTCTAGACACCTCCTGCCCCACCTCACCCCCAGCTGGGTTGCTCTTGCCTATATAATCCAACCATCTTGGTTGCCTGCCTTCTTTCATCTTTTGCCCTTTCACCTGCTGTACCTGGTTCCCCTCTCTTCCCTCTCTCTTCCCCCTCTCTTCCCCTCCTCCTCTCCCCACATGGCTCAGGGTCACATCTCCTCTGGGTTCTCCCAGATGTCCTTGTCTCTGCCTACAAGCTCCCTTTTATCTACAATAAACTTTCTCCTCCTCCATCCTTAGGAGCAGTCAGGTCCTTTCCTTTGTATTTCTTATCTTCAATGTCTGTGGGTGTACCAAGAATGAAAACACACCAACAAAATCTATTAAAAAGCAGAGGCAGGCAGATTTCTGAGTTCGAGGCCAGCCTGGTCTACAAAGTGAGTTCCAGGACAGCCAGGGCTATACAGAGAAACCCTGTCTCAAAAAATTAATTAATTAAAAAGCCAGGCAGATGGTGCATGTGATAATCCCAGTCCTGGGGAGGTGGAGGCAGGCAAATCCTTGAGGCTTGCAGGCCAGGCCAGCCAGTGTGAGTGTGATGGTACACACCCTTAATCCAGAACTGATCTCTCTGAGCTCAGGTCTATGGTCTACGCAGTGAGTTCCAGGCTAGTCAGGACTGCAAAGTGAGACTCTATCTCTAAATAGCAACAATGGATAATGACTCTTGAGTAACAGTGACACCTGAATTCGTCCTCTGGCCTACACACACACACACACACACACACACACACACACACACACCCCACACACACCATACACACACACACATACCAGCCCACACACACACTCACACTCCCTGCCCCACACAGGAGGGCCTANCACACACACTCACACTCCCTGCCCCACACAGGAGGGCCTAGCATGCATGGAATCCAGTTTCACTCACACCTCAAAATAGATTTGGCTCTGGTTTTTGTTTTCTTTTTTTAAAGATTTTTTTTAAATTTTATTTATTCTATGAGTACACTGTAGCTGTCTTCAGATACACCAGAAGAGGGCATCAGATGGTTGTGAGTCTCCATGTAGTTGCTGGGAATTGAACTCAGGACCTCTGGAAGAGCAGTCAGTGCTCTTAACCATTAAGCCATCTCTCCAGCCTATGGCTCTGGCTTTTCAAAGTAGAACCTATTAAGCAAATCTTTCCCAAACTGTATCTTTCCCCACCTGGTCACCAGTTGTCTCCGATAAGATGGATGTGGCATCACCTCACCAATGACCATGGAAGATGTCAAGTGGAGAGCAAGGCATGGACCATGGAAATGCCTCAGGAGTCTCCCCACTTCATCCTTACTGCCTCGGGTTACACCGATATACAGCCAGCAGCTGTCAAGAACCAAGTCAAGTGACAGCTGTGCTCTGACAAGTGTTCCCTGAGAGTCCCACATCAGGCATAGCACCAAGGCTCCCCTTTGATAGCTAGGTGCCCTCACCTTCACCATTCCCTCAGTAGCCATAGAGAGAAGGAACAGCGAGAGAATGGCCCAACCTTCTTGTCCTCCATTTTGCTATGACCTCTGGATTGGACAATGCAAGAGAGGAATCACCTTCTAGGGCACATCTGGCCTGCTACTATCCCTGGAAGGCACCGAGCTCTGCCTCTTCACAGAAGTGGCTTCTGTTTGCATAGTTATGGCTCATCCTGGTGGAGGCCCATAAGGCCCTTTTTCTCTACCAAGAGAAGCGATAGGAGGTACTGACCCCAGACTGCCCACAGATTTTGGGGTTCCTCTTGGGTACTTTGACTACCCTGAAGACACTCAGGAATCTCCTGTCGGTGCCAAAGCTCTGAGAAGTTAACAGGCATCAAGTGAGGCCTTGGGTATTGAGTAGATGATACTTATCTTTAAGGGTGCCAGATCCCTCTACATAGGCTGGGAAACAGAGAACAGCTAAGGATCTCGGTCATACAAAAGAGGAAGAAGGCTGGTATCCAGCTCCCACAAACACGCACAAACGCCCTCATCTACCTATCCCAAACTCTGAGACTGAGACGGGGCCAGATACCTTCATTCCCTCATCCGTGAAACAAAAGCTTTCCTGATGCCTCCTAAGCTGGACTAGGAAACAGCTGACAAGGGGGACCTTTCCTTAAAGCTGTGAAGCCAGGCATGGTGGCACATGCTACCTTCGATCCCAGCAATCCAGGGCTATGTAGGGATATACTGTCTCAAAAAAAAAAAAAAAAAAAAAACAGGGTTTGGAAAGCATGCTGTCCGTTCATCTGAGGTCTCACATTCCTAGAGTTAATTTTAACCTGTGTCCTCGAATACTGCTGAGGACAGGGCTCTGCAGCCATCTTCTGTTGCCTACAGGACATAGGTAGGACTGAGTTGGCAATCTCTTTGCCAACCGATAGGGATTCTGGGCACTGAAAAGTGGTACTTTGTGCCATTGGTGCTTTGGCTGAGCCAGATCTTGGTACTACATTGTGTATACATACCTGAGCAAGTATATTCAGGACCACATTGATGTACTATGACTTACAGACTGGCCATCTAGAGCCCCAGGATACTGTGTATTACTTGCGCCTACATGTATATACCAGCTTTTCATGCAGTGTGCCAGGGTTAAGCCCATTCTCAGGATGAGAGGAGCGCCTACTGTTCTTTCAGGAAGTACTTTTGTGGTGAAGCAAGGGGACTTTCCTGAGATAATCCCTGTCAGGCACACTCCCTTTTGACCTTCTGATCAGGTGCCAGAGAACGAGTAATGTCCTGGGATGTAGAAGAGCATAGACCTTGCCAGGAGTCACCTTGATGTCCTACACTATACTACCAGGACATTTTAGAAAAATGGCCCTTAATCCAATCCTGATTGGGCTCCTGTGACTTTTGCCATCTATGTGCGCAGGCTCCCATACTGGATCAGATAGATTTGGGCTTGTCACCTCCTAGGCCACCACCTCCAGGCAGCCCTCCCTGGTACTCAACCTGCTCCGCCCCCAGACCGGGGTGGGTGGGGTGGAAGTTCTAGGGGTCAAGGGTCACCAGGCGGGCCAGGTCCCGGAAGCGGAAGCACGGTGCACTTCCGGCGCGCAGCAGGCGGCCATGTTGGAGCGGCGGAGGCGGCGCAGAGGTGCGTCCTGGGTCCCCGCGGCGGCGCCGGTAGGTTGGAGCCGCGGGCCTAGCGGTGCTGCGGAGTGGCGGCCCATGAGGCCACAGGGCGGCAGGGCGAAGGGACTGGGTGGCCGGCCCTTCGCGGATCCTCATTTTCCCAGGGCTTGGCCGAGACACCCCACCCCCACCCAGGACCCCACCCTGGGGCTGTGCGGATCCTGTCGGGCCACCACGGGCCACCTTACATATTTCGCCGCCGCCGCGACCCCGACTCCCCGTCGCCGTTCAGGCCCTGGGGACGCGGTCTCCCCGCCTGCGGGCCCCGATCTGCCCTCCCGATCCCAGTCCACCCGATTAGTACGCCCGCCCCCAGTCTTCTGTCAACTTCCTGTGCTGGCCCCAGAGGAATGTGTGAAGGCAAGTCGGCCTGGCTGCAGCCTCTGTTTACAAAGCTTCTTGAGAGCCAAGAAGCAGCACCCTCCCTCCCTCCCTCCCTCCCTCCCATGGGCTCAGAACGACCTAGGCGAAGAGCTCCTTGGTTTGGGGTGGGAGGTAGGTCGTCCCTCTCTGTCCTACAGTTCACAGCCCACCCCTTCATTCATAAATAAATAAATAAAAGAACTAACGTCACGTGCAAGGGTTGTACTTGGAGAGCATTCTCTGGAGAGGGGAAGTGCCTCAGACACCTGAGGATCCAAGAATGTTTCCAAACAAAGAGCCCCAGGGCACTTTCCCTGGGGGATTCGGAAGACTGTGTCTGCTCCATTAGAGCTGTGCAAAGCGGCCGCACAGACGGGCTCCTAGACTCCGGGGACCTGTCTCGTCCCAGCTGATCTTTTAACGCTCCAGTGCAGCTGGGGAGTTTACCTTTTGCCTCAAGAAGCTTTCAGGTGCTGCGTGGGGGTGCGGGGTGAGTGCCGGCCTTCGCTTCTTTAAGGAGGCCTAGGGCGATGCGAGTGGTCCCAGACAGCTGCGTCTGTGCTAATCTAAGGTCTGCTGCCTTTCAAGCACTGGTTAGGACAGTGTAGACCTTTAATGGCCGCTTGGCCTACCTTCCTAGTTGGAATCTTTCCCTGTCCTTTGTCTTCAAACCTTGAACTCCTTGGTCCAGTAGCCTGGTCTCTTGCTTGCCTTAGAGATGTTTGCAACTGTCCTTTGTTTTGGAGTGTCGGTGTCTTATATTGGGTTTGAACTCCAAGACTAGAGCTAGGAATCAGGTATTGAGTATCCTGTCTATAGACTCTGGTAAGGAGATGAGCCACCCCCATGCATTGGCACGTTGGCAGCTGGATGAACAGAGGTGGGGGGTGGATATCAGGTGGTGTAAGTCTGGGTCTTTGAGCCTATGTTCAAAGGCCTTAGTCTGTTTTCCTCAGCTACAGCCTGGCCTTCATCCGTATGGTCCATACTCTTTTTTTACTTGATAGCCTCTGCAGGAGCTGTTACCCTTTTCGCTCCATTTGTACCTGCTCCTTTTTTTGTTGGCACGAAGCCAGATGGGTAGATGGTACTGCTTCCAGGAGTCCTTCCCTAACCTGTTAGAAGCTGGCTTGAATAACACCATCTGCTCCTAAGAACCTTTAATGACTGCTGTGTCTTCACTTCTGGATTGGGCTCTTTGAGGATTGAGGTATTTGCCTAGATTCCTGGGACTGAGTCTAGATATTTAGAACACCAGGAAAGAAAAGAACCAAAAGCAAACCAGGCCTGGTAGTACAGGAGGCTGCAAGAGGAGGAGGCCAAGTTTGAGGCCAGTTTGGACTACGTGGAAAACTCCAGAACAGCCGGTCTGTGTAGTAAGACCCTGAGTCCTAAACAACTAAGCATGGATAGTAGCACTTGCCTGTAATCCCAGCACTTGAGACAGAGGGGTTGGGGTCCAGGGCTGGCCTCAGCTATATATGGAATTGGAGACCAGCCTAGCCTATGAGGGACCTTGTCTTAAAGCAAGAAAAGAAAAATGCCATTGCATTAAAACGAGCTAGATCAAAATCTCATAGAAGCCCGGTGGTAGGGTAGATGGTCTGAGGTGCTTCTGAGCATGCATCCCAAAGAAATGTCCCAACGTAATAGACATGGTCAGGAGACCCTGGAGAGATTTATTCTGGCCAGGCCCTTCGGTTGCAGAGAGAGGGAGCCTGGCTCGAGCTGCCAGCCCTTTTTTTTTTTTTTAGCTCTGTATCCTGGTACCATTCTCATCGACTCTTTTCTTCTTGCTTTGGAGGTGCCAAGTGCTGGTTTGAGGATACCCAGGCAGTCCTGCAGTGCCCAATGCCATGAGCATGGTAGTGCAGCCTGTGGAGGAGAAAGCTGTGCACTCATGGTCACGTATCTCCACGGCAGGGAAGAAAGCCCTGGAAGAGGCCCTCCTTGTGTTTAATCCCATGAGCCAGGATCTCAGTGCCACAGAGGCCCAGCTCGTGGCCTTCCTCCAGGGTCTGCGAGATGATGGCTTCCAACCGACCATTCTTCGAAGTGGCGATGTCTATGGTTATAGCTCATGCACAGCCAGCCCTCCCAGCCAGACAAAGCTACAAGCTCATACCATCCACCCACCTGCCACATCACTTCCCAAAGCTGCTGTGTCGGGCCCTGCAGGCCAGGCCACCTTGCTCCCTGTGCCACTGTCTGGCAGGCTGGCTAAAGGGTCCACAGCAGCCCTAGCCAAGCATGCCACCACGAACCTGTTGCTGAGCTCCCTGAAACAGTCAAGTGCCAGCAACACCAGTGGTACAACAGTAGGCTTCCCTGCCCACCTCTACCCAGGCGTCTACCCTGCCATGCGGCTCTCTGTGGTTCTTGAAGCATTGGTCCCACTCAAGACTCCCTGCTTGGATGTTAAGCACAGGGCACAGTCATTGCAGCTGTCACTTGCAAAATCTCCCCTGAAACTGAGGAAAGGTTCGGGGAACCCAAAGTCCAAAGCACCCCGAAGAATCACAAGCAAGGGCCTCAAATATCTGACTAGCAAAAGCCCTGGGGCTGGTCACCGGCGAGGTGCTGGAACTCAGAGCAACGGCGCCAAAAGGAAAGGGTGCTCTGCCTTGGGCTCCAAATCTGTCCGGGCCAAGGCATCTCGAACCCTGACCAAAGCTGCTCGCGCTCATGCCAGTGTGGCTCGAACCCAGACCAAGACAGTAAGGGTCAGGGCCAAGGCCAAGGCCGCTGTGGTGAGGGACAAGGCTAAAGACCAGGTGGTCCAGGCCAGGGCCAAGGCCAAGGCCGCTGTGGTGAGGGACAAGGCTAAAGACCAGGTGGTCCAGGCCAGGGCCAAAGCGGCCCGGACCAAGCACAAGGGAAGGCCAAAGGGATCGGTTCAGACCAGAACTGGAAGGGCAAGCCGGAAAAACAGCTCTGAGACTGTGGGGCGGAAGAGGAAGAAGGCTGAGGAGACCAAGGGTCTTCCTCCTAAGAAGAGAGCACGGCGCCTGCCCCGACCTCCTAAGGTGTGGCTGGGGCCTGGAACAGCAAAATCTCGAAAGTCCCAGACCATAAAGGTAGACAGGAAGTGCTCAGATGACGATGAGGTCCGACAGTATGCCCAGCAGATCCTTCGTGTGAATCTCTCTCCTGTAGTATGGCTCCAGCCATTGCTACCATTTTGATTCCATATTCAACATCCTGAGTCCTTGCAACAGTACTTGGGAAAACAGTTGAGCTGTATATGTGACCTGCAGCAGCGTGCAGTGCTCATGGACTCTGCAGCTTCCTGGATTCTGGGTACCTCTGGGACCCCTGTGGTCACCAACATCTTTTCAGAAACTGAGGATTTGGGTGGGGTGGGTTGTGGGAGGGGTGTTCTCATGGCTCAATGCACTGTGACTTGTTCTTCAAATTGTATGTCCACGTCCATCATGTTTTATACCTTTCCACCTTGCGGTCTCCCTGCTCACCCTCCATGGTCTTATTTATCGATTTTCTTTTTTTTTTTGGTGTGTGGGAGCTAGTGGCAAGAGGCTATCAGAAGTCTAGGAGAAGGCTTGGAGAGAGTGCCCTGGTAGCTTGAAGCAGGTCATTAATTTACATGATAGGGTGACATTAAAGGAATGATGTTCTCGGGCTTCTGGAGAGAGATGGGAAAATTCAGGTGCTGGTTTCTGTGAATGTGTTGAGAAAGATCCTGAGGGGAGGGGTAGAACCACTTACCTCTCCTTGTGTGTCCCAGTTTTGAATCAGATGGGCCTCATTCAAAATTGTTTGCAGTTCAGTGGGAAATCCGGCACCAAGGAGGTTTTTAGGCCAGGGAAGGAAGTCTTTGTTGTGTTGCTCTCCAGAGGCCAAGCTTTAAGGTTTTGCCTGGGCTTCCCTTGGGGGAGGAAACATACGAGGCTTGAAGTGCCGCTTTTCTGCTTAACAGTGACTAACCTCAGTTTTCCAAATTGGTGACAAGATCTGAACCTGAACCACAAAACCTTCCTTACTGCCAGAGAATTTTCTCTGTGGTAACGGGTGATGGAGCCAGAGACTGGCTGGTTTCCACAGGCTCCATCTTTCTCCCAGGTCCAGCCTCACCATGTCCCCTAATGTGACCCACGCACACTGGACATTGGTAACTTCTGCTTTGGAGAAGTTGGGCCCTCAGTGGAAGCAGCTGCTCAGGCTGGAAAGTGGTGCTGAGGTGGATGGCATGCAATCCGTGTACTTGGGGACTTGAGTATGAGTTTGAGGTCAGTATCAGCCACATAGGGAGACCCTCTGTGCCTGTCTTTTGTCTTTTGAGACAGGGTCTCTCTGTATAGCCCCGACTGTTCTGGAACTTAACTTTGTAGTCCAGGCTGGCATCAGACTAAAGAGATCTGACTGCCTCTGGCCAATCACTGGAACTAAAGACATGGCCGCCATACCAAGCCAGGGGAGTGAGTGGCTTATTGGTTAAGAGGGTTCAGCTGCTTTCCCAGCAGACCCTTTTGTGACTCCCACAAAAGGCAGCTCACTGACACCTGTGTCCATCTCTGGGGGTCTCACATCCATGATCACAGGCAGGCAGACACAAATAAATCTTTAAAAAAAGACTAGTGGCACAACTGGATTAAGCATCAGTTCTTTGAGAAAAGGTGGTATTGAGAATCTTGAACTTCAGTGATGTTGATAAGCAAATGAATCATGTGAAATACCTTAAAAACTTATTGGCCGGCTGGGCGTGGTGGCACACGCCTTTAATCCCAGCACTTGGGAGGCAGAGGCAGGCGGATTTCTGAGTTCGAGGTCAGCCTGGTCTACAAAGTGAGCTCCAGGACAGCCAGGGCTAAACAGAGAAACCCTGTCTCGAAAAATAAATAAAAAAAATAAAAAAAAAACTTACTGGCCAGGCTGGAGAGATGGCTCAGAGGTTAAGAGCACTAGTTGCTCTAAAAGGACCTGGGTTCAATTCCTAGGGCCTACATGTTAGCTTACAACTGTCTATAACTCCAGTCCTAGAGGATCTAACACCCTTGTCTGGCTTCACTGGGCGCTGGGCAGATCTGTTGTTACATGCATGCAGGTAAAACACCTCTGTAGCTGAACTTTGTTTGTGGGTTCTCCTTTTCTTCCACCCTTTTGACACCTTAACACTAGATAGGAGAGAAAAGGATAAAAGGAAAAGGGGGCGAAGTTGTATTAATTCCCTGCTGACTAGGGGCATTGAGTTTCTTGGGACAAGTTTGATGTTTGCCATCAGGATATCTAATTTCTTCTTTGCACACGACTACTTAACAAACTTTGGCTAACAACCTACCTTTGGGGCCTAGCATTTATATACCCTGTGAAAAGTCCCCAGAATTCCAAACATCACACCATTGCAGAAACTACCTTCAGCTGGCAAAATCATGCCCCTGCTATAGCGTGAGGCAAATCATAGTCACCTGCTGTAGACAGTCTGAAGCAGCCCCACATCCTATACCTGGGATTAAAATGAAAGCATATTCTTACATTTCTGTGAGTTTGTTTTTTTTTTTTAATAGATTGATTTTATATACGAGTACACTGTGGCTGTCTTCAGACACACCAGAAGACGGCATTGGATTCTCATTACAGATGGTTTGTGAACCACCATGTGGTTGTGGGAATTGAACTCAGGACTTCTGGAAGAGCAGTCAGTGCTCTTTTTGTTTGTTTGTCTTTCGAGACAGGGTTTCTCTGTATAGCCGTGGCTGTCCTGGAACTCACTTTGTAGACCAGGCTGGCCTTGAACTCAGAAATCCACCTGCTTCTGCATCCCAAGTGCTGGAATTAAAGGCATGCGCCACCACCGCCCGGCTGCAGTCAGTGCTCTTAATTCCTGAGCCCTTTCTCCAGCCCCCTCTGTTTTTGTTTTGTTTTGTTTTAAAAAAAAATATTCACAGCACCTATACACCTATAAATGAATAAGAAGATACACTTACTGGCTTTCCAACAAGAAAAATACTAAGAGTAGACTGGGCTGGGAGATGGTTTAGGAGGTAATTTTCTTTTTTTTTTTGTTTTTTTTTTTGTTTTTCGAGACAGGGTTTCTCTGTTTAGCCCTGGCTGTCCTGGAACTCACTTTGTAGACCAGGCTGGCCTCGAACTCAGAAATCCGCCTGCCTCTGCCTCCCGAGTGCTGGGATTAAAGGCGTGTGCCACCACACCCTGCGAGGAGGTAATTTTCTTTTCGTGCAAGCATGAAGGGTTAAGTTCAGGTCTCCAGAACTCATGGAAATGCCAGGTACTGCTGGATGGAGGCAGGACAGCCATTCTGGCCAAAATGACAAATCTACCTTCAATGAAAACTGTCTGGAAAACTAAGATGGCCGGGCGTGGTGGTGCACGCATTTAATCCCAGCACTCAGGAGGCAGAGGCAGGCGGATTTCTGAGTTCAAGGCCAGCCTGGTCTACAGAGTGAGTTCCAGGACAACACAGAGAAACCATGTCTCAAAAAAACAAACAAAACAAAAAAAACTAAGATGGAGGCAGGAAAAAATGGCTCAATACTTAAGAATATGTGCTGCCCTCACGCACAAATACAGGCCCAGAATCTGGTTCCTGGTGCTCACAGGTGCCTCACACCACGTGTAACCCAGCTCCAGGGCATCTGACTCCCTCTTCATGGGCACCCACATTAAAAAGTTTTAACCTCGGGGGCTGGAGAGATGGTTCAGCTGTTATGAGTACTGACTACTCTTCAGAAGGTCCTGAGTTCAAATCCCAGCAACCACATGGTGGCTCACAACCATCCATAATGAGATCTGACACCCTCTTCTGGTGTGACTGAAGACACCTACAGTGTACTTACATATAATAATAAATTAATCTTTGGGCCACAGCAAGTGAGGCGGGAGTGATCAGAGGTCCTGAGTTCAATTCCCAGCAACTACATGATTGCTCACAACCATCTGTACAGCTACAGTGTACTTGTATACATAAATAAATAAATCTTTAAAAAAAGTTTAACCTCATCTCTCTTGCTGGATATGGTGGCATACACCTTTAATCCCAGCACTCGGGAGACAAGAGACTGGGAGGTTTCTATCAGTTCAAGGCCAGCCTGGTCTACTTGGTGAGTTCCAAGATGGCCAGGGCTACGTAAAGACTGTTGGATGAGTGTGTGTGTGTGTGTGTGTGTGTGTGTGTGTGTGTGTACATAAACACATATATAGCCCTCCATCTCTCTCTTTGAGACAGGGTCTCATTATGTAGCTTTGAAGGACCTGGTGCTTGCTATATAGACCAGGCTAACCTTGAATTCCTAGAGATTACTTGCCTCAGCCTCCCAAGTGCTGGGATTAAAGGCATGCACCACCATGGCCAAAATAAATAACTTAAAAACCATAAGATTGGGAATTTGAGAGATGACTCTATTGTTAAGAGCATTCACTGCTGTTGCAAAGGACCAGGGTTAGGTTCTTAGCACCCACAGGGTAGCTCACAACCGCTTGTAACTCAGTTCCAACAGATCTGATGCCTCCCTCTGGCCTCCAAGTGCAATGCATGCATATGGTATATACTATACATGCAAGCAAAACATTCACAACATGTATAAATCTTTTTAAAAAGTAAGGTGAGTAAGCAATTGAAGACATCCTGTCGTCAGCTCCTGGCCTTCATATATGTACTTGCATGGACAATATTGCCTGTGTGTCACGTACACACATCCAGGCACAAAAACACAAGACCAAGTCAAAAGGAGAGGAGGGAGGAGGGAGACTTGCACATAATCCCAGAACTAGGGAGACTCAAGCAAGAGAGTCTCAAGTTAGAGACCAGCTTAGGCTATACAACACCGTCTCAGAAAAGAAAAACAGTGATGAAAGGGGGTGGGGGAGAGTATCCTTGGGACGGAGTGGTCGTGATGTCCTCACCTTGCCCCATGCCATTCCCCACATCAAGAGGGCGATGGTTCTGCCAAAGACCCTTCTGCTTTCAACCGGAAACAATTAGCCCTCAAGACATTGAGGGTTTGGAAAATGAAGCGAGTACCACTGCCTATGCACACCACCATCTTTTTGGATTCTGTGAAGTTCTTGGTGCTTGGCCCTATTTCTTGTGGAAACAAATAATAGCAGGACAGGATCTATGCAGGGAAGCTGTCAGAGAGGCGGGAGAGCACAGGTCAATTGTACCAGTGGAGAACGTAGGAAGAATTGTATGTAGAAAGGGTGGGGGGTGAGAATAGGGCAGGGGTCAGAGTTCACAAGACCAAGAGAAAGATTTGAACCAGGAAGTGAGAACCAAACGGATTGTATGGGAGGACGGAAAGCCTATTGGCTGCTGCCTAAGGAAGGAGAGTTGGTATTGTCTGGGGTAAACTTGCATCTTGGGAGAGACAGGAAATAAAGATTCAGAAGATACTGGGAAGCAGGGATGGGGTATGAAGTAGCTATGAGGCCAAGAGGAGGACAGGAGCAGGTGACAGTGAGCAAGGCTGTGATGACCCATCCCACCAGCTGCTCTCTGCCTTCTTGTCATTGACAAAGGTGACACCTGAGCTGATTCGGCCACAGAACACTTGCAGGAGTTTGGAGCAGGCTGCATGGGAACAATGAAGAAAGGCTTCCTTACCCACCCAGTGACTGAGACCTGATCCCAGAGACCACCCAGACAGTTCCCTGACCTCTAAATGTGTCTTGAGTGTCCCCCTAATTAACTAATGGTAAGTTCAAGGCCTGTAGGTTTGAGGTTGAGGACCAATCATCTCCTTTATCTGAGTGATTTAATTGCCCTGTAACTCCACGCAGGGCTATGTGTTGTGTAGCAATTTTCTCTAAGATAAAATCCATTTCAGAGGGAAAGCTCCTTGAGACAGTGGTTGTTGTGAACTTTACAATCTAAGGGAAGGAGGAGACAATCCATTATTCAGGGAGGCTCCTTAGGATACAGGATGTTCTAAGAGGTAGTGAAACATCTCATTCTCGAGGGAGGCTCCTTAAGATACAAGATATTCTAGGGAGGTGAAAAATTCTGTTCTGCCAGGAAGCTCATTTGGCCCAAGAATTCCAGAAGTCCTTGAAACTGATGGAAGTCACTAGGTCCCCTCCCCCGGAGCAAATAGAAGTAGTGAAGACTGCCTAGAGACACTGGGACAAGCTGACCAGCCAGGCTCAGGCTAGCAAGGCTGCCTGAAGCAAACAGACCTGCCAAGCCAACCAGAGGAGGCTGAGACAAGACAGGCCGCCTGGGACAGGCTCACACCAAGTGGTTCTCCAGCTTGCCGATCTGCCTGAAGGCAGAGTGTGCTCCAGGTTTTCAGACTTCATCTTTGTCACCCATGCTGAGATGGGCTTTGGTGATGCAGTTGTCATTGGGTCATTTTTTCTGTTCCTGTAAGGAACCCCAATAAAACTCATTAGATAGCCATGATGGACTCGGGTGGTGTCTGTACTTTGTACTGTTCCCAGCTTATTGTTCCCTGGAGTAGACTTTTGTTATTGTGTCCCCAGGAATAGTGTCACAGAGAAAGAACGGTTAGATTATTCAAAGGCACCTGCAGAGAGACAGTATGAGGGCTAAAGTTGTGGGTTTGTTTTTTAAGATTTATTTATTATTTTATGTATATGAGTACACTGTAGTTGTACAGATGGTTGTGAGCCTTCATATAGTTGTTGGGAATTGAACATTTTTAGGACCTCAGCTCGCTCCAGTAAACCCAACCTGCTCAGTCCCTGAGTGCTCCAGCCCAAAGACTTATTTATTATTATTCATAAGTACACTGTAGCTATCTTCAGACACACGAGGGTGGTGGATCCCATTACAGATGGTTGTGAGCCACCATGTGGTTGCTGGTTGTGAGTCACCATGTGGTTGCTGGGAGTTGAACTCAGGACCACTGGAATAGCAGTCTCTCTCCAGCCCCATAAAATTGTGTTTTAAGTTTTAAATTACTGTGCTTAAAACAAAGGGGCTGGAGAGATGGCTCAGCGGTTAAGAGCACCCACTGCTCTTCCAGAGGTCCTGAGTTCAATGCTCAGCAACCACATGGTTGCTCACAACCATCCATAATGGGATCTGATGCCCTCTTCTGGTGTGTCTGAAGAGAGCAATGATGTACTCATAAAAATAAAAATAAAAATATTTAAAAAAAAAAAACAAAAAACAAACAAACAGGGGCTGGTGAGATGGCTCAGTGGGCAAGAGCACCCGACTGCTCTTCCAAAGGTCCGGAGTTCAAATCCCAGCAACCACATGGTG